>NC_050453.1:76254222-76629222 GCF_903995425.1 Onychomys torridus
CTTCTGATTTCTAAAGAGAATAAAGTTGTAAAGTATCAGCTCCAGAGTTTTTCAGATGAATTTGAGTTAATCTATTTATGAAATAGACATCCAGAAAAATGATAAACATCTGTTTTCCTGGCCTACTTCTTGAAGAAACCACAGCAGTCTACCCTATGCATGGACCGAATATCACAGCTGTTGCTAAAAATCTTTTAGGGTAAGCAAACATACAGTTGCTTGCATCAATAGATTAGTTCAGTGGAATAATATCAGTGAAACAGCAACTTAGGATGAGATATTAAACAGGCATTTTTTTTGTCTTACTGTAAAGGGCTCATATTCCCCAAATTCTTTTTGTAAACAGAAGGCATCAATGACTGAGTATTACATAATTATATACTAGGAGGCATCACGAAACCTGTATCCCATTGAGGGAAGTGACAGCTAAAGGAAGATTTGAACACTCTCCCCTTTGTTTGGGGTTGTAATCGTTTGAAGGTGGAAAAGACAACTGAATAACTGCATAAACCAAACAAATATTGCCACCAACTCTGAAACATACTCCTCCTTCTAGCTGTGATGTGTATTCAGCACAGTAGAATACAGAGTGCTAGATGTTTTCACCTGGTGTGTGTTGTGGGTTATGAAGAAATTCTGATTTTGCCCTGAGACTACTTATGATAATACACCATCTCGGCATGCATCCGCCATTTGGTCTACATGCCCAGTGTCCTGGTATGCATGGCCTGCACATCCAGGGATGAAGCCAGTAAAATGTGTGCTATGCAGAGGCCAGAGACTAGCATCACACATTTCCCTATATGATTATCTCTAAGTACATATTGTGAATGAGGAAACCATACATACTGATGTATCTTGTACTTACATGTTTATCCAGTCATATCATGCCAGAAAAATATGGTGCTTGCTTCTGAGGATTCTAGTTAGAAAATGTTCCAGCATGGTTACTCTCCATTACCTATTGTTTCATAGAGATGCTTAGGGCTAAATTTCAGCACAACATTCATTTCTGGAAGCAGGGAAATATGCAGCCAAGCAAACAGGTGATTTATACAACCTTTTATAGAGCCAGAAAATTCAAAAGTAGAAATTGGAGAACAGGGAATGAAGGGAATAGGGAAATAGACTTTCAGTATCTCTCATTTTATTAGATGATTATTTGTCATATTAAAGATAGAAAAATTAAAAAGAACATCTTTGTTAGAATTGCTTTAAAATAAATTCACTAGCAAAAGGATAGCAATATCCTAAAAGAGGAAAAGGGTGTGTAAGAATTCATAGAAAATTTTAAGGAAAGAACTTGTATTTAGGACAATATCTCAGAGTGGACTGTGATGCCTCACCTAATCCTTACCTCTGTAGTTCTGCAAGGGAAGTAAAGGTACAGATGGGAACCTGGATGAAGCTAATGAGGGCTTCACTGTGAACCTCTTGTCCAGGGAAGTGCTGAACAATCAGAGGTAGGACAGTTTCTAAGATGGATGACCTACTGGTTGTCAGGTCTGCCCTCCAAAGAGAACCGACAAGAATCTTGCTTCTAGCATTCCCTAAGTCCTAAAGTGTTTGGGTGGTCATTTTTCCCTTGTCTTTATTCCAAGGTGATCCAAGAGCAGAGTTAAAAAATGATCAGGATTACCTACCATGGACAAATTCGAGATGCCTGTTTGAAATAACTATATGCTTTTCTACCAAAAGAACGCCAAGCCAGATGCATTACTACCTTATTTGGGCAAGGAAAGTGAGCGCACAGGCACCTTTGTATACACAGGTGTAGACTCAGAAATGTGATGTGATTCACAAACTAAGGGCTTCCCTCAAATCCCCTGAGCTAAGGTGGCCACGCTGCCACACACAATAGCCAGGCTCTTGCCTCTTGGAAAAGAGCTCAGTTGTCAGTGAACTAATAACATGTGTTCTAGAATGTGAATCTTGCTTCCCTGCACATTCTGTCTTTACTGGATCTTTCTGGAGTGGATGGCTGGGGATAAATCAGCTGGATATTTCTCATTTTTTCTTGCAGCTCTTTTCCTTACGTTTTTCTTTTCTTTTCTTTTCAGTTCTCCTCCAAGATGAGCTAAGAGGGCCAAACATTTTTCATGGAACTAATTTAGACGTTTATTTGAATTCTGTTTGTGCTGCCACAATACAGACACATGTATATCTTTTCCTCAATATAACAATCTGAGGAATAACCTAGCTAACATGTTGTAGTATAGTGGAGAAGGCAGTTGTAAAGTTCTGGGAGCAGCTACTTCCTCAAAGCTTTTTTGAAGACTCCTGGTTTCAGGGTACTGAATCCATGCCTCAAAACAGAACAGCAAGAGAGACACAAAGTAACTGCTCACTCTTCCATATATAACTCAGTAAATGCTCAGTTATGCCATATTGGAAAGTACTGAAACTCTATAGAAAGGGTGATGCATGGAGTAGGGGGATACTTATGGTGTCAACATTAAACTAACACAGATGTCTCCGGTTGCTTGTAAAATGCTACCAAAACAAGCAGGCCAGAAGGGTCTCCCTCTGCTCTGGGTCCCCCAGTTGGGTGCTCTTATAATCTAGACTCTCTAAATACAGTCTCTTTGTTTTTATGGGTGTTATGAAGGGCTCCCACATCAGACAGATGTATAGTCTCTCTCCCTGAAGTGCCAAGTTTTCCTGTGCCCACATGGAGTCAGAGTCTTCCAGATATTTAAGTCCTAACTGGAGAAGGCTACAGGCAGGACACATGACTGTGACCTTGCCAGGGGTCTCACACTCACTGAGCTCATTGGTCTTTAATTGGTGTCTTAGGAAAAATGTCCTGGCTACTTTACAAATACCTGCTTCAGCCACAAAAAAAAAAAGAAAAGAAGCAAAATAAAAAATTAATAATAAATGTCTCTAAGACTGGTTAGATGATGTCTGCTTTAGAAGAATTTCTTTGTATCATAACATCTCCCAACCTCCCTACCCTATCACAAGGGACCTAAAAAGAACAAACATTGCTTTCTCTGGGTGGATTTACTTCATTCCCTCCTGCTCTATTGGACTCCCTAATAGACTCTTTGCTTAAAGGATGACCTGACACTGTCTGCCTCTGTCACACACACACACACACACACACACACACACACACACACACACACCTACCACTTTTCTCCTCTCAGGCTACAGTACCTACCAATATGGTATGGGGCAGCATGTTGGAGACAATTGTTAAAGCCAATGCCACAGAGCTCAACTCTAAAGGGAGCTGGCAAGAGCAAGTGCCTGAGAAACTGCGGAGTGAAGTTTAAAAACTCAACCTCAAACACCGAGTATATATGTGTACACAGGTGTTCTTCCTTGTTTACAAGAGTGAACTCTGTGTCTCCAGTGCTCACTTTCACAATGATGCATATATCAGTGGACCACAGTAGCTATTGCTCCCTGATCTCCTGAGCTGGGTGAAGAGGATCAATGCTCTTGGTGGATGCAGGAGTGTTCCAGAAAATTAATGGTGAAAGAGAGAACGAGAATACCTAAATTAAAAGACAGGAAAGAGAAGAGAAAATAAGGGGGGGAACCCACAAAAAAGAGGACCAGGTGACCCTGTGGCGTCTCAGATGAAGTATTCCCGTTTGCACTCGCTGGCTGTGTTTTGCAAGTCAATGTCATTTCTAAAGGAACTGTCCAAGTTCTCTGGGTATTCCTTCTCCTTCATCTGATTGGTGCGGTGTGACTGCTTATGCTGATAGAGGAAGCGGGTCATGATGCCGACGACACAAAAGGTGACAAATGTCACCACTGCTATGACACCTGTAGGGAAAAGAGGGGACAGAGATGAAAGCTGTCACTGAGAAAATTCAGTCTAGACAAGCACATACTTTGGAGGAAAAAACAACAAAGCAAACACACAAACACAGATCTACTCTGTATGCAGAAATAAAGGCCTGCTGAGAAGCCCTTGACCTGCAGTTTCAACAAAACCTCCTGCAAGCAGAGTAATGAGGGAGAAAGGCTTTTTCTCTAGAAAGTCATGATGGTGACCTAAGAATAAACATGGAGTTAGAACCACAAAGGGTCTGTGTGGTTTCTGAGTTGTTTGCGTTCATTGCTAGGGATCAAATCCAGACTTCCGAGATTTAAAATACACGAAGCCTTGCCAGGAATCCCCTGATCTAAATGCCACCACCCCCACCCCTCTGTGTGTGTGTGTGTGTGTGTGTGTGTGTGTGTGTGTGTATGGGAATGTGTGTGTATGTGTGTGTGTCTGTTTGTGTGTGTGAGTGTGTGTGTGTCTGTGTGTGTGTGTGTGTGTGTATGTGGGGATGTGTGAGTGTGAGTGTTTGGAGGTGTTTGGCTGCCATAGCACTTGCATAGATGTCAAAGAACAACTTAGGAGTCGTCTGTTCTTGCCTTCACTTGTTTTGATGCAAGATTTCTCTTGTGTTCTCTGCCATTTCTCCATTCTGGGATATAGTGTGAGACCTTATTTCAAAATAAATTAAAAAAAAAAAATCAAGCCACTAAGCAACAAACAGTATTCACACAAAATTAATAATTAATAGTGATAAAACACTTAAGTTTTGGTCACTAAAAATAATTTTGTTTATGATAAACTTTACATATTTGCATATTTCATATTTTCTAAGTTGTTGGTTATTGTTAATTACTATTTATGTGAATAGATGTCAGAAAGTTAGATATATAGACCTATCTTCCACCAAATGTTTAAAATTTTTGACCATAACTAAGACCACTTACATTTGTCATCTATTCTGAGATCATTGAGTAACATGTTTCCCAACTATTTTAGAACAAGGCAAAATAAAATACCAAAGTAGATTGTCTAGTCTGGGTGGCAATGAATGAATCTGAAGCATGAACTAGAGCCTTACAATTTGGCAGAGGTTGCCTGTTTTCTTTTTTTTTTAAAAAAATGACTTTTTTTCTCTTTTTTATTTGTGTTTTAATTTTACACATCAGCCATGGGTTCCCCTGTCCTCCCTCCTCCCACCCCTGCCCCAACATTCTCCCCAGACCCTCCCCTCCATTCCCATATACTCCAGGGCCAAGACTCCCCTGGGGACTCATTTAAACCTGGTGGATTCAGTACAGGCAGGTCCTGTCACCTCCTTCCAGGCTGAGCAAAGTGTCCCTGTGAAAGCCCAAGGTTCCAAACAGCCAGCTCATGCACTAAGGATAGGTCCTGGTCCCACTGCCTGGGTGCCTCCCAAACAGTTCAAGCTATTCAATGGTCTCACATATCCAGAGGGCCTGATCCAGCTGGGGGCTCCACAGCCTTTGGTTCATAGTTCATGTGTTTCCATTAGTTTGGCTATTTGCCCCTGTGCTTTTTCAATTTTGGTCTCAACAATTCACACTCTTACAGGTTGCCTGTTTTCTACTGCTGGGTTGAAGGAAATATTGCAGGCTGGAAGCTGGGCAAGCTTCCCAGGATGTCCTGTGGGGCTGTGATAACCTTCCCATTCTTAGAAAGACTCAGTGGAGCTTGCCAATGAGTGGGGAAGGCAGAACCTACAGTCTTTCCTCATCAAATGAAAACTTACCGGAAGAGGGAGAGTTTTAAAATTCTCTGTGACATGTACTGACTTCAAAGAAAAATCAGGTTCAGTTCTCTTCCCTGGAGAAGGCATTCAGCTCACAAGGATGTTTTGAGTATTTCCCTAAGGAAAGGTCATGGTTTTCCTGCTCTGGGATGCTGCTGTGGTAGCGTCCTTCTGTTCCCATTTTTCTTTGGAACCAGCTTCTGTGCTGTCCCTGCTGCCTGCTTGCCTATCTCATTCTTAGCCATTCTGCTCATTCTAGGAAGGCAGTAACTATATCTCTCATCCTGTATCTCTGTGTTTAGTACAGGTCTGACCCAGAACTGGAGCTAATTAAATAGAAGTGAAATGATGACTCTTGCCGACTTTTAAAGAACTCCATCTGGTGTGAATTCATTCATCCCAGCTGCCAGAAGGCAGAGATGAGGCACCTGCTATGGTTATAAGTCACCAATGGAAATGGAGTTCCATATCCCAAGCATCTTACATTAAACAAAACTTGGGAGTCATTCCATGTTGCAAGACCCAGATGGGAACATCAAATTCCTGCAGGCATTAGACAAGAGTGAAGCAGGGTGAGTCCAACACATAGCTCAAGAACTGTAAAGCAAGGGAAGGTGGTGGGAGATGAGTTATAAGCAGAGCAGGCGAACTCTACATCCATAACCAGACAGGCTGCTGGATTTGGAACTTCAGTCATGTGGCTTCACCCTGCTCATTAGATCTAACCCAAATCACTCCATAAGGGAACACTGAAAACGGCTGCAGCTCCATCCAGCTTTTTGCCCCATTGTGACTTCTTTCCACATGCGGTTTTATCAGTCTGTTTTATTTGTGCTTTAGAAGTGACAGCTGGATGCAATGAACAAGGTGCAGGTTGCCTGTCTGTGAGTAAATGCTCCAGCTGTTGACTCAGATTCAGCTGCGTGCTGAATTTGAGGCAGAATTAAGCCACAGAGCTGCTGGCACTGGAGGAGAGCCTGCTATTAATCTTTCATCATGCATAAAGAGGCTAAGAGCTTAACAGACAATGCCTGGTTATGGGTGCTAGATGATCATGGGTAACGAAGGCTTCAGGTACTTTTCTGCAGAGCACAGGATCATAGATATCTTTCTTGCTTTCAGTAATGAAGACAGGTTACCTCCAATGACTGCAGAGTCACTCTGGACTGCATTTGTAAGTGGTTCACGTTCATCTGTCTTTCCAAAGGGATCTAGATAGAAGAAAAGACCAAAATGTAACTTTTGCTCCTCATTCAACCACAGGGAGAGCATACTCAGTGTACAACTGTGCAGTGTAACAAGATTCCTACAGTGAGATATGAACTGGCATTTTGAAAGAAACCTAAATAAATGGCATTTAAAATGATGAGCTGACTTCAACTCCAGAGCCCACATTAAAAGCTGAAATTTGGGGCTCCAATCTGTAATCCCAGTGAGGGAGCAGCTAGTCACATATGCAGATCAGGTGCAAGGGAGCCTGTGCCTCTGAAACACAGTGAAGAAGAGATCAGACACTCAAAGCTGTGTCCTCTCAACTCTACACACTTCATGACATGTGCATACACGCACTTCATAAATATTTAAAAATGAATAAAATGTCCTGCTTACAACCCATAATTCATGTCCTCATTAGTTTCTAAGGAAGGTGCGAGAAGCCTTGAGCTGGTGAGGCTGGTGCCTGGCCCATGTACCTTCAGTCACCCCTCATCCTTCTCTGCTTTGATGGAGAGTTCCTAGGAATGACAGCTGCCTTTTACTTGAAGCACACTTTCCCCTGTGCCTCAGTGTCCTCTTCAGCTGTATGAGGACCCGAGTCTACTGACAAGGACGGCCAAAAGAACTGGAAGAATTATCACCTCAGAGCATCCCTCACTAGAAGAGCAGCTGTCCAGGGTCTACTCTTAACCTCTGAGCCATTGCTGTAGCCCAATTTATTTTTCTTTTGAGACAGGGTCTCATACATCCCAGGCTGGGCTTTTACTTGCTGTGTAGTGGAAGGTGACCGTGAACTTGCCATGTAATAGAGGATGGGAGGCAGGGGGAAGAAGACATTGAGAGCAACAGAGAGATAGGAAGCCGTGAAGTGAGGGAGACAGGGAGGGAGGAAGGAAGGGGTGGGTGGAGGAAAAGGGCAGAGAAAGATATAGCGAGGGACAGAAGAAAAGAATGAAGAAGAGGATAGGTGACGTGCCCTCATAGGCCTGGGCCTGGTAAAGTGGCTCTGCCAGGCTTTGCCCTTCCCCCTCTACTCTCCCTTGTAAACCGTAGGTTACATCCCAAAAGCTAGCCACCAAGCCCTATTGCCTTATTTGGACATTTTCCTATGCCAGACTCATTCCTGAGGATGACTATCGAATCCAGGAATCAAAAGCCCCCTTCAGTTCACTTCCTTAACATGGTCAATCAAAATATGCAGTCACATGCTAGCCCGTTCTAACACAGACCTCCCCCTTTTCTCTTCTTAAAAATCACTCCTGCAAGGTCATTGATGCTGTTTTGCTGCCCGAGTCAGAAAGCAGCCGCTTTTTTCTTCACTGTTGGAACCCGTTTAGGTTTCCTAGTAGCTTTACCCAGCAAGTCCACATAGAGAGGATGATTGGTCCACAGGCCTGAATGCAGGTGTCTGAGATGGTCTGCACTTGGCTGTGCTGGGGGGGAGGTCTTTTGATCCACCCCTTGCCATTCCTTTAAATCCCCTTGGGCAGAGACAGTCAAAGCCCAATGGGTTAGGATTCAGGCCCTCTGGAGGCTATCCAGTGTTTTCTTCTATCTTTTTCTTTCCCCTCTATCCTTCTAACTAATATTTTCTGCTGCTTCTACTCAAGAGTACTCTGGGTAAATGTGGGGGTAGGGGATGGCCCACAACACTTTACCATTTAACAAAGGATTATTCATTGAAGATAGGTGTCCAGATGTCTTTTGTGCCTAATCCAGGGTCTGGGAGAGAGGAGAGAGCCCCCAGCCTTGCAAGCCTCACTTCACTAGGGAAGGAGAAAGAGGGAGCTAAAGAGAAGGCAGTGGCAGGAAAACTTAAGAGGGGACTCTGGGCCACAGGGATGCAGAATGAGACAGAGGGCAAATGGGAGGGAAGAGCTTGGAAGAGAGAAAGAGAGGGGGCTGGGGAGACTGACAGGAAGGCAGGGAGGGAGGAAGGAGTCAGGAAGGGAGAGCAGTAAGGGAGGAATGACAAGCCTTTAGGTATTCTACTTCCTGTGTCCTTAAACCCTCCTTACTCTGGCATACTTCTATGCCAAGCTTCTGTCCTGGAATTCCTCCTGCTTCTCCATGAATACTCAAATCTTAACTGTCTACAGTTAACACCATTCCATTTTCTCCACAGATCATACTGGTTCCAACTTTATTTAGACCATGCTCTACTTTTAACATTGTAAATAACATGTTTTGATGTTGATAGGTTAATACATATTAATTTACTTACTTAATTTTAATTCCCTAGTGTTTACTAATGCTACAGAGAAAACATTATAGATCTGCTAAGGTAACATTCTCAATAGTATGGTTGGTGATCAGGTTCTGCAAAGTAACTATTATCACAGTGATGAGATATTTCAAGAGTGTCTCCTTTTTAGAACTGATCAACATTGAATATTAAATTTTAAAATCAATCTTAGCTTTAATTCTCCCTCCTTCAAAACTAAATGCCATAGCCTAGATGTATAAACACATCCAAGTATGTAGATCCATCCTCCACCTGCCATCCATCTACAGACCATTTATCAGTCTCTCTACTTATCTAGTACCATATCTTTGTCAATAATTTAATACTATATGTGTATATATACATTTGATATTTACATCATATAAGGACTCCCATTTTTAAATATAATACTAGACATTTCTTGATGACTAAGCAAAGGTAATTTTTTACCCAGTAATAAATATGCTAGATCTCACCAAAAATATGTAACAATACTTACACATTTCCTTTGAGAAAGGCCTTCTGCCAACTGAGAGTGTCAAAGAACAATTTGAATCAAGACTCTGTTGTTCCTTTTTCTATATATGATACCAGTCTGTAGCTTAATACTGATGCATCAGAGTTAATGTTGTAAACTAATAATTTAAAACCCTTTTCCTGAATTTTATGACTCATTTGAAGACCTTGCTGGCCAGGGTATAGACATCTTTCCCAGATGTGAAACAACTTTCTTGGAGGTGGCACCATCTACCTGCAGGGGAGTTAAGACTGGGGGTTTCCAAAAGAAGGTTCCTTAAGACTCAGCAAGTAAACAACCCAGAAACTCCCATAATTCCCTGAAGCTGACTAGAAGTGGTAGTCAAGCTTATATAGGTAGTAAGGACAGATTAGAGACACTCTCATATTGGGCAAGCTGCCTGGAAGGTTCTCAGACCATCAGAGCTGCCTAAAAGAACAGAAATTAAGGCTTCCTGCAAGAGGTACTCTCTGTCCTATTGAGCTGCCTACAAGTTTTGCAGTGTGCTCCAGAGTTTCAGCCTATATGAGCTATCATCCATGCTGGGATAGGCTTTGGAGATGAAGCTGTCTTTGAGTCATTTCTATTCCTGTGTGTGACCCATCACCCATAGTCATATAAATGGCCCCAACAATGCTCACTCATTCATCACATTGGAATTTGGGGGTCTCCTAGTTTTGATCTGTCACTAGTTCTCTGTCTGAAGTTAAAGATATTTTTTCACATCTCCTCCGGAATAGTGTTGCACAGTGCTAAGCTAATTAATTCCAGGGAGAGTGAGTGCTTTTCACATAAGTATGCTTTTCACACACACAAACCAATCAGTTCACAGCCTTCATCCCCAACCACCCTGCTATTTGACTCACACTCCCCAACTCAATGTGCCTCTTCATTAAACCCCAGAGACCATTCTGGGACAGCTAGAAGTAACCTCCATAGCACAGATTTGTTCAAAATTACTCAACAGATACAGCTCTAAAGAGCTCCACCTTGTCTGTCTTCCATCACTTCCTTCTAAGAGAGGACACAGTCAAGTCCTCAAGCCCTATTTCCCCCAATTCCATTTATTGCACTGGCTAACCCCTATGTTTCTTTATGTAGATCAGATAAATAGATAGATAGATAGATGATAGATAGATAGATAGATAGATAGATAGATAGATAGACAGACATATAGATAGATAGAGAGATAGAGAGATAGATAGAGAGATAGATAGATAGTAAATGCACATACACATACACAGATATTTCCCTTTTTCTGAGAACAATCAGTAATGAATCTTCTTTCTAACTTCCACACCTTGCCTTTTGATAACAGATACCCTGGGAGTGATAAGGAAGCATTTCATCGCCACAGACTTTGCCATCCCTAATGATTGATGGTGTTGGCACTTTTCATATGGCCACTTTTCATGTGACACCTTTATATTGGCCATTTTGATATCACTTTGGAAAAAAATGTATATTTGGATGCTTTGTCTAATTTTAATTATGTTATTTGTTTTGTGGCTGCTGAGTTAAATCAATTAGTATGTCTTGAAAATTGACTATGAAGAGATAGAGTCCACAAATCTTTCCTCACATCCCACAGATACTTTATTCATTTTGCTGATCATCATTTGCTGTGCAGAGCCAATTCTAAACTTCATTTTATTCACTCACTTACTTTTGCTTTCACTGTATGTATTTAGTCATATCAATACATAGCATTTTCAAGACCAATATCAAGGGTACTTTTTCTGTAGTTATTTTTCTGCAAATTTTAATTTCAAGACTTACAAACCAATGTCAAGTATTTTTATAGAATGAGACAATTTCAATTGCATGATTTTCTTGTAGCTAGCCAACCACAAGTCTCTTATAAAGAGACTGTCCTTTCCTCAATGCTTGACAAACATGAACTGATCACACATGCCTGTGTTTATTTCTGCTCTCTAATCCATTGCCTTTGTCTTTATATCTGTTTCTATAACATTATTATATAATTTTGATTATTATGCTTTTCCAATATAATGTGAAGTCAGCGACATTGATTCCTACAACTGTCTATAATCCATGTTCATTTTAGTATTATTCACAATAACCAAGATGTGGAAGCAACTTAAGTATCGATGGAGGAGTGTGAAAAGAAATTGCATTTCTATTTACATTGACTACACTCATACAAACACACATATACATACATACACATACTTACACAAACACACCAGAATATTACTCAATCACAAAAAGTTGGTCTCTTCATTTAAAAAGAATGTGAATGAAAACATCCCATCAAGTGGAATAAGTCAGCCATAATAAAGAAAAGAAATGTATGTTTTTACTAATATTCAGGATCTAAAAAATAAATACAGCAAGAAAACTGATAGCAGAACATAATGATAATTCACAGTAGCTTGGGCTTTGCTGGTTAAAGAATACAAATTTTGTCATGAATAAAGAAAATCATAAAATGAACAAATATGTTTTTATGGTCAAATGTCCTCATCAAACATATAAGCACATACAGTATAACTGTATGATTATGTGTAGAATATGTGCTTATGTAATTATGTATGTATGTATTTATTTATTTATGTGAATGATGCATGTGTATAGGATGGCATGTTATTTCATGAGGGCCAGTGTGGAGGTAAGAGATTTTTTCCTGATATGTTTTCAATCATTTCTATTGGCAATTTTTGAGGTTGTATCTTTGACTAAATCTGGAGGTTGCTAATTCAGAGAGGTTGTCTGTTTGGGAAGCCCCAGATATCTTGTCTTTGCCCATGCACTGTGTTACAAGAACTCACTGCCATAACCAGCTTTTTATCTGGTTGCTGGGGATTGAAATTGGGTCCTCATAATTTGTATAGCAAGCATTTTAGCCATTGAGCCTTCTTTCTAACCCCTTCCTACTAATTTAATAAAAACAATCATCGTATAATACATATAAATTATCACATTTTATACTTTATATGTCTATAATTTTGTTCCTTCTTCCTCCAAAATGCTAGAGACTAATACTGAATTTAATATTATCTAAGTCTGCATTCTGATGTTTTCATGCCCCCTAAATAATTTAATCCTCATATCAGCTTCTACTTAAATAATAGTGATGCACTAATCCATATTATGTATATGTGCATTCTATGTACTACATGGAACTACACATTAATTAAAACTTCTCATCACCTGAAACTAGAATTACATTAAATATGTCAGTTAATTTCAATTGTTAAATTTTTAATTATTACTTTTCAATCAGCTAAATGCACAGGATCTATATTGTTAAATTTCATATTTAAAATGTATTATTAATTAAAGCAATTAGTGTTCTAGTGTTCATACCCTTCTTTTGTTTATTTTGATTTACCACTGTTTGTGTGGTGGTTAGTGTTAATAGTCAATTTTTTTTTTTCATAATCTGGAATCACCTGAGATACAGGCTCCTGGGTATGCTTGCTGGATTATCTTGATTTCTTAACTGAGGTGAGAAGACCTAACCGCTGTGGTTAGGATGGGATCCTGGACTGTATAAATGGTTAATGATCTGAATACTGGTATGTGTACAGCATGCTCTGATTCGTGATCATGTGTGTGATATGACCAGCTGCTTCAAGCTCCTGTTATCTTGCTTCCCTGTTATGATGAACTGGATTCTTGTACTGTGAAGCAGAATAAACTTTTTCCTTAATTTGCTTCTGTCAGAGTGTATTGTGAACGAAGATATGACCCATGAGAAACCAACTACAGTTTGTAACCACCTATGCAAGGTAAAGAGCTGAGTGCTACTGGCCAACTACTTAGCTCTATAAGACAGAAGAAATGGTGTTAGTGATGAAAACTAAAGAGAACATCCTCTGGGAAGTACCTGATGAAGAATGCACAGTGGTCACTGCATTCATATCAGAGTCCACCATGGAGCCACAGTTGGATTCTGTTAAGGTCCCTTGGATAGTCACAGGTGCAATGCTGGCATGGCGGAGGGCTGCCTTCAATGGTGCTATGTGGTTGTATTGGACTGAAGAAAGGCATCCAACAAAACCCAAGGTGTTTGCTTTAGCAACTTCTGGATCCAACCCAACAGTCTCTGAAATAAATGAAAAGAACCATAGATCTCAGGTTTTTTTTTTTCAAATACTCTATGTGTTTTCCTTGACCATTACCTAAAATGACCAAAACTTCTTTGTAATTCTGTGAATAAGGAAACCATACATATCTATCTTCCTTGTTTCCACTCACATTTACTGCAGGCATTAACTATAATGAATGAAACTTTCTTGTTATTATCTGAATAAGAAACTATACATATCACTCTTTCTCATCTCAACTTCATATTTAATGCAGGTCACCACATGATTGAACTATTTTTCATAGAAAAGGGCTGTGACTTTGTCTGCTTTGATACAAAATTGTTTCAAGCTTCAAATTTTTCATTTCATATACTTTTTGAACTGTAGAAAGAGTAATGTAGCTGTATTATACTCTAATCAAATGCTAGATATTGGAAAGAATTTGTATCTCTGTCCTCATCATTATGTATCTATGGATTAAGGTAATTAATGAAAGCAAATCACAATGCTTATTACATTTGATTCACAACTGTAACAAGGGAAAATAATAAGAAAGAGACAAAAGGATTAGAAATGAAAGTGTGTCTCCAAGAGATGTATCATGCTTGTTGTCTCAAGGTAGCTGAATAAACTGAGAGAGTGAACATCTCTATCTGCATGACTTCTCTTCATTGTACTGATTGGGCACTAATTGGGAGGATGGCTTTTTGCCTATGAACATATTCAAATTTCCAGGGTATTTTTTCAGAGTTTATGAATGATGAGGATACAATCATTTGGGATTCCCAGCAAGATCAAATGTTTCATTTTCCTTAAGATATCTCATTCCTTTTCTTAAAAGGGGTCATTTGAACAAATTGCTATGGTGCAATTACATAAAACTGTAATGCATAATGAACAGTATTTTTCTTAAGATATAATAGTTTCAACATAACTAGATGGCTCAACTGGTTATTTTATTATGATAAGCCTTTTAGTTTCTGGAAAAGAAGTAGGGATTTTCTTATCTACCAGCATACATTATAATTTTATTTTGATTCAGAAATGGTCAAAAAAGTGTCTTCCTTGAATGCTAAGAATACATTATGCTGACAACATTAAGGAAAAGATATGAGGACAATATTGTAGAAAATGAGGTGTTAATAATTCTTAGTAATTCTTACCCTCCTATTTCTCCTCTAATTATTTTCTTTAAAAAAGATTTATTCTAACCCCACCTCCTCTAGGGAGGTGTTTGTGTGTGTGTGTGTGTGTGTGTGTGTGTGTGTGTGTGTGTGCATTTGCACACACCCTTTGTGTGGGGGTGCTTGTAGAGGACAAAAGAAGGTGTCAGAGTCCCTGAAGCAAGAATTAGCTTTTTGGGAGCTAGGAACCAAACTAAGGTCCTCTGGAAGAGCACCAAGTGCAGTGCCATCTCTCCAGCCCCATTAAGTTTTGTCCTCATCTCACTATTTCCCTTCAACATCCACATAAAGAAGAGCTTGCCACTTGTCTTTTCTTACATGCAAAACCAATAATGACACATTACTTCATGTGGCCAGTATAACACACTACTGCAAGTTTAAATAACTTAAATTGATTAAAACATAAATTCATTATCTTTCATCTCTGTAGGTTGGTTGTAGCTGGAAGTTTTCTCTGGTCCTGCCCAGCCCCACGGACTCCACACCTGCTTATAAAATAATCCCTCAGAAGATTATAGTAATTAAAACTGTTTGGCCATTAGCTTAGGCCTACCACTGACTAGCTCTTACATTTAAACTCAGCCTATTTCTGTTAATCTATATGTTGCCATATGTTCCATGGCTTTACCTGTGTGCCATTACATGCTGTTCCCTGGATGGCAGGCTTGCCTCTCCTCACTCATCCTTCTTTGTTTTCCCAGAATTCTCTTTGTCTGCTTATTCTGCCTATACTTCCTACCTGGTTATTGGCCAATCAGCATTTTATTTATTAATCAATCAAAGCAACATATTCACAGCATACAGAATGACATTCCCATCATTTCCTCCTTTCTTTCTATTTAAAAGGAAGATTTTTAACTTCAACATAGTAAAAATATATATAAGAAAACAGTTATCAAGCAAGAATTATAGTTACAATATCTAGTCTATTTATATTTGGCAAAATTAAAGAAAATATTCTATCTATCCTATATTTGTGAGTCTACGGTTTTATATCTAACTTATCTTTTATCATAACTAAGGAAAATTATAACTATCTAGCATTCAACTACATCAAAGACTCTGGAAGGATATGATCTTTTCTAAGTAAGCAGGAAATTCATTGTAAGCAACTTCTAAAAGTCTAGAATGGCAGAGACAGCTGGCAGCCTGGACAGTCACCCAAAGTTCTTCTGTAATGTTGGGGCACTCATTTTTCAGTCTACAGGTCTAGAGTCTCTCAGTCGCTTCTCTCTGTGTCCTGTAGGATGTCCGGCAGTTTCTTCTATGAATCAAGAACCTGAAGGACCATCTTGCCTTGCAAACTTCAGTGGTCACTTTTTTATGGGTCCTGCATAACCAGTAAACATAACATTTCTCAAGCTGTCTAGGCAAGAGCAGTTTCTTGCACAAATGGCTATTTTTGCCAAGAAGATATGGCGTGTCTTTGATGCCCATCCTCCTTTCTGAATTAAATTTGTGCTGCCATGCATATCATATAGTTAGTAGCCTGGCAGTGCCCACTGGGCTTAAAATCAAGGTGACAGTATGGCCAGGTTTCATCTGAATCCTTTGAGGGAAATGATGTTGCTCTCCCATGTGCAGCTCATGTAGCCTTCACTCATGCCTAGGCTCCTTTTTCATTCTTCATGATAAGCAATGTTGTTGCATTTCTCTGTGCCTTTTTTTTTCCCACTTACTTCAACCTATGATTCTCTTCTTTACCTCTTTATTAGACCCTTGTAGCTATAGTCGTTTTATCTGAATAATCTAAAAGGGTCTGGATTGAGGAGATGGCTCAGCCATTAAGGTAATTGTCACATAAGACACATAGAACACACATTAGTCATTGATTGGTGGTTAGTGAAGGGTGGAGCTAGCCATTGGTTGGTAGTGCATGAAGGTTGGTAGTGCAGGATTATATCTCAGAAATGATAGAGAAGCAAAAGACTAGAGAAGGAAAGTGTAAACTTGAATCATTTTGGTACTGAAGAATATAAAGGTAGTGGAAAGTGAAGTTTCATTGAACTACACCCTCAGAGTCTAAGTCAAGAGAGCTCCTTTTCATTCCATGAGTTCACTGGAAGGGAGCATTCACTGATCCAAGGAGGATACCACTATAAAGGTTGTGACAAATCAAAGCTCTTTGTACAAAAATAGACATAGAAAAAATGTGTGAAATGCTAGAAAGTGACATTCTTTCTTTAAAGGAAGGTTGTATGGAATAGTCTTATCTCTTGGAAGTGTTTATTCTAGACACATTCTGATTTCAGATAATGAGAGGTTTCAGAAAAAGAATAAAAAAATTGCTATGTAGACTCAGAGGCTTGTTATAGGCCTCAACTGGTTAAAAATACTTATCGTATGAGTATGATGACCCGAGTTCCATCTGAAAACCCCACAGTGGAAAACAGAACCAAATGTGTGCTGCACATGTGCATGCATACACACCAATAATAGGAAATTAAAATTTTATAGAAGAATAATAAAAAACATACTATATTTGAGAGAACAGGTGACTATTTATCTGATATTTACAAAAATAGAATGGTAAAACAAAACAAAACAAAAAAAATCTATAAAGGACAATTTATAAGATTTTTATCCCTCTTTGTATTATAAACTTATAAGTAGTAAATAATGAACAGTTGAAAACCTTCAATATTTATCACTCATTGGGTAGTCATTATGCAACACAATAGTGTTTATTTCCTTTTAAAAGATTTTATTTTCCCTTTTATTTCTGTATCTATGTGTGCTTGTACATGCTCAGGGATGCAGTGCCTACAGAAGCCACTAGAGGGGATCAGATCTTAAAGGGTTGTAGTGAAATAAATTTACATGAAACACATAAAAGAGATCACAAACTAAGAAAAACTCAGTACTTTAGTCAAATCTTTCACGATTCACTGAGCTTTGTACTAAAGATATGATATATTTTGTAATCTAATGATTTCAGGGCTTAGGTTATCATTGAACTAGATAAAGAAGAAGCTAGGTAAGGAAACTATTTGATGTCCTGAGCCAGAGAAACAAAATCAAAGGCAAGTTTAACCCACAAAGTGGCTGCTGACAAGTACCCAGCATGTATATCTAAAACTCACCACCAAACTATACCAGTGCGATGCTCTGTTCCCAAGTTTTCCTAATGTACAGGACTTCTACTAAAGCAAGGAGAACCATGAAGTTTCTTACACTTTGCAAAAACATGGGAATATACAAAGAAAAAAATGGATTTCTAACTGCCTTATTGGGAACAGATTGAGTTTATCTCACTGAATACATTTTAAAATACTAACAGATAACAGTTTCTCATTCCATTCAGACTCCTCCCTCTGTCCTGAAGCACTAACAGGGAAGCAGCATGAAACCCTGACATAGTGTAGGTGGGACACTGGGTGGACTTGAGCTGATGAATCTTGCTATAATAAAAAGGACCTCCTTCCTTATTTCTAAGCTTTGATTTTGCCCACTGTTAACCAAAGGTCATTGTGCCTGCCACAAAAAGAGTGGAAAAATAAAACATACCCATGAATCTTAGCTGAGTGTCCATAAATGCTTTTGGTGACTCTTATTTTTGCTTACATGTTGTAATATACATTTATGTTGCCCAATATAATAGAGTCACATGTCATGGAGTAGCTATTTAACATCTTCATTTTTATTATTAAGAGGGTAGCTGTGTAAATATAAGTGTCTATCCACATTCTTGATAACTTGTGTTTAAATTCCCATAGCTTACATAAAGGAAGCTAGATTTCCCAGCCTTTGCCTGTAATGCCAGAATTTTGGGGTTACATAGGCAGATCCTAGGAGCTCTCTGGCCAGACAGTGTATTGTAAATGACAAGCTTTCAGTTTAGTGAGAGACTGTTTCAAGGGGATGAGCTAGGGAGATATATTAGACAGTAATGACATCCTTCTCTAGCCTCCATCTGCTTGCCCAAGTGTATACATACACACACACACACACACTACATATGCATATATATGACACACCACTATCATATGCACACTATACATATATGTAGTTATATTCATAGCTCACACTTACATTTTTTATCTGCATATAAGAACATTTAAAATATATTCTTTTAGGTCTCTTTAATGAATAGCAAATTGTCTGTGTGCATCTGTTTATTCATTTGTTTGTTTGAGACTGGGTCTCAGTAGACAGTCAGATTATCTTGAAACATATTTCTGTGCCACAGTCTCCTAGGATTTGGGATAAGAAACTTTAGCCAACTCACCTGGCTCACAATGTATTTTCATTAACCATAGTCACCACAACATGTGATAGAATTCTTGAACTTGCTCCTCATCACTGAAATTTTGAGTTTTGATTAACGTCTCTCCATGCTAAACGCATGTTCTTGATGGTTTAGTGTTAGATGTGCTATTATTTTTATTGCTTCTATTGTTTGTCAGTTTCCAATTCCTTTGTCTAATATCCCTTCAATATTGCCCAGGTAATGTAATGCCCAAGGACTGAAATGCAAGTGTTGCTATACTTATTTGGATAAATGTTACTCAAATTTTGAATGACTCAGCTGATAATTTACTAAAGGCTAACTTCTTCAGTTATTCTTAAGATTTTATTGTGATTATCTTTTATGTGTGTGTTTGTGTGTGTGTGTGTGTGTTGAATGTATACCACCATATTTGTGAAAGATACTCTCAGAGATCAGAAGAGGGCATTAGGTCCCTTACGTTTGGTTGTGAGCCACCAAACACAGGTGCTGAGAATTGAACTGGGTGTTCTCTGGAAAAACAGAAAGTTCTCCTAACCCCTGAGCCCACTCTCCAGCTCCTTCTTCTGGCATTTTGAAACCTGACTTGTCACATTAATTTGCAAACACACCAGAGGATTGGCAAAGCCAAAGAAAGAGAAACAAAACCAGTCTTAGCCTGAATGCACAACGGTCAGCAAGTTTTGATGTGGAGAAAGGAACTATTCATGCATGTTCAGTGGAGTTTTTATTATTAAAATAAAGCACAAGAAGAGTTCACAAATTTGCTCAAAACAGGCTAAGCTCTGGAATGTAACATGACATTTGCTACATGACAAAAGTCATTTATGATATTTGAATCTCTAAGTGTCACAAAACTAGCAAAACACATGACCCTGGCTTATAAAAGTAAAATGTTGTACCAGGATAAAATATAAAAAAGGGAACTGTTGTAAAGGAAGATATGAGCAGAGGATGCAAGCAAAGTGGTTTTACCCCTAGACTTCACTGTTTCTAGAACAAACTGAACTAGATGAAATGTCTAGCATTTGGGCTGGGGAGACAGCCCAGCCCTGTCTGAGTTCAAACTTGCATTATCTACATAAAAGCTAGACACGGACATTGGCACCTGGAACTCCATCGCTGGGATGGGGCTTTGCATATGGAGATAAGAAAATTCCTAGGACTTGTTTGCTGACACCTTGTTCTAGGTTCTTTGAGAAACCCTGTCTCAAGGAAATAAGTTGTAGAACATGGTAGAGAAGGGTGTTCAGACAAGTCCTGGTCTCTGCATGTTTCCCTAATTTCCTAACAAGGAATGGCTTCAGAAGCTATATCTTATGAAAAAGAGATATTCCTGGCTGGGAGAGGACAAAGAGGAATGCTGGCACATCTAAGGCCGAGGGGAACAGAATATGAAAGCTCCCCAGAGAAATGAGTAACTTTGTGTTCATCTTTGTGCAAGCACTGGTCCAATGTGGAGAAAGGTTTAGGTGTTTAGGCCATCCACTGGAACAACAGAACATACCAGTGAACATACAAAAGAGGATGTTTTTTCCTTCCATGCATGAAGTTAGGAGGGGATATTTTGTGGGGATATGAGTTGAACTGAAGAAGGTAAATGTGGGAATATGATTGTATTTCATTATATACATGTATAAAATTATTTAGGATAGAGAAAAAAGTGTAATAATACAAAAACGAAATACTCCCTTGGTTATAATAAAATGCCTGAATAGTGAAGATTATGCTGCATATAACTAAAGCATTCATGAAAACTAAAAATGAGAAAAAACATTTAGATTTAAAATACATGATTAGACAATTATGGTATAGATGGCCCATGACCCACAGTTTCAGAAGTACTTGAGTGGTGTAGATGTTTCACTTTTGGAACACTTCTTTCCTGTAGGAGGCTCGTTGAGTCTCAGGACATTGAAAAAAAAAGGCTCAGGAAGCAAAATGCCTCAAGTTTCTAAGAAGTTCTAGGGCAAGAAGTCTCTCCAACCAGTCAAACTTCCTGAAAGTTGTACAGAGATCTTCATGAGTTATCATTCTGGACGGGGTGGAATTTTCAGTGATGCAGCTGCTTTTCAGTATGCACGTTCCTGTGATTAACCCCCCACTCATACTCTCTTAAGTAACCTCAAGAAATTCAGATGCTTGTTAAGTTGGACATTGGTGGGATTGTTACTGGGATCTACCATGGGCTCCCTATCTGGGGTGAACAGAACTTTGTTAGTCTCTCACAGGAAGTCACACAACTGGCTTAAGAAAGTTTTCTTGGAATGAATGCAGTTGAGCTAATGTATTTGTTCTTTTGTTTTCCATTTCTTTGATAAATAAGATGATTAAAATCAACTTCAGGAAAAAAAAGAGTTGAACTGGCTTGCACTTCAAATTCACAATCAATCACCGAGGGAAATCAGGTAGGACCTGAAGGTGGGAACCATGAAGGCAGAATGCTTAACTGTTTCACTTTTTCTTGTGTTTTCTGGCTCATACCCAGCCAACCTTCTTGAAGAGCCCAGACATATCTATTTATGGATGGTGGCACCCAGAGTGGACTGGACCCTCCACATCAATCACCAGTCAAGAAAATGTCTCCTCATCATGGCCACAGGCAATCTGACCAGGGTAGTATTCTGAGTGAGACTTTCTCAGATGACTCTGGACTATGTCCAGTGTTTTGCTGAAGCTAACTAGGGCAGTGGTTGTAACACAGAATAAATGTTAGAATTTTCAAGGCATAAAGCAAAGCCTGGGCAATTACAGAAGGTTCATACCAGGAAGCATCAGAAAGGCAAAGGGTGATTTTGGGGAGATAGGTAGAAGCCACACAGAGATGAGATCCTCCATCTTCCAAGGCACTTTTCTTCCACCCATTTATTGCACTAATTGTACTTCACCATAGTGTCTGGCTTCATCCTGCTTGTTGAAAGCCTGTCCTCAGTTTTCTACCTCTGTCAAATATAACCCAATTCTTCATATGAAACTTGTTTCCTTTACTCTAGTAAAAGGAAATAATGGAAAAAAAAACAAATAAAAACAAACAAAAAACTACTTCCTATTATCAACTGTAATACATCCTCATGAGTGATATAGGTATCAGTAAATCTCAAGTGCTTTCAGCCTAGCCAATTAAAACATAGAGTTTTACTTTTACTTTCATACTAATGACATGTCACCTGGACCTTTCTTTAATGAGACAAGTTGTGTTCTGTGGTGATATGTTATATACCCTAATAAACTTGTCTGAGGATCAGAGGACAGAGCCAGCCACTAGATTAGACATAGAGGCCAGACAGTGGTGGCACACACCCTAATCCTATCACTCAGGAGGCAGAGATCCATCTGGATCTCTGTGAGTTCAAGGCCACACTGGAAACAGAGCCAGGCAGTGGTGGCACACACCTTTAATCCCATTACTGGGAAGCACACATGCTTTTAATCCCAGGAAGTGATGGCAGGGCGGAGAAAGGTATACAAGGCCTGAGGAAACAGAAACTAAGGCAGTTCCGCTGACATCCTTTTGGGTGAGGACTCAGAGGCTTTCAATCTGAGGATTCATGGAAACAGGATCAGCTAAAGAGTTGTCAAGGTAAGGTTGGCTGTGGCTTGCTCTGCTTCTCTGATCTTTTCAGCATTCACCCTAATATCTGGTATCAGGTTTTTTTTTTTTTTTTTATTAAAAGACCATCTAAGGTTCAAAAAAAAGTGTTCTTACTACAACTTTATTGGTTTCCTCTGAGCTCTGCAAAGACTGAGCATAGAACATTTCTCTTTGATATTCTGAGCCTTCTGTGACTATATTCAGAATTTTGGTGATCATCTAAGTCTGGTTGATACAGGCTACCAAATGCTTTGTTTATAATGACCCAACATACTTTACAAGTAAGGACAGATACACTGAATCTTTGGGTGCTTCCAAGGAGGCTTCCTTCACAGGTGGCATGACAGATGCCTTCTTCCATGTGGCAGATTGAATGCCCTTTCTTCAGGAACTCTCTGGGCTCCTTCCCAATGGGTGAACTCCCAATTTTATATACTCAACTCATGATTTTTATAACTCTAACCCCTCCCCCTTCTTCCCCACCCCATACCTACATTCTTATGTGTATGTTTGTCAGTTCCTCTTTAGTACACTATTATGGTTGATTATTTTTATAAAGAAATTATGGCAAATCTGTATATAAGTAATGAGGAGTTTATTTCTTTGAAAATGCAAACCCTTAGTCATAGAATTTGCCAAATAAACATTTTTGAGTGTTCAAACGAGTCAGTATTGCATAGGGTCTAGTACATATTAGGTCTTATATATCTTTATTTAGTTAAAATGATTGTTATAATTAGATATATAGATAGATGTATTAATAAAATAAGTCATAAGTAAGTGGACAAATAGAGAATAGATTAGATAAATGGAAGATGGATAAATAGATGAGATATAATGTAAGATGGCAGACAGGAACAAAACAAGCAAGATAATTAAAGTACCAAATGTCTACCATAAAGTCTCAGAACATGACTGCCTAAACATGAGCTTAACAAGGACAGAAATAGACACACTAAAGTGGATGGGGGAAAGTCCATAATGCCTCAACTCCAAACAATGAACTACAGGGAACTAAGGAATGCTGAGACCAGGAGAAATACTTTTTTGCAAGTAAGAGTACATGAATTTATCATCTAAAACCAAATGGCCAGCTCTGAAAACATATATAAGTAACATTTTAGAGACTGAGTGAGTAAGGTGTTTTTATGTATCTAGGGATATATATATATATAAAACAACAATTAATAAAAAAAAAAACCAAAGGCATGAATTTGAAAGACAGCAAGGAGGGGTATATTGGAGGGTTTGGAGACAGGAAAGGGAAGGGAGAAATAATGTAATTATAATCACAAAAAATAAAAGATAAATATTTAAAAGTCTACCTTTGAGAACCCATTACTTCAACTTAACAATCCACTGGCTGAACAATTGAACACATATTAATTGGTTGCCTGGCAACAGGCACCATGCAATGGCACCTCAGTGGATATAAGACAGTGAATGCTGAATTGCAGAGACATTAACAACATGAGGAAATTTTTAAAATTCTAGGTATCACACTCTTAGGACGCATTCTGAATTAAATATATTTTCCATAGAGAAATTAGTTTTGAGGTTTTATGCTAATATTTAAAAGTGGTTGTAGAATGCATTCCTTTGGATTAAAGATACAAAAGGATTTCTTCCTCCCAAGGCATTCTTTATTGATTTAACATGGAGTCAGAGCTGAGTGAGGGCCATGAACTGGTTTATTTCTGTTTTAGGCTTTTTAAAAGTAAATGAGCAAAACTGGGGCATTTCGTGTCCCAATAGCAACTCTTTGAACAGGCTCAAGTGAGCTACAAAAATTTATTAACTGCCCTGAAGTGGGACTTCACATCAGAGAGTTAAGAAACCACTAACTAGGCACCTTCCGGGATTTGATGCCCTTCCATTTCTTAGAGTTGGAGTCATGTAGATTTTATCCATTAGAATGTTTTATACAACAGGTAATAAAGCTCAGTGTACAGGATCTAGACAATAGTGATTAATTCTCTCAAATAGCCATGTGCCTACAG
Source organism: Onychomys torridus (assembly GCF_903995425.1). Lineage (NCBI taxonomy): Eukaryota > Metazoa > Chordata > Mammalia > Rodentia > Cricetidae > Onychomys > Onychomys torridus. The sequence continues at coordinate 76,278,775 of NC_050453.1, forward strand.
CCATGAACAGCTCTGAACACAGAAATTCAGGGTGGCCTCTGTGGCCCACTCCTTCTCAAGCTGGACTGAATCAATCATGTAGTCCTATGTGTCACAAGAAGAGAACAGAGAAAGAAAAGAGGGTCTAGGAAAATGGTTTCCTCAGTAAAGGGCTCATTCGCCACACAATTGTGAGGACTAAAGTGTGTGTTCTCAGTACCATGTGAAAACTGACTACAGTAAGGGGCATCTGTTAGCACTTGAGAGGTGGAGACAGAAGGGTCACTGGGGCTCGCTCACTAGACAGTCTAGCCAATCAGTGAGCTCCTGATCCAGTGAGAAACCCTGGCTCAAAAAATAATGTGGAGGGATTAATGGAGACACTAACATAGACCTCTTGCCTCAACATGCAGGGACATACACATACATGTATATATGTACATGCAAAATGCACACAAATAAAAGAGTCTGCCTCATCCCATGGGTCTATTCAAAACTAGGTGATTAAAATGTATGTTCACGGACTATGCAGACTTCCTCTCACTGTGGAGACTGTACCACTCTTTTTATTCCTAGTCCAGCTGTAACATTGAAAATGGAACATTTCCATAATTCAGGGGGTTTTATTTATTCTGACCACAGGATCTTTTATCAATATTTAATGCCATGCAATCTTCAGATATCTACATGTATTTTCAAATGTAGTAGAGTTTACTTTGTATGATACAGTGAAGAACATTTAAAGCACACACATATCTGATGAACTAGCCTCATAATGCTGGAGGGAAAAGAACACAACCACTGGAAAAACTACTCCTGTGTGTCTAGCATTGTACATGACAAAGGAGAACATTGAGAAGATGGAGATAGCTTTATGACCATGTTGTTTTCCACATCAAAGTGCTCCTTCTCTAATTGTCCTTGGACCAGTGGGCGAGAACTACAGCTGAAACCAAGTAGAAGCAACCCTCAACATCTTCCCATGGTATACATGTCCCTAGAGCACTTGACTTCAAAGGAGAACTAGAGTTCTTTCACAGAGTTGGGATTTAGCTAGAAAAGGCAGGACCAGTGTAGATTACTATTGTTGATCACCTAGGCACCATCTCTAACCACCTAGAAAACTCCATAGTGTCTGTGAAGGAATTTGTAGCTTTCTATGTTGAGGTGAGCACATCCACAGTCAGGAAGCAGAGGGAAGTGAAGGCTGCTGCTCGGAAGAATTTCCCCTTTTCATTCAGTCCAGGAATGCAGCATTTAAAGTGGGGCTGCAGTCTTCAGTTAACCCAACAGACAGGCCTAGAGCTGTGGCTCTAAGGTGATCCTAGAGTCTTTCAAGTTGACAACAGTATAAACCATCACAGTACCAAAAATGAAAGAATATGATGCTCAAAGAAAATGATCAGCCTCCCAATACATCTGGTGGAGGCTGAGCCCAGGGAAATGATCTTGGTGTGGCAAGCAAAATGACCCAAAGTCTTTTTTGAATGAATGTGTGCTTTGACTGAAATGAAATTCTATTCTAAGTATTTCTCTTAAAATTTAGTAAACATTTTCTCCATGACCTCATTAACTTTCCACAAATTATGGCTCCATGAAGCCAATTCATTTCCTCCTGAGGAAAGCAAAGTTTAACTGACTAGGAAATTAATGAGCTGATTATGTTTGATGATTGCTGACTGTGCTCTTCTTCAAGATGGTGTGTGTGTGTGTGTGTGTGTGTGTGTGTGTGTGTGTGTGTATGTGTGTGTATGTGTGTGTGTGTGTGTGTGTGGTTGTGTGTGGATGTGTGTGTGTGGTTGTGTGTACTCATACATGGATGGTGTAGGCCAGGTGTCAACATCAGATGTCTTCCTTGACCACTTTTCACTCAATTTTTTTAAGATAGACTCTCTCACTGAACCTGGAGCTCATTAATTTTTATATATATATATATATATATATATATATATATATATATATATATATATATAGTCAGATGCAGGCTTTTTCTACACTTTCACTTCCTTGGGTACACACTGCAGTCATTTTCTTCTTCTTTATAAGATGGCTTTAAAGTATCCAGCCATCCAGCCATTACCCCAATTTCAGTCAGTTATGGGGATCTTCCTGCATATTCACCCTCCTCCAGTACTGGGGGCACAGACACACATCTGGCTTTTACATGGGGACTGGGCATCTGCCCTCAGGTCCTCGTTCTACCATGGCAGTAACTTTACCGACTAAGCTATCTCTCCACACTTTTACATATATACATTGAAACTAGTCTTTGAACATGTCCTGATAAGATGAGGTATATTTTTGAGACTTCAGTATAAGGTGTTTGGATCTAGGGTAATTAGAAATTGCTAGTTGATTGTATTCTTGCTGAGGGCATTTCAGGTTTTACTAGAATTTGCTCTTCTTGATGGAGAATTCCATGGAAATTTACCTAGCACTATTCTAGGAACCTGAAGTCAATCTAATTTATCTTAGCTTCTGTTAAACTACCTGCTTGGGCAAACCTCCACCTCTAGCTAACCAATTATGTTAGCTTCTGTTAAACTGCCTGCTTGTGTGAACCCCACCCCCACCCACACAGATGCAGAGCAAGATGCCAGGTTGTGGTTTTTGCCTTAAAAAATTCCATGCTCTAGATACTCGGTACAACACCTAGGTCCTGAACACCTGAGTACAATATCAATCTTCAGGAGTAAAGACTTTCAATTGGCAAAAAAAAAAAAAAGAAAAGAGATTGCTAGTTGAGGAGGACACAAGCACAGGGCCTCGGATGTGCTGTCTGAACAGAGACTGTGGCTGAGCAGTTAGAACAGGCACAGCACAGCACAGCACACATTAGCCAGCCCAGAGGCCCTCCCTCTCTCCTGTCTGGAGAGCAGCCGTCCTCTGCAGCTCCAGACTCTCCTGGCGCTCTAGCTTCTCCTGGCACCAGATGCTTGCTGTCTTGCCTACAGTTTAGTCACAGCGAGGGACCTCCATGCTTCCATGTCCCAGTGTGTCTGTCCACTTACTTCTCAATCGGACCAATGACTTCCGAGGGATGGCCGCTGGCCTCAAAGTCACCACTGCTCAGTCCTTTTTAATCAGATACATTGACTTTATTTAGAGCCCCTGGCCTCAGGTCACCACTGTTTATCATTTTTATCACATACATTTAGTGTAGAGCATGGAATTTGTCTAAAATGGGAAAAGGCGTTTTCCCTCTTTTTCCATGTGATTCCATAGGTCACAAGACTCATAAATTATTCTTTTCTTATTATATTTGATATAATATATGCATTAGTTAAAGGACCTAAATACAAAGTTTCCTTTAGCCCAAGTTAATAAGAACTCTAACACTAGGCAATCCAGACCTAGTACTTCATTTTGGCTGTAGATATTACCAGACATTCAGACCTCTTTTATTTATTTTTTTTTTAAGATTTTTGCTCCATTTTCCACACAGTGTACCACTTACCTCTTTTTGTATAAAGTGACTTCAGAGGCTCCAGCCATCCCCTCTCTTCCAGGATAAAAAGAAGAGCGAAGATGTGCATATTGCTAAATCAGCCTTCTGGAAAACACTAGTGACTTCTGCTTACAATCAGCCTATCATTCAGAACAAGGGCACACAGCCATTCTCAATTCAGTGGAAGCTAGGAAGTGTGCCAGGTTTTAAAATCTAGGAACATTGCTCCCTTAAAAATAATATGAAAACTTCAAACTGAGAAATGTCACAGTGTTCTTTAAGGAAGGAAAATTAATACTTGGTAGTTTAATAAACTCTCCCTGAAATGTTATTTTTCATCTTTAATTTCAATTAAACATTTATATAACACTTCCTCCACAAACAGGGTTTTATCATTAATATCAGGATCCTTGGGTTGAACATGCAGTTTTCCTATTTATTAACATTGTTCCCTTTGACATCTTACAAATTATCTTCTGGACACTTTTTTTTTTAATCTATAAAATAAAGATGGAAGATGTCCCTTACATACCACTAACTAAAAACAACAGGGAAAAGCATGGAGAAATGACCCAGTGGCTAAAATACTGGAATGCAAGCATGAGAACCTGAATTCAGTACCCAGAACCTGCATAAAATGGTGGTGGAGACTGTGGTGTTCAGTTGTAAACCATCACTGGGGTGGAAAGGACAAAGAGTGTGGAGGCTTACCTGACAGCCCTCTATACCAGCTGGTGAGTCCCAGTGAGAGACCCTTTCAAAAACAAGGTATACAGTTCCTGAGAAAAGACTCTCAAAGTTGACAGTTGGCTTCTTCAATACATACATGTGCATGGACATCTACACATACATTTGTGCACACACACGCACACACACACACACACACACACACACACACACACATATATATTAATACACACACAAGAAGTCAAATAAATAAGAACAATGGCTTTTCATATGTCCTCATGATCAAGGTTTGTTTCTCTTCCCCTTTGTTTTTGTTTTTTGTTTTTGTTTGTTTTTGTTGTTGTTGTTGTTGTTTTTACCCCAAGATAGGGTTTCTTTGTAGCTTTGGAGCCTGTCCTGGAACTCACTTTTTAGCCCAGGCATGCCTCGAACTCACAGAGATCCACCTATCTCTGCCTCCAGAGTGCTGGGACTAAAGGTGTGTGCCACCATCACCCGGCTTTCTCTTCTCCTTTGTATCTGCACTATCTTTTCCATTGGAACTCACTGGAAGTGATGCTGCCAGCTCCAGGTCCAACTTTCTCCCTGACACAGACATCATGTGGGGATAAAATTTATCAGCCTTCCACATGTCTGATTGAGGCAACACACAGGAGAGTGAATCCTTTATACTTTGAAGAGTGAACTGCCCCTCCTTCAATATCCCTATGAAAACCAGGCTAGCCCAGTAGGAGCAGCTCACATTCCTAACCCCTAAACTCACAGGATGTCACAAAACAGATGTTAGTTATGCTGTTAGATGATGTGCTGCTTTAATACCTGGTAACAGATTCTTGGGTCTCTGTGTTATCTATTCATTGAGTGTTAAATGCAGTACTGAAGGTTAAAGCCTTATCACTCACTGCTAGGCACATGACAAACACTCAGTGTTTAAACACCACATTCTCCCACTGAATAGCATAATTAGGGAAGGAGACTCCATCCAATGAAGCAATCTCCCAGCATATTTCGCTGTTCATATTTCACTTTCACTCAGCTTTTCCGTGACTGTCTCTCTATTTGTGTAGTCATTTAATGTCTGTCTATACTTCTCCACATTGTAGAATTAGGCTTATGCCTCGTGTGCTTTTCACTGAAGACTGAATGGTACAGTGGAGTACAGATGATCTTTGGAGTGAAGGCAATCTGGCTTTAATTACCAACTCCATCAGTTAGCAAATGGACTAATGGCTGTTACAGTGGCTTACAAGGAGAACAGGGACAGAAAAGTATAAGATTAATGTGTTAGGGCTGACATGATGGTTCAGTGGATGAAGTACTTGTCCTAAAAGCTTGAGAACCTGAAAGATTCTGATTCTAGAAGCTACAAGCAAACAAGGCAGTCACAAGAGTGGTCTGTCATCCCAGTCTTTGGAAGACCAAGATAGGATATTCAGGGGGCAAGCTGCTTAATTAGACGAGCTAATTAGTGAACTCTAGGTTAAATCAAGAGACCTGACTCAGTAAATTAAAATTGAGAGCAATCGTGGAAAACATCCAATGGTAACTTTGGGCCCCAGCACAAACATACATATTCAACTGAACACAGACCTGTGCCAACAGGTATGTTAACAAATCTATACACATGCACACATTATACACATGAAAAAATAGTTAATATTTGAATCCACTTGGTAGAAAACCTGAAAATCCCTACCAACAGGGATACATGTATGGGAGAGTGCATTTGAGAAACAAGCCCAAGATCTAGAGGTGGGGGCTATACAAATGAACCCTCAAGGGTCAGAGACTGGGCTCTTGTGCCCAGCACCAAAAGTTCCTAACCCTTCTTGGCAAACTGTTGCACTGCCACCCTCATTAGTGTACTTTTAATAAATCTCTCTGCATCACTATTCCTGTGCCCCGTTCCAATTCTTTGTTCCAAGACACACAGACCTGGAAATCCCAGCAGGTGCCCTATGAACTCTGATCTACAGCTCTAACATAATTTGAGTTCCCCTAGGACTGTATTAGAGTACAAGTAGTTTATTTGAAAGGAGAAAAAAAATCAAAGGACAAAGTAGTGGAGTGGTTAAAGGTGTGAAAGTATCATAATGCCTGCAGGATGAAACCCAGACCTTCCTCATGCAGAGCAACTATGCCAACATCCCTGTAGGTTGCCCCTGATCATCCTGAAGTCCTCATGTACCAGAGAATAAAGTTAAGAAAACCAGTCAATGCAACAACTGATACTGAACTAAAACTAACAATGGAAAACAGTCTCTAACATATTTACTTCCAGGAGATGGCTCAATATGTAAGAGCATTGGATAAGCAATAACAAAGACCTGAGTTCTGATACCCAGCATGCATATTGAAAACCAGGTATGCTGAACATGTCAAATTGAATGAAGAAAAGCCTGTGAGGCTTCAACCTTACACAAAGTACTTCAGGGCAACTGAGGAAAGCTGGGACTGAGAGAAGTGGCCTTTGCCTTGGAAGAGCACATTGAACTAGTTAGCCAATACTAAATGACCAGCCCTGAAAACATACAAGCAGGTAGCATTATATGAATTGAACAAGTTATATTTAGGAACACATATGTATATACATATTCATATATGTATGCGAAACCAATTAGTGGAAAAAGAGGCTATGAATTTGAAAGAGAGTTGGGAGGGATATATGGGAAGATTTGGGGACAGGAATGGAAAGGAAGAAAAGTTGTGCTTAAATTCTAATCTCAAAAATAAATTAAACAGTAAAAGTATTTCCTTGACTTTGTAAATATAAATAAATATAAGGCTGAGGATGGCTATATATGTGTGTCTGTGACACTAATATGATGAGGCTGGAAACTGGGTGATGTCTGGGTTGATAGGGTTGGCCAAGCTACAGGTTTAAGGGAAAACCTGTCTCAAGGGAAGAAGATAGAAAGTAATAGAATAGAGCACTAGACATTCCCCTCTGGCTTCTAATAATGACATGAATGAACATATATACATGCACGTGCGAATACATGCCCTCTCTTATACACACAACACACACACACATACACACACACACACACACACACACACACACACACACACACATACACCACATATACACACATTACTCCTGCTAATTGAGAAATGGCAGAGATAAAATGGAACTATAATAATACTGCTTTGGTTTAAAACACTCAAATATTACAATACAATACACGTAAGTGGAAAAACTTTACATAAAATAGTGGTAATTTAAACCGAAAGCACTTGCTACATGTTTCTTGCAGATATTACCAGCATTATCTGCAGCAGATGGGAAGTGTATTTTGATTTAATATTATGAACAGCAACCACCTCAAAATAACATGTTAGGAAAACCCACAAAAGTAGTCCAGACTACAGTCAAAAATAAAACTATAGGTCAGAGAAGTGCCCTCTGGGAAAGAAAAGGAAAACACTGTACGTAAGGATTCTTCATCTTTCTGTTAAATGCCATCCATGACCATGTTTCTTGTCAGGATGTCAGTGGTGAGGGGACAGAGATGTAGCACCACACCACAAGCCTCAGTAGCCCAAGGAGTTCCAGAGTTTATGGGACTGTGGCTAGGGCTACATTAAACTCTTCGATGCCAAAATGAATGTTTCAGTGCTGGAACGAGTTTTGGGACTAGCCAGTTTATGAGGCAGAGTGGGAGATTTTACTAAAGATAAAAAAATATGAGCTTACATACATGGGTTAAGAGAAAGAGAGGCACTCAGCAGAAAGTATAACACTGCTTGGAGCATAGGTGGGGGCTTCTCAAAGAAGAAGCATCACAGAAAGTAAGAAATGCTTAAAGGTGGGAATGGGCTTCTCATGGGAAAGTGACACATAACTGTCTTAACATTTGTCATATATATTATGCCATTTTGGTGGCTCTCAAGTTATATATCAAAAGGTTGCTTTTCTATTCGCTAATTTTTTCATCTCCTCTGATAATTGACATAGATGGGTCTGGAAGTGAATTGTGTAATTATAATATGATACGTGAAATCAGGGAACACTCAGAATACACAGGGAATGATATGCCCTTCCCTTGTAAATGGACTTTCCATTGCCATTCCTAGAGAATTGCTTATTTACCTAAGAAGAGAGAGGTCTTACATGGTGATTAACTGGGCTGGGAATCTGCTGAGGAGAGGCTTCATTTGATTCCAGGATGAAAGGATCCTCTCTTCTCATACCTAGAAGATCTTCCCTCCTTTCTATCCTGCCTTGAGGCAAAATGAAACAAGAAGTCCTGGCTGGCTGAAATCTGGGAATGCTGGACTTTTGCTTACTCAACTACCACTACAAGCCTGGAATTATCTGGGAAGTCCCCTGTTAAAAGATATCTAGGAGGTATGGAAGTTGCTTGTGTGTCAAGTTTTCTTGCCAACTTCAAGACCTAATAAATCATTTTGTTTTGATTTTCAGCTCTCTCATATTTAAACATCTTCAGTTAGCCTTTAGATATCATATCGTGTAGATCTTTCATACTGGGCAATGTCCACAAAAACACACAACATATACCTGATTTACTGTTAAATTGTCAAACCAATCCTGGGCTGGAGAGATAGCACCTGCTTTGCTCATTTGGGGACCTAAATCTGTTCCTAGAAACCAAACAAAAATCTGAATGTAGTAATGTGAAATTGTAATCTCATACTGGGGAGGAGGAAACACTGACTTCTTGGAAGCTGGTCATCAGCTAGCCTGGCTTACATGGGGAAGTTCCAAGAAAACGAGAGGGCCTGATTCAAACAAACTCTAGAGGGAGCCTTGGGCCCAATACCAGAGTCAGTCCTCTGAAGTCCACATGGAAACTGTGTGTGTATGTGTGTGTGTGTGTTTGTGTGTGTGTGTGTGCACGCACATGTGTAACACACACACTACCACCACCACCACCAAAATAAATAAATAAATAAATAAACATCAAAAGCAATCTTCAAAGTTTATCATTGTGAGTTTTGGTATCAAAACTGAGGAACTCCCTTAAGGATTCAGTCCACATTTTGAGGAAAGTTTCTCATACAGACTTCCCAAGACAGAGCTCAGGTACTCTCTATTTCAGTCCTTGCTTGCAGAAGTAGGACATTCTAGGCCTTGCATCTCAGATGTGCTACATATGATGGTCCATGAGTAACTATTCCCCTGTTGAGGGACGAGGACTATCAATTTCCCTTTATATACCTATTATACCTAATAAAATAGTTTGAAGTATGACTCAGGACCTGCTTTGGCACTGGACATGCCAGGACTACATTTATAATATTTTCATATATCATAATTTCATTAAAGATCACTGGGCCATCTTTGCAGTTTCAAAGTGGATGAGTTCCCAGGCAGAAGGTTTCAGCAAGTTCTTGATGTCAGGCAGCACAGTAGTGAGTATAGCGACATCATGCCTGCTGCCCTACTCCTTAACCCAACACTGTGGCCAATACATCCTTGGGTCTCATACTGGACAGGCTCATCCTATTACCAATAATAGTTCTGATTGATCTTTGCAGTTCATTTCTTACTTTTCTTGTTATTGCAGTAAAATACTTAACTAAAGAACTTAAGAAGGAGAGGGCTTATTTTGGCTCAAGTTGATCTTGATGCATCAGTCATAGAGGAAGAAGCATGAGGTTTCTGGTCACATTGCATCCTCAGCAAGGAAGCAGAGTGAGATGAATTATGGGGCTCAGCAGGCTTTCTGTTTTATTTGTAGTCTAGGAACCCAGATCATGGAGGGACAGGCAACACACTTAGAGTTCTGCACCTGAGTTAACCCTGCGTAAACAGTGTCCCACAGACATGCCAGAGGTTTGTCTACTAAGTGATTTGACCTGGGTGAAATATCTGTCTAGGTAACTCAATAAAGACGGGCTGAAAACAAGCTGTTGACAGGGGGCTGAGCAGACAGAAGAATGGGCAGTGGTTATCAGAAATCTTTTTCTAGGACATGAAAATATTTTGGAGCTAAAAGAAATCATTGTTGGTGGACTAACTACTGATGACATATATGCTTTTAAATATTTTGAATTTATTTCAGCTTTATTAGTATTGTTAGCTTGTAAGTAATTATTATTTTAGTTGTACAAAATATGAATGTTCTATCTTCATTTCTGTTGCTGTGACAAAATATCTTAACTAAAAGCACCTTGGGGGAAAGAAGCTTACTTTAGCTTACAATTTCAGGTACAAGTCCATAATTATGAGGAAATCAAAGTAGGAGCTTCAGCTAGTCATATCCAATCCACAGGTGAGAGCAAAGAGAAATGAGCACATATATGCTTGCTTATTTCTCCTCAGCTTGGTTTCTCCACTCCTACAGATTTCAGGAACCCCTGTCTAGGGGATGGTACCTCCCACAGTGGGCTTGGACTTCCTGCATCAATTATCTTAATTAACATAGTCTCCAACAGATATGCTGACTGAACCTGTCATCCCAGGTGATTAAAGATTGCATCAGCCTGATAATTAAAACTCACCATTGTAATGGAACACCATGTAGTAATTTGATACATGCATGAAATATTTAATTGCCAGATCAGTGTAGTTGACTTTAAAATAAATAATTCAAAGTTCTATCGATTTAATTTTAGTGGGAAAAATACAAATGAAGAGACTTTGGCATAGTGGGATATTGGTACATCATATTAGTGAAGTACCATCCCCAGTTATTCAGCTGAACATTAGTCACAGTTGCTATATGTGAATGAAGTCCCTAAGCAGTGGATTTTTTGGTAAGGATATACTCATCCCAGTTAACAGGAGTGTACTTAGAGCCAGCAAGGGCTAAACCTTAAAAACATGGTGCCTCTTCACTTTCCACAGGAGGAAGACATCCCCTCTTTAGTCAGAACCCCCTGCCCATGACTATGATGAGCTTACTTTGTAATTTGCATTGGTCCAGCCTTTGGATTTCAAATATCTTAGCCAGCCACTGGAACCATAGGCTCCAATTCTGAACCAATCTCAGCATATTATCAGGACAGATTATGTTTGCTGTTTGTTCCCTGGTTGATGATTTAGGAGGTTTGTTATCTAAAGTCATTCATTCTTGTCCAGGCAACAACACTACAACACTACTGAAGGTCTCTCTCTCATGCAAGGGTCTCTCTCTCTCTCTCTCTCTCTCTCTCTCTCTCTCTCTCTCTCTCTCCTCTCTCTTGTGTGTATATTTCTCCACATGCATAAATGAGGACACACATATGCCATGATACACATATTGAGGTTAAAGGAAAACTTCAGGTATTGGTTCTCACATTCTACCTTATTTGAAACAGGGTCTTTTTTCCCCCAGTATTTATGACAAGGTAGTTGTTCTGCTAGCTTCTGGGTGTCTCCTGACTCTACCTCCCACCTTGCCATAGGAATATAAGGATTACACATGTATACTATCATGTCTGGCTTCACCTGAGTTCTAGGAATCTAAATTCCAGTCTTAATGGTCGTATGGAAAGTGTTTTATCCATTGAGCTCTCCCTGCTAGCCCTGAAATTTCCACCCATAATTCTTGATGGGAAAAGTACTATGAAACTGTAGATGTGTGACAGGCAGGTAAAAGACACAAACAGCTGTGACCACTGATGCCCTGATGCCCATGGAAAAGTGTTAAATTAACTGACTTTTCCCAGAAAGTGCACTAGGATGTCTCTCTTCCCTGATATGATGTTCAGCCCTTTTTCCTCTCCAGGTAAGAGTGGACATTTCTAGGAAATCTGCTTGTCCCAAGAAAATTGGAATAATGATAAGTACTGGGTTTTTTTTTTTTTCCGATTTAGAGGTCCAGACCTTTGCTTCAGGGTAGTTTTCTGCCCATTCTGACTATCTTTTGTAAAACATGAGCAAACAGCACAAGGTCAGCAGAAATACAAGGAAATCGTGCACAAGATGGAAAAGGCTTTGACTGAAAACAAAGCAACTGAAGGCATAAGAAAAAGCAAGGAGGCTTAGTTGGTACAGTGCTTTCCTGGAAAGCATGAGAACCTGGATTTGACCCCCAGAACCAATATATAAAGCCAAAAATGGTGGCAAATGCTTGAAAATCCAGCACTAGGGAGATGGAGACAGAGGGATCCCTGAGACTCACTGTTCAGCCAGCCTAGCCTACTTTGCACGTTCCAAGCCAGTGAGAAACTCTGTATCAAAAAGAAAAAGAAAGAAAGAAAGTGAGAGGGAGAGAGAAAGAGAGAGAGAGAGAGAGAGAAGGTTGGATAGAACTGAAAGAATAACTTCCAAGGTTCATAGCCACACACATAGACATGTGAACCTGGAGACACATGTGCACACACACACACACATATGCACACACACACACACACACACACACACACACACACACACACACATACACAGAGAAATAAAATTTAAAAGCTAGAAAACAGATAAACATCTGAGGATCCACATACAAACACATTCAAATATATACACATAGATACTGAAACATGTTCATGTAGAGGTAATACACACACACACATATATATATATATATATATATATATATATATATATATATATACTTGTGAGTGTGTGTAACCTACATATATATATATATATATATATATATATATATATATATATGTGTGTGTGTGTGTGTGTGTGTGTGTGTGTATGTATGTATAACCATAGATGCTCATGTCTATACACACAGATTCACCAATACATATACAACATATTCATATACACAAATCTGTGCATCTACACAGCAATGTATTTCAGATATGCACGTACATTCTCCTATTGTTTGGAGGTTGTATGTTCCCTCAAACGTTTTTGAGTTGAGAGCTTTGTCCCTAGGGTGATGATGTCCTATGTCATAGTGCTCTCAGAGGAGATTAAGGTGTTTCTCAAGAGACTGTTATTACAAATCTTGTATGTGACCCTGTGAATCTTTTTCTGGATTCCCTTTCAAACTGCTCACCACATGAAATATGTACCTGCAGAACCACTGGAGAGAGCACAATTCTGTTTGGACTTCCAGTTTCTAAAATGTTAGATAAATAAATCTATTTTTTCTTTAAAAAACAGTCTATCTCTTAGATTCCATTAAGGCAATAAAATTCCGACTAATACATTCATGAATATGGACACACAGAGACAAATACCACATATATACACAAGCATACACAAAAACACTCACACTCAAACATGCATACACATATAAATACATACAAGGACACCCATGCGTGTATGTATGCCATTGAATGAGTCTTTTTTTTTTTTTTTTTTTTTTTTTTTGGAAAAGATAGCTCAAACTTAAAACAGCACCTTCAGCTGCATCAGTTTCCCGTTGTGGCTCTCTATAGTAAAACCTTGTATGGATCCTGAGGAAACTGCTCTACAAACACATGGCCTCAGCCCCAATATTTTACATTTCACCAAAGTAACTGCTGTGGGTCACAAGACAATGTTGGCTCTTGCTAGACCCTGATGGAATACAATTGGCCCTTCACTGTGTTAAGATGCATCTGCTCCACATTGGCTAGTTCAGTGGGTCACTTTCATCAGTGAGGGCATGACCCTCTACCCAATGTCAGGAGTAGTCAGCCTGGTGACAATGCTTTCACTTTTGATTTCTCTTTTCTCTAGAAACAATAATTTTATGCTTTAAAAACCACTTGCTCTGGAATTAGCTTCTTGCACATAATCTTATTTCTGTACTAGAACTGGACTTTTAAACCAGAAGTAAACTCAAGCCTAGACTGTTGATTCAGTATACCTGACTGAGACTCATTAACTGCCGGTCATCATGTATTCACTGATTAGTTTTCACTCCTTCCCCAGCCTCTCCTAACTTACCTCTGAATGCACCTTCCTGGACAGTGGCAGCAAGATTCAGCTGTCATTGTAAAACAAAACAAATAAACAAACAAACAAAAAAACCTGAGTAAACAATGGCTCAGCTGACATTGCTGCTGAGTCTAGTTCCATCTAACTATGAAAACCTGTAACATGAGCAAGGTTTGGGGTGACTTACTGTGGTACCTTGCCTAAATCCACTTCCATCTTGAAACCCATGATCTTTCATCTTGAAAAATGTCCCAGGTCATAGAAGACCATAAATGGTGTCTGTGGTGTTTTGAATATGAAGGGTCCCCCATAGGCTCCTGTATATGATCATTCCATCCCCAGATGTGCTTTGGGAAGGGAATGGAGCTTTTGGAGGTAGAGAGTCTTGAGCAGAAGTATTCCACTAGAAGCAGGATTTGAATGTCCTAGCATGGCACCACTTGCTGCTCTCTTTGTGCTTCCTAAGTTCAGAGTCAGTGGGATTAACCAGCTTCCTGCTCCCAATGTCATGTCTTCCCTGCCTACAGCCATGATGGACTCTTAGTGGTATCAAACTGCAACCCAAAGTAAGCCAGGTCTTTCACAAGTTACTTTTTGTTATGGCATTTTAATCATGGAAGCTGAAAAGAAATGTATGAATTTTAAAAATCAATGGAACGAATGCAGCCCCCCTTCTGTACTCTATCTGCAATGCACCAATAAAGAGAATTATAGAGTAAAACATGTGCAGAACATAAAGCCCTATGCAATAAGAAGAGGGTGGATAAGAAGCATAACACAAAGACTACAGCTTTCCCAGGGAGAAGCAGATAAGAAATGCAGGAAAGAAATACTGAGGAAGTTCAAGGGTGGGTGTGGGAGTTGGTTAGTGGGAGATACTTCTCAGCAGTTGTAGAAGAATTAGTACTGTGATGGTATTTACTGAAACTCATCTTGACAGGATGGAGAGTCACCAGGAGACAAGCCCCTGTGTACATCTATGAGGAAGTTTCTAGATTGGGTTAACTGAAGTGGAAGACCAACCCCTACTGTGGACAGCACTATTCCATAGGCCAGGGGCTTGGGTTGAATAAAAATGGAGAAAGACAGCCGAGTGCCAACATCCATTCCTTTCTGCCTGACTGCAAATACAATGTGACCATCTGCTTCCCACTTCTTCTACCCTGACACCCCTTTCATAAGTCTCAGGGCAAGTATTTGATCTCAGAAATGACATAAGTAATTCACACAACCACTCTGCAGGTTCCAACTAGGGCTCACTCCATGGTAAGCGGATCTGTTTATTTTTTCCTGTGGTCAGGTTGCTCCCGTGTTGATCAGAAGAACAGGCCTGGAGATCTTCAAGGGGAAAGGCAACACAGTGGTTTTATAATTTGTTGTGATGTGCGCCCTAACTCAGCCGTTAATGAGACCCTCCAAAGTTGCTCAGAGAGTTCATCACTGTTCCAGGAGTTCTCTTCAGTTCATTACCTGGTCAGCGTCGACATTTACAATTCTAGGTCAGACTCCCCAGGCAAAGGGCGAACAAGTCAATAGTCGTGCCACTGGCCAGGAAGAGGAATGCCAGCAAGAAGGATGAAAAGACAGCAGTGCTGTGCAAGCTTAGGGACAACTTCTGTTGTAAAATGCTGCGTCGACCCACACTTTACATATCTGATAACTTACCTTCACACAAATTCAGTAAGGAAGTATCCTTCCCCCACAGCACACATCAGGAAACTGAGGCACATAAAGGTTGTATTAGTTACATTTTTGTTGATGTGATAAAGCAGTTTAAGGAAGAAAGGGTTAATTTGGGCTTACAGCTTGAAGGTCCAGGCAATCATGGCAGGAAATTCAGGGATGTAGGATAAAGCAGCTGGGCTCATCGCATCCACAGTCAGGAAGCAGAGAGAGATGAACTCCAGTGCTCAGCTCCCCTTCTCCTTTTCATCCATCCCAGGCCCATAGCTATGAAAAGGTGCCACTCACATTGAGGGTAAGTATTACAACTTCACTTTGCTCCTTAGGCAATTCTAGATTCTGCCAAGTGTGTAATCGATATTACTCATTACAGAGGTCACTTTAGTGGTGACTAGTCTAGCCAAGTGACCTTCAAAATTTTAACCCAGAGCTATTTAATTCCAAGTACATTTTCTTTTCACCTGACTGCCATGTATCACTGTAAGAATAAACATATGTATAGGGAATACTAGAGATCCAAGGTCCAGGCTGCAGAGCATGACACCACACCAGAATGAGTTACTATAGAATATGATGGCTTTCAAGTTCTTACTGCACACCTATGTATATACACATTTGCTAACACACACACACACACACACACACACACACACACACACACACACTTCTACATGTCTATGCACACATCCATACATGAAATGGAAACACATGCACACACATGCCCTTACATGTGTACACATGCATGCATACATGTTGTTTGACAATTATAAAGAGCAGTATATGATGCCAATAGTGTAACTTTATTTAGTAAGAGGGTAAATCCATAAATAAGTCTTGAGTCTTCTATTTGGAACCTCATAATTACACCATGCTGAGAAAGACAGAAATAATATCTAAAATCTTCAAACATCTGAGTACATTCTATGGTTTTAATTCTAGCCCACCAAATACCCACTGTTAGAATCTACAGCAGCAGCTTTGCTACAGAAAATAGAAGCTCAAATAACACTAGATGTGATTAGCCTGATTCACTCCCCTTTTCTTTAAGACAAAGTCAAATAAATCCCAGGCAGGCAATGATGTCTCTATGTAGCTAAAGATGCCCCTGAAATTATGATATACCTGCCCCCTTTTCTTGAGTGTTGTGATTACAAGTTTATGCCAGCATGCACCATTTACACATTGCTCAGGATCAAAGTCATGGTTTCCTGCATGCTAGGTAAACACTCTCCACTTCTTTTCTTAATCTCTCTCTCTCTCTCTTTCTCTCTCTCTCTCTCTCTCTCTCTCTCTCTCTCTCTCTCTCTCTCTCTCTGTGTGTGTGTGTGTGTGTGTGTGTGTGTGGTTTTGCATGTGTATCATGTATGCATGTAAGTAAGAAGCCCAGAGGTATATATCATGTGACAGTTAAGCCATATTCCCAGCTCTCAGATTCACTTCTTTAAAGATGGCTTAATGATCAGAAAATTAGTATTGCCTATACCCTATTCTACAAGTTACCAATCATCAATTAGAGGCAAGACATTGTTCTGTTCACTCTGACCCCAACCAGAGAAAGTGAAGTTCAGGTTCAATTATATGAAAGGCAGATATCACATTCTTTCCCTTATAAAATACCTAGCTCTAAGTCATAACTAAGAGTCCAGTATCACTCTTTTTTGGGACAAGGTGGATGGAGAGCCTTCTCACATCATCAAGGTCATGATCACCAGTAGTGCTGTGATATTTTGCTGAGCTTCTAGTATAAGTCAAGGAAACCATGTACATGATCACCTAAGTTCACAGAACAGACCATTTGTCTGTGTCACATTAGCCAGCAGGGACTGATGAGAGAAACCCAGGGCTGACTCCAAAACTGACTTCCAGGAAATTTGTTCCATGATTAAAGTCCTACACTACCTGGGGCATTCACCTCATCAGTTCTGAAGAGTAAACCATTGATGAAAGAGCTCTCAGCCAGAAAAGTGTGTGTGGACCATCTTTGTGCCTGTTCTTGTTAGGGATGCTACTCCCTGACAATTGAAATGAAGCAAGATTGATTGGGAAATGGAAATCCCTGCCTTAAATCTTACTTTATCACCTACTGCACTGTGACATCGGGCAAATTCCTAACCTAGATGATTCAGTTCCTCTTTCCTCTCCTTGTCCCTCTTCATTTCCCTCTCTCCCACTTCTCTTCCTACCACTTCTCTCTCTCTCTCTCTCTCTCTCTCTCTCTCTCTCTCTCTCTCTCTCTCTCTCTCTCTCTCTGATTGTGGTGTCCGCAAGGGTATGCAAATGTATGTGTGTACAGATATGTTGCCTGTGATTGAATATGAGGAGTACACAGACCCACGGCAAGGGTCTTCTTTAACCACACTCCACCATACCTTTTTAAAGAATCATTTTATTCTAATTGTTTGTTCCTCTATGTCGGTGTGTCTAGAAGCAGTTGCCTATCAAGAAGACAAAAGGCATCAGATTCCACAGAGCTGTATTAAACAAAATTATAAAATGCAAGAAGCGGGTGTTGAGAACCTAACTCAGGTTTCCTGAAAGACCGGCAAGTACTTTTAACCACTAAGCAATTTACCATATTTTCTTAGGCAAGCTTTCAGTGGACCTGGAGCTCACTGATTTGTCTACAGAGCAGTAAGACCTGAGGATCCATCTGTCCCTGACTCCAGAAGAACACTGGGTTTACAGATGTCTGCTTCTTTCTTGGGTTCTGGGTATCTGAATTCAATCCACATGTTTGCATTGCAAATACTTTAACCATGGAGTCATCTCTCCACTTCCAACTCCACGTTCAAAGTCCAAATAATGACAGTGTTTACCCCCTGGGCTGTGGTGAGAAAAAATATGAATCAACCCAAGAAATGAGCTTGCATCTACCTCATAGCAGTATATTATCAGATAATGATAAAAAATATCATACTTTATTCTAATCTTAGTAATCTAAAAATGTTCCATTTATATTAGAATTATTATTTGGGTGTAGTAAGAGAAAATGTAGGGAGAACAAAACATACAAAGACACTACAAAATTTGAAAAACATTAATATTCTCAACTTCACCTCAATCTGATGACATTACTTAGAAAGAAGTAATTTTAAATTTAACAGAACACATGGAACCAAAGGAGTGTTTCAGTCATTATGAGAACATATTCCTCTTGCAGAAGACTTGAGTTTGATTCCTAGCATCTATGTGAGGTGGCTAACAACTCCTGATTCAGGGATGATGCCTATACAGTCACATGCACATATTCACACCCATACACATTATTGGAAACAAATCTTTTTTTAAAAAAAAAAAAAGCACGATAATAAAAGAAATTCTGTATTAGTGCTTGGGTTATATGTCCTACCACATTATGTGGCTCATAGTAATGATTCATAATTTTTCTTTGAAGATAACTAACTTAAAATTTGGTCAATAATAGTCATGCCACCTACATTCTGGTAGGTCACACAAAACACCCTTTGCTACCACAGCCAGCCACAAATATGTAAGCCTAACCCTACCCTGGAAAGACTGTCCCTCTGTTGAGTAGAGTAGTAACTGTTACACCCCTCAAAGGATGATTGATTTGGAAACAACATGCCACTGACATCTTTGCTCCAGAAGATTATTCACTATTCTGCTACATTGCATTAGACAAAACTCAGTTATCTATTGAGTTTCTCATGGAGGGAAATGTAGTTAATTTCTTTTAAAAGAATAACAACAACAATCACATATTACCCACTTGTTAGTCTTCCTTGATCAAAAACGAAGAAGTGTGTACCTGAAAAGATGAAGTTTACTGAAATTTTGTATTTCAGGTTTGTGTTTTCATTTAATGGTGCAGAAGTTCAAATTGGATTAATGAGTATAAGATATTTCATGACTCAGAAAAACAACATAACTAAGTATTATCCAGATGCAGCATGGAAACAGGATTGTAATCCAAATCAGGAGGGCTCTGTGATTTAGGAACTGCTTTATTTCTATTATTGCATTCCTTGAGACAAGTTCTCATGCAGCCAAGCTGCGTTTAAGCTCCCCAAGTAACCAAAGATGACCTTGAATCCCTGATTGTCCTCTTCCACAGCTCAAATGATCAGATGTGCCACCACAGTTCATTCATGCAATGCTGCAAATCAACCCAGCTGTCATGCATATCAGACAGGAACTGATCAATGAGCTACATCCAAACCAAGGGTATTTTAATCTTGAAGTACCAGCCACAAACACATATTGGAATTACTTTTTAAAAGTCTACGCATCTAGACTGAAGTATTGTATTAGAGTCACATGGTTTAATGGCTAGTTTTATATCAACCTGACACAAGCTAGGGTTCAAGTTGATATAAATATATATAAATATAAATATGAGGAGGGAATCTCAGTTGAGAAAATGCCTTCATAAGATCATGCTATAGGCAAGCCTGTAGGGCACTTTTCTTGTTTAGTTATTAGTCAGAGGGATCCAGTCCATTATTGGTGATGCCATTCCTGGGATGGTGCTCCTGGGTTCTATAAGAAAGCAGGCAGAGAAAGCCATCAGGAGCAAGGCTACAAGCAGCATTCCTCCATGACCTCTGCATCATTCCTGCCTCCAGATTTCTAGTCCTCACAATTTTTTTTTAAATGATGAACCATTTTATGGAAATGTGAATAAAATAGCACTGCCCCAATTTGCTTTGGGTTCCAGTGTTTAATCACAACAATAGTAACCCTGACTAAGACAGAAATTATTACCAGGATTGTAGGGTACTGCTGTGACAGACCTGGCTGTCATTTTGGGGAGGATTGTGGAAGGGCTTAGGAATATGTCATGGGAAAAACCATTGAGTGGTCAAAACTTGTTCAGTGGGACCATAGAAGATAAAAATAGAGTACTGGGAGAAGGGCAGATGATAGAAGCCTGACTTGTAAAATTTCAGAGGGAAATTTGAGAGGCATTGAAGGACTCTATCTGGGTTATTGCATATTATCAATTAAGATTCTATGGGTCTAGACAAGTGGGGTTGAAGAATTGGCTGTGATTAACAATATGAGAACCACTAGTGTGAAACCTTTGCTTTGCAGGACAATCAATGCTGGTCAGATGGAGCTGAGAAATTAGTGGAGATTAAGAAGAGACCAGTATTGTTGAGGTCAAGTGTTCTGTTTCCTCAAGGTCAGCACAGAGAAGCTGTGTTCCAGAGGTGACCAAGTTTGTACCTCATGCTGGGAGCCAAACTTGGTAGTATAAGGGTGAACTAGGTAATGGTTTTGAAAGCATTAAGGGGTCATAGAGAATGGCTGAGGTTTGGCATGGCACAGCATTGACACCTTGAGCAGAGCCCAGAAGAGGCTATTGGTGAAAGTGCAGTCCAGTTGCAGCAGAAGACCTCAGGACATTGACAATGCCCATGCTGTAAAATGAAGCAGCAGCAGCCATGGGGTGGCACAGTCCTGAGCCGAGGAAATAAGCTGTATGGGCTGCAGAGAGCGGAGCCACAGAAGAGATTCAGATCTTTTGGAGAAGCTCAGAGGATCCTAAGTAGATCCCAGACCTTGGACCCTGAGTTGTTTAGTATTGGATTGATTCTGCTTTGAGGACTGTATCCTAGTTCTTCCTTCTTGGAATAAGAAATTATTTAACTTAGTTTTGACTTTACAGAAGCCCATAGACGAGAGACTGAAATTTTAGAGACCCTTTAGAATTTTAGAAAGATTTTTCAAATATTTTAAAGAAGCTTTGACCTGTCTATACTGAAGCTTTGGACTTTTAAGTGTTTGAATTTGTAAGAGTGTGGGACATTTAAGTTTGCAAAATGTTTTCTATTTTGTTGTTGATATTAACATGTCATCTTAAGGATGACCAAAAAGAGAAAGGATGTTATTTAACAATGATGTGTTTGTATGCCAAGTTGACCTTGGATCAATTGTGGTGGCTAGTATTTATTTCAAATTGACAAAAGCTAGAGTCATCTGAGAGGAGGGAAACTCAGTTGAGAAAGTGCTTGTATAAGATCAGGCTGTAGGCAAGCCTATCAGGCATTTTTTTAATTAGTGTTTGATGTGGGAGGTTCTAGTCCATTATTAGTAGTGCCAATCCTGCACTGATGGTCTTGGATTTTATAATAAAGCAGGCTGAGCAAGCCATGAGTAGCAAGGCTTAGCATCAGCTTCTGCCTCTGGGTTCCTGCCATGTTTGAGTTCCTGTCTTGGCTTCCTTCAATGGACTCTTACTCATGATGTCTAAGCCAAACAAACCTTTTCCTCCTCATGCTGCCTTTGGTTATAGTGTTGCTTCGCAGCAATAGAAAAGTTAGTAGGGTACTTGGAAAGCTATAAACTTGTTCCAAAGCAAATAACACACACCTATTTAAAAGAAAACAAGTCTCTCTGGTTCTGGAAAAATGGCTCATTGTTGAAAACTCTTGTCATGCAAACATGAGGATAGGAATTATGGATAAATGCTGGGTGGACATGTGGCAGCCTCGCCTTTAATTCCAGCCTCAAAAGGTAGAAACAAGATTCATTCAGCAGACTGGCTAGCTAGACTAGCTGTAGAGGTGAATCATGTGTTCGACAGAGAAGCTTTGCCCCAATA
This sequence comes from Onychomys torridus, assembly GCF_903995425.1. Lineage (NCBI taxonomy): Eukaryota > Metazoa > Chordata > Mammalia > Rodentia > Cricetidae > Onychomys > Onychomys torridus. Next base: position 76,300,912 of record NC_050453.1, read on the forward strand.
AATAAGATAAAGAGTATTCAAGAAAGACTTCTGATGTCACAGCCCAGGTTCCACAAATATACCTGCATAAACACACACACACACACACACACACACACACACACACACACACAAATGTGTACTGGCACACATGTGTACAAGTCAAACACACACACATGTATGCAGTCCACATAAAAAAGAAAGATATAGAAGTTTAAAATTCTCTCAAATATAATTCCTTCAGTTGGACTATTGTTAATAACAAGCACATCCCAGGGCTAAGATTACCCATAATCCTCAGGTCTTGCTGAAGCTGCAACCAATTTCTTCTGTTTTATTTTTTAATCAAGGTTGATTGTTCTTTTTCACAATCCATAGCTTCCTAAAAAGAGCACATCCATTTCCTGTTCAGACATTGTCTTTCCTGTTTTAAACACACATAGTTGATAGAATTCCTTTTGTATTGCTGTGAAGAGACACCATGGTCAAGGCAACCTATATATAGTAAATAATTTAATTTGGGTATTTGCTTACAGCTTCAGGGGGTGAATTTATACCATCATTGTGGGAGAATGTCAGCAGGTAGGTAGGCATGTTTTGGAGCATTAGCTAAGAGCTTGAATGTTGAAATAAAAACTACAAAGCAGAGAGAGACCTAACTGTGAATAGTATGCACTTTTGAAACCTCAAAGCTCACCCCTATTGCCACACCTCCTCAAACAAGGCTACAAGCCCCAAACAGGTCCACTAATTGTTGACGAAGTATTCAAATAATGACTTACCTTGGAATTTTTTTCCAAATGAGAGATTTTCCTTCAAGGGGATACAATGTGTTTAAGCCCTGGGTGCCTGATTTCATCATTTTTGTCACTAACATTCTGTCTAAGACTGAATCCACACAAAGAAGGTTGTAGAGTCAGAAACAACCAGACAGGTCCAGAAAGACTGAATTATTATGGCGTCTGTCTTTCTCAGTTCATCAGAATTCTGTAAGTTAACCTGACTTCACACTCAGATTTTCTCTCGGCATTGTACTAACCTGGATGTGATACATCCTTAAGACATTAATAGGTTGGGAGCAAGACCTACTTCTCAATGTGCTGGAGAGACACGTTCATTCAGAATATAACCATTACTCTTTGGAAGTCCCTTTGTCAGATACATTATAAAGTCAGTTCCCTTTAATATTTATATCATCTTTAGAACTCAGAAACCCAGCTTAGTAGATGGCTCAGTAGGTGAAGCACTTACTTGTGTAAACATACTCCTCCAAACCCACAAACAGTTCTACGTGGGTGGAAGCATGAGGCTTTTCCTTTGAGACAGGGAAGATTGAGGCGGATCCTTTAAAGCTTTCCAGCCAGCTGACCTGCTGTATTCAGTGGTAAACAAGAGACCCTTCCCCCAAGGTGGAAGTCAGGGGCCAGCATCCAAGACTGTCCTCTGACCTCCACACACATCTGTGACAGGCGCATTTGCATCAGTATTCACACAAATAACCAACACACACAATCATGTAGAAACACATAACATCATACATGCCAATCATCATCCAGTTTGCAATTTTGTTTTTTTGCTCTTATATTGACTGCACCAGACCTGAATCATAACATATCCAACTATGAACACAATTAAAATGAAATTATAGTCTTTCAAAAAGAGTGCTTCAAGGAACACACCTTTTATTGATAGTGTAAACCTCTTCTTTGTCATTGTCTATAAGCTGTATAGAACATTCAGGATTTTCACTCAGCTATACTATGCTGCCAAGGAAGATGGTGTGGACTTGAAATACAAATGAAAGAATTCCAAGAACTCTGTTTGTTAATAGGCACTGTTAAAATTGCTTCAGTTTACCAGATCAAAAGCATTTGAAGTTTATCTCTCATTGCTCTATGATTTCCATGCAGGGTAAGATGGAATTCATCTCATTTCTATGTGGCTATTTTAGGGTCAAGTGGATATAGGAAGCCACATAAGCAAATATTTAGCCCAATTAGCCCTTAGAAATAAAGTCTGTCTTGGGTTTAAGCTTTGAGCTACAAATTCACCAAGCAGGGGAGGGTTGTCATTGCTACCTGTAGAAACAGATCCCTGTCAGCATGGTGAGAATGCCATTTTAATGCCAATTTAGAATTGTGTCAGTGTGGCTATTTTCCATGTGACATTTACATGTTTCTGTATTTTAAAGGCTACTTTTTCCCTAAATCTGTACATCATGCAGAAGTCACTTAGGAAAACAGTGGTAACAACCCTTTAAATGTGACTCCCAGGGAAAATACATTAGGACAGAGTTGGTAAGCTAAGAAATACAGCACTTTCCTATCAAGTACAAGCCATGGGTTCAATACCCACCTAGAAAACTCTCCACCAATTCTAATGCTGCTGCAGTTGCTATAGATTGCTGTTTTGTTTTTCTTTAGGAACTTCAAAATTTGTGAATTCTAGGATGTATTGGTTCTTATGAAAGGAGTAAGTTAAACAAAGGCATTAAAATACACAGGTAAGTTGATTCTGATGAATGCCCAATGGTTCTTTCTAAAGCATTAGGGAATTCTCCAGAAAGAGATGGCTTTGTTCAAATGATTGACTTGCTTAAATTTGTTTCTTTCTCCTTCTTTGTAGAATGTTACTTCATCTTTTTCTTTTTGGTATATATGTATGGGTTTGTGATTGTATGTATGGATATACACGTGTGTTAGTGTATGTGTCTTAGTTAGGGTTTCTATTTTTGTGAAGAGACACCATCACCAGGGTATGTGGTGATATATTGGGAACACTAATAAAATTTGCCTGAAGATCAGAGAACTAAACAAGCCACTAGATTAAACACAGAGATCAGGCAGTGGTGGCACATACCTTTAATCCTAGTACTCAGGAGGCAGAGATACATCTGGATCTCTGTGAGTTCAAAGCCACCCTGAACTACATGAGATTGACTCAGTCTAGGAGAGAATAGAGCCAGGCAGTGGTGGCACACACCTTTAATCCCAGTACTGGAAAGCACACACGCCTTTAATCCCAGGAAGTGGTGGCTGGGTGAAGAAAGGTATAACAGACACGAGGAGACAGGAACTTCAGGCTTTCTGGCAGAAGCATCTCTTTCAGGTAGAGGCTCTTTTGGCTGGAGCCTTTCATGTGAGAACTCAGAGGATTTCAGTCAGAGGATTCGTGGAGTTGGTGAGGTGAGATGTGACAGTAGCATGTCCCTTTGTATCTCTGATCTTTCAGCATTTACCCCAATATCAGGTTTCCAGGATTTTTATTACAAGACCATATTAGAATTTGAGTTACAAGGGCAACTCTTACAAAGGAAAACATTTAACTGGAGTCATTCCCTTATAATTCAGAGGTTGAGTCCATTTTCATCATGGTGGACATGGCAGAGTGCAGGGAGACATGGTGATGGCGAAGTAGCTGAGAGTTCCACATCTTACAGGCAACAGGAAGTGGTCTGTCTCCTGGGGTGCAGTTTGAGCACATATGAAACCTCAGAGCTCACCTCCACAGTGACACACTTCCTCCAACAAGACCACATCTACTCCAGCAAGGCCACACCTCCTAATAGTGCCACTTCCTTTAGGGACCAATTTCTTGCAAACCACCACAATGTATGCATATGTGTACCAGAGAACAACCATAGTTGTCATTTCCAAGGCACTGTCTACACTTCTCTCTTTTCATTTTTTGTTTCTTTTATTTCACAGTTTCATTATTTCCCTGGAGCTCACCAGTCAGGCTAGGCTGGCTGGCCCGGCACCTGGAGGTGTCTACTCTGCTTCCACAGAATTGGAATTAAAAGTACATTCCACTAAGTCTGGCTTTTTCTACACAGGTCCTGGCACTCCCATTCAAAGCAATCACTTAATGTGCTGAGTTAATTCATTGGTCCCTAATGTGACTTTCTCTTAATGTCATTAAAATCATATTTGCTATAACCAGGTAAAAAAATTTGGAGACAGGCAAAATGACAGTTAGCAATTAAAAATCAAACTTAGCAACATCTTATGACTTGCCATAGAAAAGCATCTTCATTCATAGAGAGCCAACACACCTCGACTTTATTATTTATTTATTTTGTGATGTGAGTACCTGTGTGTTACAGCACATACATGTATAAGGCAATGTGGGAAATCAGTTCTCTCCTTCTACCATGGAAGCCCTGGAGCTCAAACTCAGATTGTCAGGCTTGGTGGCAGGGACCTTTGCCCACTGAGCCATCTCACCAGCCCCACCTCAGTTTTAATGTGGGCAGTGGCATTGACTCTCTTCATGGGCTCCTGTCTCCATCTTAGAAGCCCTCAAAAACTAATCTATTCTATTTATTATGATGCCTAGAGCACCAGGGCTGGTACAGAGTGTGCGCTAAATCACCAGACTTCAGGCCAGTGAATTGCTCCATCCTCTCAAGATAGGAAATGAACAAATTTGGTTTGGCTTTGAAATGGAATACTCTTGAAGAAAACTGAGACAAATTGTATACACATTTTCCCCTTAGAATCTACTATGAAAAATGCTTGCAGGTCTTTATTTTACAGTAGAATGTGTCCCTCAGAGTGATATTTTCTAAAGTCGTGCAATGGGTGGCATTTATCATGAGGTCTGAGCACCCACTTCTGCCCTCCCCTTGCTCCGTCTGTGCCATGCCACTCATGTGCTCACTTCTGTCCAAACCATTCTCATTTCCTATATTTCTCTGCTGCTAGGAAGCTTGGTAGCCATTCTTTTGCTCTCTTTCCTTTTGCTTTCAATTTAAAAATTGCATTTGCTTATTTGGGAGGAGTGGGTACATGTGCCATGGCACATGTGCAAAAATCAGGGGAAAACTTTTAGGGATCAGTTCTCTTCTATCAATTGGGCTTTGGGGATTAAACTCAGGTAATTAGGTTAGTGAATACAGAGCTTACTCCATGAAGTACCTGCCCCACCCTCCTCTGACTTTCTCTTAGGCTAACTGTGTCTCTCTGATCATGGGCCAGATACTCATAGATCTCCCTTCATTTTCAGGTAGCGATCATTTACAGGCCACTGATTTGAGCTTAATGGTGATCCCAAATCATTATCCTAACTGCATTTTGGGTGTGGAGGAAGGCCATCTGGCTTAGAGAAAATGTTTTCTATTTAGAAGAGTGGGGAAGTTTATTGATTTCTCTACTCAATCATAACCCAGACTACTCCTACCTGATACCTGTTCTCCAAAAGCAGAGAACAATCTGGCGCTCAAACACTTAGGCATCTTTCTTTAGTCTTCATTATATACATGTAGCCATTTGGCTGATTTCCATAAGTGAAGGGGCCTATGAACATCAGGTCCAACAGCAAAGTTCCTGAAGGGACTTTAGAAGAGAATGTCCTTGTAGCTTCTATTGCACATGGATGGTTTCATCCAAGCTTCGGCTGGGCAGATGGCTTAGTCACTGAAGCCATTGCCTTGCAAGCATGGGGACTTTCACTTGATCACTGAACAGAAGAAAAAAGCTAGACCTAGAGGCATGTGTCTATGAGTTAACATTGGGGAGACAGAGAGCCAGATTCCTAGGACTTGCTGGTTAGCCAGCCTGGTACACTCTGTAATCCTGACTCAAAAATTAACATGTACTAAGCCTGAAGATCACTACTTATCCTTTGGTCTAAACACACACACACACACACACACACACACACACACACACACACACACACACACGAGTCTGAGATTGATGACGTGAAAGCTTCAATGAACTTTCCTCTTAGATTTATACTGTCAGTTAAAATGAGGATTCAGTAACACAAAATACTTTGAAAATATAGGCCAAGAGAAACCAGAAGAATGTAAACAAATTATAATTCAGGAATAAACAGTGTAGTCACTGGGGACATGGAAAGAAGAAAAAATTAAGCAAGAATAAGTATAGGAGAGAGTAATGAGGGTGAATATGAGACAATTATGAAATCATGAAAGGATTAATAAAATTAACTGCTATATTGCATAGTACTCACATTAACAGCATTTATTCTGAAAAACTCTACCAAAAGCTTTAATGTCATTGAGCTTCAGAATTCAAATTTACACTCCTGTTCTACCCAGGAATGAAAATAATGAGAGAGTGAAATTATCCCAATTAGTATCTCAATGTGGCACTTGGTAGAAAAATCTTATCAGGAGGAGGGAAATGCTCCATTTTCCATGCATCAGGTTCTCAGATGACAGTTCCAACTAAATATGCAAGTATGTGTTTGTGCATGTGTGTGGCAGCACATGGATGTGCACACATGCAAAGATCTCTGCACACTCACACACAAGATACACAGACTAAGAAGCTGCCAGAGGAAAGATCTATAAAACAGCTAGTTACAGACTCAGGTCCCCAGAGAGTCAGGAAGTAGGAGCAGGAGAGAGAGAGAGAGAGAGAGAGAGAGAGAGAGAGAGTTTGATAACTGTTATCAACATGATTTACAAGCAGATGGAAACCAAGAAGAAATAAGCAAGGACAACAGGTTTTCTTAACTAACAGTTTTGTTGGCCAAACCATCTATTTTAGTTTTAAAAATTATATTTATAAATGGTTCACATAGTATGTTAATTGTAGTTAAGCACACCTGAAGAAATTTAAAAAAATCAGAAGATTAAAAGTCAATAAAAAACTGGCCCCCAAATGGCTCTGTGACTGAAGTCCTTGCCATGCAAGCCTAGTAAACCTGAATTTAGTTTGGTTTGCTGAACCAAGCACTCAGTGGCATGCACCCACATTCACCTCACACACAGACAAAGCCATGGGCAAAAACAAAAGGATTTTATATGTTTAGACTTTATACTGTTTTGACAGCAGTCAATGTTTTTAAAATATGTGAAGGTGAAATTAGAAAGTCCAAAGTTGACTGAATTCAGATCTCAAAGAGTTGAATACAAAGAATGTGAAAGAATCAATAGTTCATATGTCTAGAATCTGAGAATTAGTGAATAAAGATGAATTCTGTATGTGACTTGATACAAAGATACATAGGAACTAATTAATAGATTCAGGAAGTATAAAAATATTAAATAGGAAACTTTAATAAGAAATGTACAACCAGACACAACTACTGAACAACATCAACCCATACACCAAGTTTCTAATGCTTAAGAACATATAATCCAAGCAGCTCTGTGTGTTAATACAGAGGAAGTAAGAACTTCCAAAACCAGAACCAACTATTAAGAGATTTTACGAGCATCCTCTAAAGCCAGGACACAACTGGGGAGGTGTGTACTCATTGGTAAATTTTGCATTTTCAAATCAGCTCATAGGAAGGATAACAGTGATTGGCATGTGCATTTGTGATTTCTACAGTGTGATCTCTCCTCATGTAGACAGTTGTAAGTTCCCATCATAACATCATGGATGCAGAGCTGGGAGAGCTGTGCATTGGTAGCAGTTATGAACCAGTGCTTCTGCCTCTATACCCAGAGTGCACATGAGCGCTCTCGCTCTCTCACTTCCTCTCACTTCCTCTCACTTCCTCTCTCTCTCTCTCTCTCTCTCTCTCTCTCTCTCTCTCTCTCTCTCTCTCCTTCACCTCCCATCTGAAATATAACACCCTTCAGCTGTCTTGCAAAATGATCTTCCAAGACTCAAGGTAAGATAAATATCTTGCTTCAGATAAAAGTTTATAATTCAGGGACTTTAAGACAGAAAAATACATATCAAAAAGATTTGGCTCAGAAAGGCGAAAATAACATTTTTTTACAAAGCAGAAATGTCTAAGATACAGAGAACAGGAAGTTAAAACTCACCAGGGCCACATTAGTGAACCAGAATAAACAGCTTCAGAAGCAGCATTTTTATTATTACAGCATTATTATTGGGCTTGTGGGGGGTGGGGTAAGAAATAAGCCCATTCAGAAGTCATTCATATTGATTGATTCATCTGTCTGTCACCTTGGGAAACTGAAATTGACATTTTCTAGACATATTGTGTATTCACTTTATGTTCTGCAAATGTCATATTCTTAATGAATCTAGAAGACTGGAGAAACAGTGGATCATTGTCCTATCTGAGCTGCTCCACTGTTAGAGACACACATTTTCTGCAGTCATCTTCCAGAAAATGTCTTCTATGCCTTGTAAATCTACATTCTGTATGAGTTAGAGCAGCTTCTAGTTGGAAATTAGTAGGTAAAGGAGAGCACCCTACACTTCCCACAAGGACCCTCCGAGTTTGTGAGAAGCCATTCCAAAAGGTGCTATCAAGACTCAGAGTTCAGGGCTGCAAAACTTTCATAAGAAAAGTGCTTTCTTATGTTGTCTATTCCTGCTTAAGATACCCAAAGTTGTAAATGCTTTCTAAACTATACTGTGACCAACACAACCACAGAGAACCTGAGAAAGTCACAAAAATAGCTGAATCAGGAGGAAATAAGTCTAAAGTAATTTCAAAATCTGAAAGACCTGCACTTACTAATTTGTAAAGCACAGACATCCAGATTATATAGATAGTTTAAAAACAAACACTGGAGCTAGGGATATGATAGCTTCTTGGAAGTCTGAGTTTCAATCTTCAGAACCCAAGTAAAGCCAGACTTAGTAGTACAAGTATCTGAAATTCCAGTGCTCTTATGGAATGATAGGAGGAGACAGAGTCACTGGAATCTCATAAACCAGAATGCTCTCCATCTGTGCACAAAGCACAGAACTAATGATCCTGTCAAACAAGGTTGTTGATCTCCAAAAGCATCCCGAGCCACATGCTTGCCCACAGTCACACATGTAAATGTGCACACACCACACCTTGTACATGCATACATGTGCAATACTTAAAATTGAACTTAGTTGTGTGTTCTACACAAAATAATACATGAGGCTAAAAAGGAAAAAAATAAATTAAAAGGAAAGGTTGATCATATTTTGACCAAAGCAAAGGCCTATCATCTACATTGTTGTAAACAAAACATATTCAAGGTCTAAACGCCATTGTTAAAGACTGGATATTGTTTAAAATATCCTATTCTTTAGGAAAGTATGAAAAGTTCAGTGCTGTATGGGCAATAAATGTTGTCCAACAGAAAGTGAAAATTCACAAAACCTGTATGAGAATAAGAGGGGAACCCACTCTTCTAATGTGAGTTTTCAATCCTCATCCTGATGCTCAGCTTCCTATTCACCCTTTTAGTTAAACTAAGGAAATTCAAGTAAAATACTGACTTTCTGAAAAAATAATTAATAAATACAAACTTTAAATTAAAATATTATTTTACTTTTTGTTTACCTTTCTGCCCGATTACTGACAATTAACCAACAAAATAATTACCACAAATAACTAATGATTAACAACCAACTAACAAACCAATAAAGCAGATATGAATGACATTCTGTACCACTGCCACATATGTGTCTCAGTATAGCCACTTTCCAAACCTGTATGGAGACTACAGATGGGGGTAATGTCTGCAGCTGTGAATCGCTGACCACACAAACAAAGACTACTAAATTATTAATTTTAACAACATCCATTGAAATGTATAGGACAGAGAACCAGACCTGTGACTTTGCCTAGAATCAGTGACCTTGCTGTCCTGAACTCAGCTTCTGGAGAGAAGTTGTAGCTGAAGAGTTGTTGGTCCACCTGTAAGAAAACAAAATAAGACCATCAGCCCAGGTTTTCAGAAGGCATAAAGCAATCCTTTTGTAAACAGCTTACATTCTCACACAGGGTAGGTTCTTCTCAGGGGTTTTCTCCCAAGAGAGATTCAAAATGTCCCATGAGTTGTCCCACAATGCTCATAAAGTACCCTTTCTTTCTTCCTTGTAAAATGAGGTCTTTGACATGCTTGCATTCCCTCAGAGATCCTACAGACCTATTGTCAAGTATTTCTCCCCACTGAGAATTTTTCACCAAATTCTTCACTGAAAACAAGTAAACAGAGAAGCCCATCTGGTACCTGCTGTGGCACATTAGATGGGACCCAGCAGTGCTGCCCATTTTTACTTCTTCCTCCCCTCTTATTCTTGCAGTCACCACCATTTCCTCTTCCTTCCTAACCCTGACCTGTTTTCCAGTGTGGACTGTAGAGCTTCCTCCTCATGGAACATAGTTTGGTAAGCACTTGAGGAAAGCTGCACATATTGCTGGCACTAACAGAGCTGGCTGATCCCATCCCACTGGCAGGCTCAGCAGAAGTCAAGGCTGGGTGCTCCAGGGCTTGATTTCCTGGGTTCTCCCTTAGCCATCACCTCTGGCTTCATACACCGCTGGTTCTGGTTTGCTTCCCTCCTCTTTCTCCTTCCTAGGCTGCACCACCAATCTATCTCCATTTTTCTCAATCTAGTCAAAGCCAACAGACTCCCCCAATCTCTATCATTTGGGGAAGAGTGTATGTATACATGTATATGGACATAAAAGTTAGGGGACAACCCAGGTGCCATTCTTCAGATGCTGTCCACTTTTTGGCTGAGACAGGCTCTCTCTTTGGCCCAGAACTTCATCAGACAGGCTCGGCTTCCTGTCTAGCCAGCTCTCAGGATCACCTTGTCTCTCTCTCCTCTCTCAACATCACAGGGATTACAAGCATGTGTTTGTCCTCTCTCCCAGATCATTACAATGCTTCTGGGATCTGAACTCAGATCCTCAGGCTGACAAGGCACCCTGACCCCTGCCCTCCAATCTCCACTCTGAAAATCCAAACAATTCTGTCCTCATCATTATCTACTACATATGCTAGAAATGAAGACAATCAGTAATACAGCGAGGTGAGCGAATTTGCTCTGCTTGCGGAAAATCAAATAGATCAGGACTAACGTCTAATCTTTTCATTCACTTCCTCCTTTCACAATTCTCTTTCTATACACATCTGTTAAGAGTTACTCTCTTGCCAGGCTGTGGTAGTGCACACCTTTAATCCCAGCACTTGGGAGGCAAAGGCAGGCGGATCTCTGTGAGTTCGAGGCCAGCCTGGGCTACAGAGTGAATTCCAGGAAAGGCACAAAGCTACACAGAGAAACCCTGTAAAAAGAGTTACTCTCTTCAGAAACCTCCTGACCTTGTCATTTGTTCATGACTTTAGTACAAATTATGATCCATGGTGTGTGACTTAAATCTATATCACTGTTTTGTGAATTAGACCACGCTTTCTTTATTAGTAAAGAATGTATGAAACATGACATAGATGCATACTTCCAAATGTCTTTCTCCATACAATGCTATGACATAGATGAACCTAGCGACAGAGAAGCCACAAAGATGAATAAATTAGTCAAGCCACATATTAGTATATTAAGTTGTCCATGGCCTTGCTGTTTCTGGACTTGGGATCTCTGTCCTTGTCATCAAATAGTCAGGTTTGGCGACCTGTCCTTGAAAAGGCAATTTGAACAGCTAAATTAAGATTATGTGGAAAGCCAGGAGTCTTGTGATCTTGGTGGCTGAGTGTCCTTTCTCTGTAACAGGTAGGCAGCATTCCTGAAATATTCCTTCCTGGCCAATCAGGAAATAAGGAACTACCAGGGGCCTGCTTTTTGCTGTTGTTGTGTTTGTTTGTTTGCACTAAACAGCTTTTTACAAATGAAGAAAAAGAAATATAGATTGGAATGAGAGGGTGTAAGGATGGTCCAAAAGACAAACCAGCTCTATCTTTCTGAGCCAATAAACAGACTTAAGGATCAAAATGTAAAGTTTCTGCTCTAGTTTTTTTCTGCTGTCTTCAGCACTTTGTAAATAGCAAGTGGCTGCTTAGTATTGACTATAAATTGATTGGTGAAAATTACGTAGACAGAGAAAGAAAACATATACATCTTATTGCTCTGTGTTTTACTTTCATTTTTCATTTGTGAAGAACACAGAAAAATATAAAGGTACTGAAAATGTTTATATGTAAAACACTCTACCGAATATACCCCAGTTTTCCATCAGGACTTCATTAAAAGTCTAAACAAACACAGCTTGGGGGGATAACTCAGTCAGTGAAGTGCTTTCCACAAGAGTCCAAGGACCTGGGTTTGGTCTGTAAAGCCCAGTAAAATGTCAGGTGTGGTGGCATGTGTTTGTAATCCCATAACTTGGGAGGAAGAGTCAGGGAGATATCTTGAGCTCACTGGAGAGCCAATGTGATTTCTATACCAATGAGAGTCCTTGTATCAAAAAACTGAGGAGAACTGCCCCTCCTCAGGAATGAGACTTGAGGTTGTCCTCTGGCCTATATATACATGGAACTCCTACAGACTATAGGAACAGGAAGCTATCATTACAATTCCTACCACTCACCAGTTCAGCAGCTACACTCCCCACCCAACCCAAATGTGTTCAAAGGTGTGATCTCCTACTCATTTCAGGAATGTTGTAACAGGTAAGAGGTTAATTTCTAATGGTATGGGAATTATTTGTGTCATATATCCAATAATTATTCCTGAACTTCCATCTAATTAGAATAACTAATAGTCATTCTTACTTTCTCCCATAGACCACATTAAAATGGTCTCCAATGCTGCATCCTAGCACCCCCTGAAATTCTCTCCATGGCACCCCCTGTGACTTGTTTCAAAGGACATAGAATCTTCCTGACTGGTTTTTACAATATCACTACTAAACATATCTTTCCATACAGGATGAAAAGGAGTTCTAAAAGGGAGACTCCAAACTGTGTACTCCTAAGCTTAAATTCTAAATTCACCCCACCTGTCTTGGTTTAAGAATGACTATGACACAGCCCAGAGTCACCTGGAAAAGTCTTAATGAGAGATTTTCTACATTGGATTGACCTGTGGATATGTATGCAAGGAATTATCTTAAATTAATTGATGTGAGAAGACCCAGCCCACTGTGAGCAGCACCATTCTTTAGTAAGGGAGTCCTAAACTCTATAAGAGCAGAGAAATCAAGCTGGACACAAGCAAACAAGTGATCATATATACATTAATTTCTCTCTGCTCTTGGATGTTGAAGGGAACTAGTTGTTTTAACTTCCTGCTATCTTGACTTCACGCTTATGGTGGATTGTAACCTGGAACTATGAGCAAAAACAAACCCCTTCTGACTAAAGTTGGTTCTTGTCAGGATATTTATCATAGCAACAGCCATGAAACTAGAACATCCCCCCTTCTCCACAAGGTCACATCAATCTAAATCACATAGCACCTGCAGCCCTGTGGAAGCCATCCAATTAGTTCACAAATGTTCACCAAAGACCTGCTGCTAGGGACTGCTTGGTAAGGAGCTAGCTCTGCAGCAATGAATACAAACCAAGTTCGTGTTTTCATCAAACTTATTCTAGAGGAGGGTTACAGACCATAGAGTAAATAAGTAAATTATATTTATTCCATCTCAGATAGCATGGGTTTCTAAGAGAAAACAATGAAATAAATCAAGGCTAATGAACACTGTATAGGAACATCAATTGACCAGGTTGGAGGTCATCAGGAGAGGTCTGGATAAAGCTAGACAATGACTTATTGGGAAATTCATAGTACTCAAAAGTATAAGATTAAATGAGATAAGCCATCACATAACTATAGGTACAAAGCTGCAGGAGTCTAACAGAGTCCTGTGTGTACCAATGGGGAGGAGAGATAACAAAGGACACACTGAGAGACAGCAGTGATCAACTAACAGGGTAGAAGAAACATCAGAGAAGAGTGGTACTGTTCAAACAATATGTAAGTCAAGTCCCAAAGGGTAGAAGCAATCTCTGTATCAGATGTCAGGGAGATGACAAGTAAGGAAAAGGCTGGCATGCTACCATGTTGTATAGCACCTTCGTCCATTGGAGGAAAGCTTGCATGCAGGGACCATGGAGTTGGTCTGGTCTAGCTGATTTGAGAGGCATGCATTATAGGCTTTTTGGGTTAGAGTCAGTGACTCCTGGGGCACTGTGTGCCTTTCAGTTCCCGAGAAACTAATGCACTGCTTCAGGCAGTAAAACCTTTGGGCCACTTTGTGTTTGAATTTTCCCTTAGAAGTCAAGAAAGCATGAAAGCTTAAGAGGACAATTGGTATTAGATATTAATCTTGTGCACCCTGTACAGCTTGTAAATGTCATTGTGTCCTGGCAACTACAACTGTATTAATCCTGGCAATTGCTACTCTATTCTCTCTCTGATAAGGGTATAAAAAGTCTAATTTCTCTCAATAAAATTGCCCCTGCCTCAGTCTTGTTGTGGCTGTTCCAACCTAAGTCTGATTTTATGCCTTGACAAGCCATATCAGGTAACCTTGGTTGGTGACCTTCCTTCAATAAGGAAGCACAGTACTTACATTTGGGGAAAAGAAACATAACATCCTACCAGGAAGCTCATTAAGCTTGGTAAATAAATGACTCAAAGGCTTCAGGAAGTCCCTGAAACTGACCAGATACAGTATGGCTAGGCCCTTAGCTCCCCAAGCTGACTTGGTTGAAATAAGAATTTTCCTACCTATTGATCTGCATGCCAGGTTTCCTCAGGTTGCCTCCCGTACTGAAGTGGATTGTAGTAATATATCTCTTTTTTAAATTATGTTTGCTCTGTAACCCCTCAACGATTATCCCATTATTAATCACAATAAATCTAAAAATACTCCTGTTAGTAATCTCACTGGTTCACTAATTTGGGTTTAGTGGCATCCTTATATTGGTTTGCTGTTTGTTCTCTATATGGAGTGAGTAGGCATTTGTTCATGCCTCCCCAGAAATATCCCACACAACACTATACCACTGGGTTTTGCAAATATAACACCATTCATATATTGAGCATTACAGTTTTTGTATACCATGCTGGGACTATGGGGAAGGAAAGTATAATAGTTAATTTTGATTGTCAACTACATGGAATTTAGAATTATCAAGGAAATAAACTTCTAGGCATATCTGTGCATGAGTTTCTAGATTAGATTAATTGAGTTGGAAAGACCCACCTCAAATGAGTATGGAACCATTCCAAAAACTGGGATTCTTGAATAAGTAAAATGCAGAAAGTGAGCTGAATACCTTCATTCAACTCTCTCTGATTACTAAGGATGTAAAGTGACTAGCTGCCTCATGCTACTCTTACAAAAAAAGACTGTACTCTCAAACTACAAGCCAGAATCATTTAAAATGTTTCTTAGGCATTTTGTCATAGCAATGACTGAACTAACTAACATAGAAGTTAAACTTTAGAAATTGGTGTATATCAAATTTTCCAAGAAATTTGAAAATGAAATGACACAGAGAGAAGTGACATCTGTAAAAAGGTGAGAAAAGAGTTTCTTTCCTTGAGCCAGAAGGATCTTGGTTGAGTTGTTTGCTTGCTTGTTTTTGATGCATTACATAGTTTGTGCTTCAGGGTGCCATTTGGTGGAGCTGGAAAGGTGGTAAAAAGAAGACAGGAGGACGTTGGAGGTGTGCTTGTGAGAGGGTCATGAGATCTGACTCACAGGTAGTAGAACAGGTCTTAGAGTGCTGAAATATTGAGGCCAGGCATGAGAGGGAGAGAGCACAGAAGTTCCCAGGTCCAGGCAGGAGAAGATAGGCTAATGAGAATGTGTGATTTCTTTTCTAAAAAATACATTGTTCACAGAGGAAGAGAGCAAAGTCATCTTCTGAGAGGGAAGATGTCATTGCACCTGTTGCTGGCCAGCAAAGAAAGGGGCATTTAAGTGATAAATGGGGAGAACACATATGAACAGATTAAACTCCACCTATGCAAACTGGTGATTGCTAAGATGATGAACAGTCTCCCTTTAGGTTTTGATCAAAGAGGGGTTATCTAGCTTTGGCTGGACTTTATTGGGATCTGCCCTACCATGCTGTTGGCTCTATACAGAGTCACTAATCTTTCAGAGAAGCCTATCACACTGTTTTCTCTGAAAACTATGCCTGTGCTCATATGAACTGTTTAAGAACCTTCTCTATCCAGTCAGTTCTTCCTCGTCATCCAGACCCAGTTTGCCCTAGGAAGGAAGTAGTGATATGTAGAGGAGACCTGTGCCTTCCCACCTGTACTCTATGCCCACTACAGTCTTCTGCACTTTCCTCTTTGCATGGATCCCTTCATAACTCAATCTGGTTAAGACCTGATTAAACTTGAGCACAACTAGAATTGACAGTGCTATCTCTTCCTCTCCAGTAGTTTGTGATGGATTAGCTCTGGTGGAGGATTCACAAATTTGCATTTCTAGCTGTTTCCTGGGTGATGACAGTGCCAGTGAGAAGAAGGAGCATGGCTCAGGGCTGGACTGGCATCCAGGGCAACTCTACACTACAGTATGTGCCTGGGCTTAGGAGCTCAGACATGTTTGATGGAGAAGCCTTGGCATGTAGGCTGAGTGGAAAGATGAGAAGTGAAATACCTGAATGGAAAGCTCTGGCCCCTCTTGGCTAATCTTCACCTGATGCACCCTTCTGTTGGCCAAGTTCTCTGTGCTGATGGTGAACACATGACTTTCTTCCTTGTTTAGACGATAGCGAACTTGTAAACTTCCTTAAAAGCAAAAAAGTGGGGAAGAATTAGAACTAAGAATATCAAACACAACATAGAAAGATGTGATTAAATTGTTCATGAATTGGTCATTTTGTTTCTGTTTTCTGGGTCTCAATGACTCAGCATTAAAATTTGGTAAAATCAATATTTTCATCAGTTTGAAATACAAACTTCTGAATATACCTATTAAATAAAGAGAGTGTGGCGCTGCATTGTTCTTGTTGTTGTTTCCTATATGTACCATTTTAAATTAAAATTCTAGTTTGAGATCAGCATGGTGATATAGACTTGTAGTTTCAGCACTTTGGAGGCTGAGACTGGAGGATCAGGGTTACAGGCCACTGGATTACATAGTAACCCTGCCTCAAAAAGGCAACTAGAAGAAAGAAAATAGGGAGAGAGGGGAGAAAAAGCAGGAAAAGAGAGTGGGAAGAGGAAGGGGAAGAGAGGAAGTAAGAGGTCCACTTTGACAAGCACACCCACAGACCTGTTTTGTAATTGGAATGTGAGAACATGAGCATGATTTGATTATTGTCATGGCATGATTCTCTGGAAATCATCTTCCTCCTTCTGAGATTGGGAAACAGGAAACCTACCCTTTTCCACCCACTGATGTGTAATACAATGTTTCAGTTTAAGTGTGATCTGACTAAGGTGTGGTGACCAACCTAATCCTTCATGGCCCCTTGGGAAATTCAAATTTACCAGGAGAGTGTTTTTCAAGTGACTGTTCACTATCCCTGAGTTCAGGAAATCGATCTACTGAATCTCAGCCTCAGAGGATACAAAATGGATGGAAACTAAAGGGGATTTAAGAGAGTCTGGAAACACATATGAAGGAGGGAGAAGAAGAGGATTGAGGGCTTGAGGAAGACAAAGCATTGTGGTATTAACAGAATGGCTACTTTAGTGTGAATATCCTTTGTCAATCTGAAAGCTACTCTACATGAAAAAGTGCCATGGAAGGCAAACAGCCACTGGCTTCTTTATCCCAGGCATGTCTTTCCATTTCGCCTCTCCAACAAGGCTAGTGAGTGGCGCAGGTTGCTCTGTCCACTCTGAGGGTTCACGTGTACTGTACAGTTGGAGTCTTCCTCAGACGCCAGAAGCTCTCTCCTTGAGTACACAAGTGAGCACACAATGCTGAGAAGAGAGTACAGTATCATATTCTGAGGAGCATTAAGGAGAAAACACATTTACTCAAATTTGGGCCAAGTATGATTCTGGTCCATCCCTTCCTATCTTCCCATTTCTTTGACCTTCCTCGACCGACTCATTTTTCCCATTGCTGACAGACAATCATAGGAAAACAACGGGGCTTGTGTTCAAGATGGATATTCTTAGTCATCATGCCAGTGTTTGAATCCTCTTTTCCTTTCTCGGCTTCTTTCTGTGATTGTTAATATTCATTGTCTTTCTCTTCCCTAGGGTTCTCTATCACCACAGTCCTCCCTCAGGTCTACACAATAGTAAACACTTTAGGTTTACAGTTCCAGAGGTAGCAAACTGTCACAGGGAATATACTGTCAATATAACAAAGTAAAGAATTGGCTAAGTGCCAGGTCAGAAGTGCAAGGAGAGCAATGCATCATACTGCATTTATCTCCCACTTGGTCTCATTTTTCTCTCTAGCCTACATTGGCAATACTGTGCATAAATGGGGTACTTCCTCTGCATGAATATGGGCAGAGATTTTTCTGTTTACAATGTGGAAATTAAAAATAAAAGTGATTTTTAAGATGTAGTTATCTCTTCCTCTCCAAATATGTTCCTGAAATAAGCATTTGTAATAGAATGCACTCTGGTCATCAGCAAGTACCTCATAAAATTTTAGTGGCTTCTTTTAATGTTGATACACTCAAATTACATCTATCTTCTTTTTTCTTGCATTTTTATACCTTTGAGCCAAATCTATACCTTTATTCCCTTCTGTGTGTGAGAAGCACGCAAAGTTTTTATCAATACTACTTAGAAAAGTAATAGTGGGGTCTGGTGAGATGTCTCAACAGGTAACGGTGTTTGACTACCTGCATTCCATCCCTGGGTCCCACACATAAGGAGAGAATTGACTTTCAAAATGTGTTTCCTGACTTCTCCATACATGGCATGGCACAATGAACACACATACAGAACACACAATGAATATATTAATATGATAAAATTATTTAATTGAAAATAATAGTGCAAAACATACTAAAAAACAAACAAACAAACAAAACCCTAGAACTAAAAATTATGATGAGGATCCTTCTTCCAAAGAATCACATTTACATTCCAAAAAAATACCCTCGTCACACTGGACAGAATTACCTTGCTTGCCTCACTAAGCAAATTCATCATGATTGAGTTTCTGCCTTCCATGTTCATCTACAAAGTTCTTTCCTTTTTATTCCCCCTTAATTTTATAGAGCCTTTAATCCCAGCACTCGGGAGGCAGAAGCAGGTGGATCTCTGTGAGTTCGAGGCCAGCCTGGTCTCCAAAGTGAATTCCAGGAAAGGTGCAAAGCTACACAGAGAAACCCTGTCTCAAAAAAATAAATAAATAAATCAAAGTTTCAAAAATTGAAGAACTTCTTAAAATATTTATTTAATAATTTTTAGAGTCATGTGTAGAATCTTCATCTTAGTTGTTTCAACACTCATGGGTTTTCTTTAGAATGCAGTAGTCCTGAATAGCCAGCCATCCCTTCCAGAAGGCTCTCAGTGAAGGAGAAGCGTTCACTTTAGGCTCCTTCCCTCTTGTCCTTCAGAATTCATCATGATGTTTCCATTGGGAAACTACCTAGATTCTTTAAGCTCATATAAGCTCATAGACCTGTCTCTCTTTACCCTAGCATACACTGTGGTATAATGATTATAATCTACATATTCTGTAGAGGTCAGAACATAGTTTTAGGGGAGTGTGTGTGTGTGTGTGTGTTACTTATTTGTATGTATATGTAGTATGCATATAAACCACTGTGCATATCCATTTGTGCACCTGTACAGGCTAAAGGTCTAGACTAAGAATCTTCCTTGGTTTATTGAGCTCTTCACTTACATTTAATTATGACTTACATTACAATTTAAATTTCATCATGCTTGTCTCCCCCTTAACTCCCACCATAAAAACACAAAGCATGGTTTAATAGCCTTGAGGTCAATGTGTACAATAATGCCATTCTGGTTTCACAAAACAGACCAGAAACAATACACCTACCTTGAGAAACTACATTCTTAGGCTAAACCTATTTTCCAGGGCTTGTATTCATACTGGCTTGTATAAGTGATGGTTGGATGCAGTGATATAGTTATAAAAATCTAGAAGACCCACAATTTCTTTAGAAAAACTGCATAGATAGAAAGAACTACTATCATAAAATGTTCATACTGCTCAAGGCAAATTACAGATTGACTAAAATATGTATCAAAATTCTAGTCACAATATTTAATAAAATAGACTCCTAAATTCATATGGAACGAAAAGACCCTAAAGGATAAAAAGAATTTTGAGAAACAAAAACAACACAAAAGACCCTAAGGAGTAAACAGAATTTTGAGAAACAAAACCAAAACCATCATGGATGTAAAATAATATGGAAAAATCAATAGTATTCACAACAGAATGGTGCTGGCATAGAATTAGACATCTAGATCTATGTAACAGAATAAAGAGCTTGAAGCTAAATATACACTCACAAAGAAAAACATCCAATGATTAAAATATTTTTCGGTTTTTTTTTTTATCATTTCATAGATGTATTCTGATCATGTCCAACCCACAATGACTCTTATAACTCTTCCCAGACTGTCTTGACAAATCTTAAAGAACACATAGAGGGACATGGACTGCCTCTTAAGTAAATGATGATGAAAGAACTGGTGAAGCTCCCACAAAAGAATTAGAAATGTTGTAGAAAACATTCAGAAGCTGACCTAGAACATACTAAAAACTAAACTTTATGATCTAAAACTAAAAAACTCCTAGAGAAAAAATTGAAAAACATTTCTTAAAACTATGAATTGAAAATTGAAGGTTAAAATAGCCAGAAGATAAGGTGGACTGCATCAAATGGAGATGCTTCTTAGCTTCCTAGGGACAGGGCCAGCCAGATGGTCAGCTATAACAGTCACCGCTGAGCAAGCCCAATGAGTTCAAGCTCCAGAACCCATGGGGGAAGGAGAGAACAGACTCCTGAATGCTCATTGCTCAAGTTTACCTTGGCATAGGCACTTACACTTAATACATACTTCATGGAGCTACATACACACAAATAATATATGAATTGAATATCCTTTTTAAAGCTCCTGTACAGCATACAGAACAACCAGTTAAAAAAAAATGGTGACCAACAGAATTGGAAAAAAAATCACTTCAAAATAGATTATATAGCAAAGAGTCTACAAACATCCAAATACATAAAGATTTTACTGCTCAGCAGCCATACAAAACACACACTCTGGATGAAATGGACACATCCTGAATGGATATTTTCAAAGAAAACACACACTATCTAAAGGGAATAAACAGTACTCAATCAGCTGGCAGTGGTGGTGCATGCCTTTATTCCCAGCACATGTAAAGTAGAGGCAGGCAGATCTCTGTGAGTTTGATGCCAGCCTGGTCTACAGAGTGAGTTCCAGGACAGCCAGTGCTATTACACACAGAAACCCTGTCTGGGAAAAAAAACAAAAAAAACAACAACAAAAAAAAAACAAACAAACCAGAAAACCCAAAAATGCTCAACCCTCATCAAAAAGTGTGAATCCAAACCATACTGAGATCTTACACTCACTGGCATGGGCATTACTGAAATGACAAGAGATCACAAAAGTTTGCAAGACAATGAAGAAAGACGAACTCCTACAGACTATGCATGGAATATACATCATATAGCTTTTGGAAAATAAGGTCGGTGCTTGTGTATTGGCGTTTAAAATACGGGTGTGATGAGTTGGCTCAGTCAATAATGGTGCTTGCTGCTAAGGTAGAAGAACTGAGTTTGATCCCCAGGAAACATGGGGTAAATAGAGAAACTGATTCATCCAAGTTGTCTTCTGACTTCTGCATGTGCACAGTCAGAGCATGTGCAAACACACACACACACACACACACACACACACACACACACACACACACATCAACTAAATACACAAAAAATAAATGTATTAAAAATTCTTTGAATGAATTCAAAATGGTTCAGCTTTCTAATATGTATTATATTTTATATATTATTTTTATTTTGGTTTTTTTTGGGGGGGTTGTTTTGTTTTGTTTTGTTGCCAGAGCTGAGAACCAAACCCAGGGCCTTGTGCTTGCTAGGCAAGCTCTCTACCACTGAGCTAAATTCCCAATCCCTATTTTATATATTATATATTCATATATTACACATATAATACATATATAATGGGAATAAAATGAGGATTTCAAAGAGATACCTGCCTCCCATGTGCCTTTCTGAATGAGAGACATACTCCAAATATTAAACTAAGCCCTTCAAGTCTGCTGAGGCATGACTGAAGGAAATGTGGCTTATGTATACAGCATCTTGGTGAAAACGAACAACTTTCCATTTGTAACATGGATGTGCCTGGGTGCATTCTGATAAGTGGAACAGTGCAGAGACAGAAAGAATGCACAGGTTCTCACTAACATTGGACTCTGAAAATATAGATCCCATAGACTCACTGAAGAGAGAGGCGGTAAGTACAGGATGAGACAGAGATGTTGATCAAAGAACACATCCCTCCAGCTATAAGAAGAACAAGTTTTGAGGATATAATACATTTATAGCTGGAAATGGAATTGTTAATTTTTTCTATACAGATATTTAATCATCAAAACTACAAAAAATAAAAAAAGCCTCCAGTTTAGAATGTAGCAGGAATCTTAAAACGTTCTTATTAATAAAATCGAACCTGAGGCAATGTATTGGCATGGATGCTGGAAGATCAGCGAAGCAACACAAGCCACAGCCACCTCACCTGGCCAGTTCCTCAGCTGATCCTGTTTCCTGGGACTGGAAGCTTCTGTGTCCTCATCCAAATGGATCTCAGCTGAACTGTGCTACTCAAAGCCTAAAAGCTTAACCAGCCAAATGCTTCTAGTTTTTGGTCTTCACGCCTTATATATCTTTTCTGGTTTCTGTCATCACTACCTGGGATTAAATGTTTACTTTCTGTGATTAAAGGTGTGAGTCACCATGCCTGGCTATTTCCAATGTGACCTTGAACTCACAGAGATCAGATTGGCTCTGCCGCCCAAGTGCTGGGATTAAAGGCATGTGCTACCAACCCCAGAAAAGTTTATTAGCGTGCACAATGTTTCAGGGAACACAATACCACTCTTTCAGCATACTGAGAGTCAGTAACTATGTTGAGAGGTTCTGAAAAATCCATTAATACCAACAAAATAGCATACAATTTCGATTTTTGAACTGAATTATAAGGACTTTGAACCACTTTACTTAAATTTTCTGATTTGTAACCTGCCTTTCCTTGTTTGTTGGCATCTGTATAAAATGTACGAACTCCAGCTATGGGTTTTTCCCCTACAATTCGAGGCAAGATCCAATCATCTCTCTTTATAAGATCAATTCTATCACTTTTGGGATATTTGCTGTTAATTTCTCCCAAAAAATTACTACAGGCTCTTTGCCAATGCTTTCCTGTAACACGCTGGTCCTGGCAATTCTTCTCTGAGCAAGCCACAGTAAACCCTCTGTCCCAGGGAGCAGCATCACCTCACCACAGTCACCAACATGATGAGAAGAAGCCTGCAACTCAGAGCAGCAGTCACTGCTTCCATGGTCCCACTGCCACTGTTTGTAGTTTGTCCCTGGCTGAAGCTTCTCCTTAGCAAGCCTCCTAGGCTGGCCTCAAACTCGGGATCTTCCTGCCTCTGCCTCCTTCAGTAAATCATACCGGCACGTGCCACCACAACCGGCCTGAGTAAACAGCCAAATTTCCCAAGGAAGAATATATATATACATACATACATATATATATATATGTATATATATATATATATATACATATATATATATATATAATCGTAACCTGATAATATGATAATATGATGAAAATCCTATAAATCCCCCTTAATGACAATTAGAATTTCAGCTCTAGACACCGCCACTCTCCCACTAGAATAAAGTGAATACAAAGGCACAAACACCTCTCTCCATTTGTGTGTGGTTTCTACTGTGGGTAAGAGTTCCGAGAGGGAAGGGTGGCAGTCATTAGAAAGGCCTACCAAAGCACTGGGTTGGTATCCACAGACATCGGTGTCCATGGGAACAGGTAGAATATGCACCGAGATAAACTTGAGTATTATCAAAGGGTTGTAATACTTTGGGGCCAGGAACCGCGAATTGTCCATATCTTACCATGACCTAGTCATACTCCCTATGGACAAGGATATTGTGTTTCCCATACAATGATATAGGAAAGATAACAACTCTTTTTCCCCTGTTTTTTAATTAACTAAATTCATTCATTTTTTATATCCTAACTGCTGTTTTCCCTCACTCTTCTCGAATTCCCTCCCCCACCTCCCCTTCCTCTCCTCACCTCACATCATGAAACCTCTTGTCCTCTGTTTCTGTTCAGAAAGGGGCAGGCTTCCCATGGGTGTCAACAAAGCATGGCATATCAATTTCAGGTAAGACTAAGCTCCCCCCCTCCTATTATGGCTTGGTAAGGCAACTCAGTATGAGGAATAGGTTCCCAAAAGCCTGCCAAAGCATCAGGGACAGGCCCTGCTCTCACTGTCAGCAATAGACCAAGCTATACAACTGTCACACACACATATGTGGAGGGACTAGGTAGGTCCCATGCAGGCTCCTTAGCTGTCAGTCAGTGTCTGTGAGTTCCTATGAGCCCAGGTTATGGAACTGTTCATTTAACTGCACCACTTATTACAGAAGCATAATTTATTTACTCTACATACATTGAATATTTGTCGAATTAAAGAAATAAGATGGGGAACTGGAATGATGCATTAGCACTTACAAGCATGTGCTACTTTCACAGAGGACCTGAGCTCAGTTTCCAGCACCCATGTGACGCAGCTCATAGCTGCCTATAACTCTAGTTCCAGGACCCTAATGGCCTTTTCTGGCCTCTGAATGCCCTTGCACATATGTGCACACACACACACATGATATGCCATGCTTTGTTCACACACACACACACACACACACACACACACACACACACACAATTAAATATAAAGAAATCTTTAAAAATACAGTGAGATTACTCTGCTTTTAAAAAAATCTAGTATTTGGAAGCTTGTTGGCAAAGCTGTAGTTTGTAGAAATGATAGTCACCTTTGGAGCAAAGGTAAATATTAAGGCTATTTCACACAATTTCTATCTTGCATCAGGGAAGAGCAGGTTAGTTGGAAGAAAATCAGTCACCCAGGAGCTCTTTGAGAATTTCTACTGAATTAGTAACCTCAGTGCTCTAAGCTTCCTCCATCCACTCTGCTTTTATGGCTTTCTTGGGCTCAATTCATTCCTTATTCAAAACAACCTTGAAAATCCTAGAGGAAGTCATAAGCAGACGCCAAGGCTTCCAGCAAATTTGGTGGATGGGCTCTGGTTTACTTCATCCAGCCGTACTCTAAGCACTTTAATAAGAAACAATTATCTTCTTCTATTTCACTGCTTCTGTTTACGCTAGCACAAAATATCCCACAACCTGTCCTACCTTTAGATCAAAATGTGTTTGCATAGAATCAAGTCCATTACTGCAACTAAATGCAGACCAGTTGCCACTTTCCTGGGCACTCTATTCCTCGCTGTTTCCTTATGTCCTGGTTCACAGAAGAGGAGCCTTTCTTGAACGGCAGGAAAATATGCTGAATGATGAAATTAAGAGTTTCTTTAATTTTAATTTCTCCCTTGATAAATATTAGGTTTTAACAGTTGATTTGACACAATCTGAAAACCTCTAGAAAGAGAGCCTTAATGGAAGAAGTCTCTAGATCAGCTTAGCCCTGAGCTATGTCTTGGGGAGTGGGCTGTCTTCACTTTTAATTGATGTGGGAGGACCCAGCCCACATTGAGTGACACTATTTCTGAGGCAGAGTATCCTGACCTGTATGCACAAGAGAGGAAAAAGCAAGCAGGTAAAGAAGCATGCAGGACTGCACACATTTATTTCTCTCTGTTCTTGACTGTGGATACAATGTAACTGCGTATCTTGTTCTTGACTGTGGATCAATGTAACTTCCCTCACCTATCTCTACAGTGATGGGCTGTAATGTAGAACTGAAGCTGCATAAACCCCTTTCTCCCATAAGCTGCTTTTTGTCTGGGTGTTTTTATCACAGAAACAGAAATGAAACTAGAACAGGTGTGAATAAATCCAGTCCAGCTCTCTGCTTCACATCTATGCTCTGAGCTCAATCTTCACCGCATATATGAGACACTGGTTCCATGGGAGAGACTTGGTGATTCTTTATGTGCTTACAGATAACATTAAGCTACTAACGATATATGTTTCTTTCTTTGGAGACCAAGTTAGAATTCACTTCCATTAAAGGGAAAGCATTTCTCCTATTTGTTTATGATTATGTGATTTGAAGGCAACAGCTATTAGGACTCAATGCAGTAATTAGTCTTTGAAGTAGTCCCAATGAGGCAGCTTTGTGAATTTCACATTACACTTTATGATGCCCTTTATATTGACTATGGACACTCTTCATAACAACACTTAAAACTTGAAAATATTTGGCAGTAATTTCACTCATGTGTGTCTTTGAGTACTCTTTGTTTCAATGGCCACAGACAGTGATCAAAAGAAGGAATACTGGGTGACTGAGGCTTGTTGCTAGAATGCTGCACAGATGTCCTACTTCTCTCTCACAAGGAACTCCCTCCTGTGTTCTCTTTTGTCTTGTGCAGGGTTCAGCAGGCCATCTATTGACATGTTCCATTCAAGGTAGACATCCCTCTGCATGCACAGTACACAAGAGCCAGATCATAAGCAAGGTACCAGGAGCCATGGAGAGCTATAGCAGTCATTACAAGGCGGTCAACAGAAATATTATAAGAAGCTGATCCAGGGCTGGACAAAGAAATCACAAAACATGATTCAGAGTAAACAATTCTGAGTTGGTGTCTGGAAGACCATGTAAAATTTAGCAATAGGGGGCTGAAAAAAAAGCCTTAGTCTGTAATGTGCTTGTTAGAAAAGCAAGATAACTTTTTTTCTTTTATTTACATCATCAATGTAAAATTTGGGCACAAGGCACATACCTGCCACCTCAGTGCTAGATGAAGTGGAAACATGTGGATCCCTAGTTAGCTGGCCAACCAGCCTACCCACTCAAAGAGTTTCAATTTATGTTAGACCCTGTCTAAGAAAATAAGCATGTGGAAAGACAGAGAAAGACACAGACTTCCACTACTGACCTCCAAATCCATACATACATGTGCACATAAACACAAACATGTACATATGTATAGCACACACCAACACACATACACACACCAAGAGCACACAAGGAATAGAACTAGAATGTTTTACTAGAGGAAAGAATATGTAAAAATTGTCAAAATGGGTATACTTAGAGATAGTTAAGTGGGGAAGAGCACTTGTGCAAGCATGGAGACCTGAGTTTGAAACCCCAGTACTCACATACAATCTGAGTATGGCAATAATTGCATATAATCAAATCACATTTAAGGTACACAGAAAGGCAGATCTTGGGAGGTCTCTTCAGTCAGCTTTGAGTTCAGTGAGAGACCCTGTATCAAAGGATTTAGTTAGAAAATGGAAGAGGAAAACATCAAATGTCTATCTTCTGCATATGTGGGTATGAGAGAGTGTAAACACACACACACACACACACACACACACACACACACACACACACTCCCCCCCAACAACAACCCACTTGCAAATAACTCTTTAATTGGTGCTGGAAAAGGGATCATGTTTGACTTAGATGGAAGGGATGTCAAGATCTCACCTCTGCCTTGGCCACCGCTATTGCACTCATCACACTTAGTCTGAATCTCTGAAGAGTTTGGATGCAGGAAAGTTGGAGCTGCAGCTGTGCAGTGTCTTAGAAGAATGCCTTACACATGACTGTCTTTTCTAATCAGAAGCCTGTGGTTTACACAGAGGGATGGGGAGATTCCCTTTTATCTTTCCATAAAAGCCTGATGGAAAATTAAACAAAACAAGAGAGAGGAAGGAAGGAAGGAAGGAAGGGAGGGAGGGAGGGAGGGACGGAAGGAGGGAGGGAAGGAAGGAAGGAAAGGAGGACAAAGCTAGAGCTATGGAAAGAAGGCAGGGATATTTGTGTTTGGATGGTGGGTAGGGGTGTATGTGAGGACAAACTGGAAGACAATGTCTAGCACAAATTTGGGATCTGGAATAAAACTGACCCAAGGGAAGCTATTAACTCAAACTATGAGCTTTGTAAAAGGCCATCATTTAATGTCTTCTAACTAGTACTCCAGAGAGTCCACTGTGAGTGGTAGCTCTGAAACATCACCACCACTGTGTTCAGGGAGGTGGTTGGTGGTAGCCAACCCACTGCACAATCAGTCCACATGACAAGCAGCTGAACCCTCTTCTGATTCAATACCCTTCTCTAAAGCAGCTCAGCATCCAATATGCAGTGGTCTCTTGGGAAGCTGTCTTATTTAGGATTACTATTGCTGTGATGAAACACCAAGACTAAAGGCAAATTGGGAGGAAATGGCTTATGTGGCTTATATTTTTTACATGTAATTGAGGTTCCACCCTCTCAGATGATGTTAGTTTATGTCAAGTTGACACAAAACTATAATGCAAAATTAACCACTTGCCAACTGAACACACAAATATATCACTATCATAGCCATATCTTTTTGTTTGTTTGTTTGAGATAGGGTTTCTCTGTGTAGCTTTGTGCCTTTCCTGGAACTCACTTTGGAGACCAGGCTGGCCTCGAACTCACAAAGATTCATCTGCCTCTGCCTCCTGAGTGCTGGGATTAAAGGCATGCACCACCACCGCTCCATAGCCATATATTATGGGAGCTGCAAAAGCCAACACAGCTGCTTGGCAAAGATCCAGCAAAGCTGACTGAGCTGCATAATGGCTGCCATGCCACTTTTGGTTTTGATCTCTGCCTGTTGCATACTTGGGGAACATTTAATATTTGTATAGTTTGGGGATATTGGATCAATTGAAATTTCTTGTAAGTCATTTACACCTTCCCCCAGAAGTACTGCTTTTAAGCTTCTCCAGGAATGTCCTGAACATACTACCCCTCCTGCTTATAGGGAGATATCCTAATCTATTCGAAGGTCTTCCTTATACCTTGGAGGTTGTGACACACATAAAGAAGCCAGAGGTCTCTTTATGAAGCTATAAAATATCCTTAAATCATCTGTCCTTGTACTTACTCAGGAAGAATATAGTCAAAACAAAGTAAACTTAGAAAGGTCAATTGGATTTGGTGGGCTAGAGGAGTGAGCCACAGATCAGATTACAATCCTCTTCCTACCATACACTCAGGCAATTACCTGACTATATGGCAATAAAGTTAGATTGGCTAAAGTTATGTTTGCCCTACACAGAGACTTACATTGATGAGCAAAGAATGATATAGAAGATGATAAAGAATGAGATGTCATGATCCTCCTTTCTTAGAAAATGCAGAGCACATGTAGAGCCATATGACCAAAGAACAACAGAATGCCAGGACTGGACATATAAATGAATTATATAAAGATATTAAATGTAAACATTGTATTATTCCAGAATTTGAATAATAAATGCAGCAGCTTTGGCCTGAGGATTTTCCTTGGGCACTCTGACCATTAAGAGTTAATAATAATAAACTGCTTGGGACATGGAAATCTTTCCTGGCTGGTTTGGTGATTTTGGTTTTTTTCTAGCATTGTTGAAGCCACAAAAGCTACTAGCCTGAGTACAGGCTGTCATATGCCTCTAGATTCTTAAAAATTGGGTTATGGGGTTAATGAGTAAAAATGGTTATAAAAGAGAACTCTTTATCAATGATGATTAAACTTGGGGGGAAATTCATTATGAATGATAACTGTTTTGTCATAGTTAATCAATGATTACTAAAAGATACACAAGAGTAAGTGAGACACATGTCAAAAAAACAAAAATTATATGATCTATGTTTTAGAGCAACATGAATATATCCCTACTTAATGCATTCTGTATAAATAAGGAAGCACTCTAGTTGCCAGTCAGGATGCAAGATTCTCCTGACTACCATGCCCGGGTCATCCTTCCTTCATCAATTCCATACATCTTCTTGGGACCTATTAACTGCTGGTGCTGGCCTCTACCACATCATCATTAAGCCACAACCTTTCCTTTCTCATTCATCCCCACAATCTCACAATAAAAACATAAATAACTTTAAAAGCCCCAAAGTCTTTACAAATTCAAACTCATTAAAATTTCAATCCCTTTAAAATATTCAGTGCCTTTAAAACTCCAAATATTTTTTAATTCAAAAATATTTTCATTGTGTACTCTTATAAAAATCGAAGTTAAGTTAAATACTTCAAGAAGGAAGAACCTGGGCATCTTCGCAATACACTTTCACTAATAGCTGCTTCAAGACTCTCTTTAGGGACTCCACAGCTGACATAGTGTCAAGCCTCAGATGCTCTTGATGACTCTTTTATGCTACAAAACCACTACCACTGGGGATGATTCTTATACTACTAAGTTTGGCTGACAAAAGGAGGAATAACATTGGCATTTCTGGAACACAGCTTCTGTATGCTGACCCTGAGGAAATACTTCCCAGAAGATTTCACCTTAATGATGCTTGTCTCTTCTTAATCATGACTGATTGTTCAGCCCCAGCTGACCAGCATCATTATCCCAACAAATCAAATGTTTCACTTTAGTGGTTTTGTATTTCATTAATCAGCCAGTTCTTTAGCTCCTGAACCACAGCTAACTGTCAGCTAACCTGACCCACAGCTTCTTAACTCAAATAGCCTAGTAGAGCCTTGTTTCCCTCTGAAACTTCACAAGCCAGGCCTCCATCATCTGCACTACTCTCAACATTTTTATCTCACAAGCTCCTACAGAGTATCTTGCTAAGATCTCAACACTCAATGGCTTTTCTAGCCCAAATTGCTGAGGTCCTGTCACAATCCTCCCAAAATATGGTCAGGTCTGTCACAGCAGTTTCCTACTCCTGGTACCAACTTGTCTTAGTTAGAGTTGCTACTGCCATGATGATATGCCATGACCAAAAGAAAATTAGAGATGAAAAGGTTTATTTGACATATATTTTTACATCTTAGTTCATCATTAAAGGAAACCAGGGCAGGAACTCAAACAGTATAGGATACGGGAAGCAGGAGCTAAACCAGAGGCCATGGAAGTGTATTTCTTACTGTCTTGCTATTCATGGCTTGCTCAGTCTTCTTTCTTATAGAACCCAGGACTACCAGCCCACAATGGTTGGGCCCTCTGGCATTAATCACTGATTAACTCCCACCTCCTCCAAGGCAAGGTCTCCCCTGGGGAGTCAGGACAGCCTACCAGACTCAGACAAGGCAGGTCCAGTCCCCTCCTCCCTACACCAAGGCTGAGCAAAGTGTCCCAGCATAGGCTCCAGTCTCCAAAAAGTCAGCCAGTGCACCAAGGACAGGTCCTGGCTCCACTGCCTAGGGGCCTCCCAAACAGTTCAAACCAATCAACTGTCTCACTTATCCAGAGGCCCTGTCCAGTTCCATGGGGGTTCCTCCACCATTGGTTCTCAGTTCATGTATTTCCACTAATTTGGCTATTTGTCTCTGTGTTCCAATCATGGTCTCAACATTTCTGCTCATATAATCCCTCCTCTTGCCAATTGGATCCCCAGAGCTCCACCTGGGGCTGGGCAGTGGCTCTTTGCATCTGCTTCCATCAGACACTGGATGAGAGTTCTATCATGACAGCCAGGGGAGGCAATTTCTTAATTGAAGTTCCCTCCTATGAAGTAGCTTTAGTTTTTGTCAAGTTGACATAAAACTATCCAACACAGAAGCATTAAAATATGTTTTCTGGAAAACTAGGCAGATGGCTCATGGGTAGAAGTCCTTGCTAGAATGACATTTAGATGACTTCTGGCACACACACACACACACACACACACACACACACACACACACACACATCTCTTAGGTTTAATATGATTTCACTTGTTCAGAGGTATGAAAGTTGTAGCTTGGCCAGAATAAAATCCACATATCTGGGCCTTGTAACTTCTCAGTGTCTGTTGGCACCACAATAGTGTTCTGCCAAGTATGGAGAAGACAAAGTAATTTGAGCTGGCTTCAGGCACTTCCATAAATGAAAATATAAATGATGGCCAATTATAGATGATTTCCTGAACCACTTTCTGCAATCATTAACACACAGAATAACTAGCTCTTAAATAGCTTCAGGCATTTCCCACATGCAGAACATCACATACCCGCACTGCTTTGCTTGTTCTCATGGAGTCAATCCATTACTGAACTTCTTGGAGTAAGAGGGAGGGGGAAGTGCAGCAAGTTCTGACTCTGAAATCTTACTTATACAGAGGCTAGGACCCCATCTAAGATGTTGTTCTTTTTTGATCCATTATTCTGTCTAACTTAACCTTCCTTGGAAATGGGAACACAGATATGCATCCATCCAGAGAAGGGGGGAATTGGGATCTACAGCATGCCTGATATGTGCCATGCTTGCTTTTTATGTGTCTTTGGCTGATGTAGTGGAGCTCTTGAGAACACCCAGAATGCAGGCTCATACAATCTGTTTCTTGTCCATCTAAAAGACATCTTAGTTTCCTGTCCCTGTCCTTAATAATAGCTTTTTCCCAGGATTAGAACTGTGGTGGCATAATAATTTGCAATCACTATTATTATTTTTAAAGCTAAAGCTAGTGAAATGTTTAGTGGCTCAGTACTTGCCAGTCAAGAAGATGACCTCAGCTTAATCCCATTAACCCTAAGTTTATAAAACCGTCATGGATGTGGGTATATGAGAAGACAGAGAGGGCATCCCCTCTGATCTGAGCTGGGAAAGAAATAAGAAACAAAGTCTAGGATAATTTCTAATTACCTCCTCAGACCTTCTTGAATGTGTGGTATGTAAAAGAAAGTAAAGCATATCACCACAAGCTTTTGCTAGTATGTACTTACGCAGCATGCTCTTGCTTAGATTTATATGACTTAACCTCCAAAGAAAGAGGGGCATGCCCAATATATATTGAGAGATGTGTCAAGGATCCCTATTCTCTAAAGGCATGGTAAATACCATTTGGCATGCTTACATAATTAAAAACAAGAAAAAAATCAATAATTTGCCTTGAAGAGAAAAACAAACATAATATAATTAATGTAACTGATTATACATATCCTTCACATTGTAAAATTAGAATATAGGCCAAAAAAGGTAGGTTGATAGTCTGTGAGTGGTGCCATGTAATTGAGTTGTGACAAGACATGCAGTACATATTAATCCAGCCAGTAAGGGAGTGTCGTGATCCATAAGAAGTTCTTGGAAAGATACAGAGGATACAGAGGGGTTTGTAATAATCCTGAAATGCCCAAATGAGTGCATGGTCTTCACACGAAACATCCTTTCTCTAGCAATTTCTCCTGTATCTAAGCAAATTTACACTCCTGCATCATGTTAGCTAACACAGGCTCTCAAAATAACTAGGCTCTAAGCAGAGTGCCAAGAGCATGGCAGAAATTTATGCCTGCCATAAGGAAGTCAATGACAGGCTGACTACTGTCACATTGTATGCGTCACACATTAACTAATCTTCACTCTTCTACCCAGAAGAGTGTGTGACTCCAATTCTGTAGCCTCAGTTGCATATAGCCCCTTCTTATCTGTGACACAAAGCCTGAATTCCATATGAACTCAGGCTACTTCCTGATGGTGTAAGACCTCCCTGTTGTCAGTGCTTGTTGAGTGCACACCTTGCTTTGTGTGGAAGGCTTAATACTTACTTCATAGCCTGACCCTGCTGCTTGCAGCTGGGTAAATAAATCTCCTCTCTGACAAATGATTAAACTCAGTGCCTCTCTCTTTATATCATGTTCATCTTTAACCCTAACACATCGGGCCTGTGGTACTATCACTGTACTGTGAAGAAGCCTTCCAACCAATTACATAATAATATCCAGTCGGTGACTTATATTTTCATGTTGTGTATGAATTTGTCTCTTGGCTCTATTTTTAGAAAGGCCCTTCT
Organism: Onychomys torridus; assembly: GCF_903995425.1. NCBI lineage: Eukaryota > Metazoa > Chordata > Mammalia > Rodentia > Cricetidae > Onychomys > Onychomys torridus. The sequence goes on from NC_050453.1 coordinate 76,334,497, forward strand.
AGAGTCCTGTATTACATCTATCAGAAATCACAGACAAACCATTTATCTGTGACTATGGATTACACACAGTAGGTGCTGCTTAAATACCTACTTGATTACTTAACAACTTGAGAGAATCTAAAGTCACCTAAGAGACAAGCCTCGGGCCTGTCTATGAGGAAGCTACTAGAATTAAGGGAGGGAGCTACATCTTAAACGTTGTCAGCATCATTCCACAAGCTGGGGTCTCAGTTTAAGTGAATGTAGGAAGTGGGCTGAGCACCACCAGCATTCCTTCTTCCATCTGTGCAGTCAGTGTGAGCTTCTGCCCCCATGCCAGCCTGACCTTCCAACCATGGGAGCCTGCACCTTAAAATCATGAAGCAAAATAGACCCTTACTTCCTTAAATTACTTCAGTTGGACATGTCATCATAGTACTGGGAAAAGTAAGGAATGTACCTACCAAATGAGGTAATTCATTTCTGTGATGAAGAACTTTGAACATTCCTAGAACTAATTGTGAGGAGAATTTATTATTTTTCTGGAATCAATCACCTGAAAGAACAAGCAACTTTGGAGGGCTGTCTTGGCCCAGAAAACAGGGTTTTAAGGAATGTATTTTATTATGTATGGAAAGGCCTGGCAACTAGGGTGGTTATACCATTAGTGCCAGGAGTGGGAGGTAGCTATGAGAATTAAGAATTATGTATGGATTTGTCTCTTAGCTCTATTTTCAGGAAGGCTTCTGGAGTCCTGTATTCAGTCTTCCCGAAAGCTCTGTCTTTACAGATTAATCATTTACACCCTAGCAGGTCAGGGAGTTTGTTGAGCTCTTCACCTTAGCAGGTCAGGAGCAGAGATGGGGGCAGAAGAAGCACTACCACGATGTAAGATACAGGCCCTTCCCTTTCTGCCCACATTCCCCAGCTGGGCTTACCATCCCAATAGTGTTATGCCCTCCCAAAGCACAAGCCTGGCACTAAGTGTTCAAACACAGGTGCCTATTGGTGACATTTCAAATTCAAGCTGTAATATTTGCTCCCAAACCCAGAGGTTAATGATTATCTCCCAATATAAAATCACATAGTCCAATTTTAAAAGTCTCAATAGTATCTTAACAGTTCAAATACTGTTAAGTAGTCCAAAATCTCTATTAAGACTAAAGGTAATCTCTTAAATTAAAACCACTATTGAATAATAAAATAAAATAAAAATCAAGTTACATACTTCTAATATATAGTGTCAGGGGATAAATATTCTCATTAAAAATTGGAAGAATGAGAGGCTAGTAAGGGAAAATGGGAAAAATTAGCCTGAATCCCAATAGGGCAAAATCAGAACTCTACAGCACCTCAGGTAGAGGAAACATGGCTGGGGAAATTCCATAATGATATAGTTTGTCAGGGTAGGGAAAGCATAAGACTGGGACGCTGCACAATTGTACAGTCACTCACAATAGGGAAGCAAGTGGCAGAACAATCTCCATCTATAGTGGCTGGAACAAAAAACAGCAACTCTTCATACCCCAATACATCAGGAGGAAGAAACAGGACCTGCATTAAGGTTAGGATGTAACATTCAAAGAACTCCCCTGGAAGCCTAGGGCCTAGCTCCCGAAGGTTCCATTACATCCCCAAATAGCACTGAGAAAATTATGCAGTCTCACATATAAACCTGCATTAGACATTGCATAGCAGGTGATATTCTAAGATTCATTTTATATTCATTCTAGAAAATTTTAAAATAAGTTCTTAGTTTCAGTGAAAATATACTCTAGGGTAGATGGGAATAGTAAATGGTAAAATAAAGAAATATAGGTAGAATCAGGAAAGACAGGATGAGAGAAAAAACTTCATTTAGATGGGGTGTGCTGGCAGAGGGTGTTCATGGTATATCCAGGGTTACCATGGGCCTAACCTGCTCTACAGGTGTCTCTCACAGCACTCAGTCTCCTTGTCCACGGTAACTGACCTTCTTTCAGCTTCTTCCAACTTCTACTTATAGAAGACATTTTCACAAGTCATCCCGTTGCTGGAATCCACTGTTCCCAAATCAGCAATCAAAGCTACCATCAGATCTCAGCTGAAACATTTCTCCTCTAGAAAATCTTCTTTGCCTGCATCCTTGCCCTCCTCATCTTGAAATAGGCTCACATAGTATTAAAAAGGTAATAAAGTGTTGTGTGTTCTCTCACTTGAGCCTTGTCATAATATTAAATTATATTTCTACTAGGGTATATATTTTATTAAAATGTGATCCTTCCAATGCAATGTGAGCTCTAGGAGAAACGAGATTATGATTCTTTCATTTATCTTTGTTTCTTCTGTATCGCTTAGTACTTAATAAAGTCCAATAGAGATCATTAATACAACGTGAAAGAGGAAACAAAAAGGTTTTACCACAAGGAGTAAAGCAACCTCATTTTGCATAGAATATTATGATTAGTTAAGTAAATGGCAAACAATGTGAGACTGCGATTTTGGAGAGAAGTGTAAACCAAAATTGCCATTTTAAGAACCATGCACAGGACACTGCTATAGACAGATGACTGACTTGTGTGATTCATAGGCAGCCACACATAATATAACATTGCACTAAAGTCATTTTTCAAGGTCAACTTCAGATTAGTTCTCCCGAGGTCATCAAACTAAAGTCTGGCTATGCTACATGTGATCACAAACCATGGTCTTCCATTAAACATCCTACACTTCTTCAGTAACACAATGACTGGAGAGCTCTATGGTGTGTTGGCCATGTTCAAATCCTCAGCCTGTACACATATTCATCAACATGCTTTTTCTAAGAGGCAAGAAAGAAGAGTAATGGCTTCAGTCATTCAGTTTGGGTCAGTTTCCAGGACCTCAAGATACTGTCTAGATGGTCATAGTCAGCCACACAAGTATCCAAGCATGTTACCCTCTGGGTACAAAATGAAGATATAGTTCATAAAATATTACAGAATGAAATTATCTGAAATACTTTGAGAATCTGGAACATAAAACTAAGAAATGTTAAATTGCATTGCAATTATCATTTTGATGATTGTGTTTTACCCTCTCTGGTGCTATATCTTCAGCAATTCAATAAGGGACCAGGATAAACACTGCATCACCTTCATCACCATTATCATTACATTCACCATCATCTTTATCTTCATCATCATCAAATAGATGTCTTGGCCGTGTTCCTCCATGGCATTGCTTTTTTTTTTTTTTTTCATTGTTGAAATGATTCTGAATAGAGTTCTATAAATGCTATATCACATTTAAGGGCTCCATTCACACCATAGGGATTTGGAAAGGAAACAAGTGCAATCCTGAACACAGAGAGGACTGCCTGCAGAGTTCGTCTCATTAGCAATTGCTATGAACTGGAGTGTGCACAGTTTGCTGGGTAGGCAGAAGCCTAGCAGATTTCTCAAAGACCTAATCTTTTTCTCCAGTTCAGATTTCTGTGCTTTAAAAAGAGATGAAATACTAGAGTGTTTTATATAGAAAGAAACCAAAGGTTCATATTTATTTATGTTTTAAAGGAAAATATGACTAAAAAACGCATTTAGTGAATTCTAACTCAATTACATTTGAATTGTATGGTAACCAAAGAATGACCCACATATCTCTTTCCCCCCTTTTCTCTGGATAAGGGAAGGACAAAAAATAGAGCAAGCTGTGATACAAAGGACATCTGATTTTCATTCACTTCATCTAGAAAATTTCCTGTGCTAGAATAGAGACAGGTCTTTCAGCCACAGTTGGGAATCAGACAGTGAAGTACTTCAGAAGTAATTCATTAGCTCCCAATTATAGAATCCTTGCCTAGGCCTTGAACTGTCCCTCCTCATTCATCGTTATAGCTGATTAACACGATATGTAATAGCTGCAAGTTACTGTAGGATCAGTCATGGTTTTCATACTAAAAGCCGCTTCCTGTCACCTCCATGATCTTAACTGCTCAGTTTACAGGATCACTCCCTCATGCAGCCATGCTTCCCTTTGGTGGAATTTGCCAGATGACAGTTTGCAGTGTTCTTCCCCAGGGAGACTAGGTGTGCTTACTCTTGCCCTTCGGCAGTTGTGGTGCTGTTACTGTTCTAATGCTTAGAGAGGCAAACACTTAAGTTGTCAGTGATGGGTGTCTTAGAAATCCAAGGTATTATTTATTGTTTGCAATTACTATTTGTAAAGTGCTTTGAAGTCCCTGGGGAAAGCTGGAATAGAAACACAAGGTGTGTGAGTAATTACTAATAATTCAATGGGGATTACAGCCTCTTCTGGGAAGAGTGTATTTATATATCCACACACAAGATACTTAAATGATTTCCAAACAACCCAGGTCATAGTCTTGCCTGACTGTAGGCTGAATTCATTTAGAGACTGCTCAAGAACACAAGCTCATCACAGCTATAACACATTACAAGGTACTCTCAACCTGAGAGACCACCATAAACTTTCAAAGTTTATCACAGTGGTACTCTTGCATATTGAGGGGGAAAGGAACTCTGTGATATTCAAGGACATGCAGGAAGGGTTTGGGTATCATGATGACAAAACTGTACCAGAAATCCTCTCCTGATCATGAAGCAGAATAGAAAAACAAAGTAGTATTTCCAATGGTTTCCTCTATAATGAAGTACATAAAATTCAAGGCATTAGACCTATACCAGTGATACTCAATTTTTCTAATGATACCACCCTTTAATACACTTCTTTGTTTGTAGTGACCCTGAAACAAAAAAAAAATAAATGTTGCTACTTCATAACTATACTTCTGCTACTGTTATGAATCATGTTATAAATATTTTATATGCATAATATATGATATGAGACCCCCAAAGACATTCTGACCCACAGGTTGAGAAGCACTGACTATATAGATGGATACAATATAAAATATGCAAGATGGACACCTGGAGCTCCACCTGGGGCCTGGCTGAGGATCTCTACATCCACTTCCATCAGTTATTGGATGAGAAAGAGGAGGGTCTGCAAGAGCGTGAATTGTTGAGATCATGATTGCAGAAAGCACAGGGACAAACAGCCAAATGAATGGAAGCACATGAATTATGAACCAAAGGCTATGGAGCCCCCAGCTGGATCAGGCCCTCTGGATAAGTGAGACCATTGAATAGCTTGATCTGTTAGGGAGGCATCCAGTCTGTGGGACCAGGATCTGTCCTTAGTGCATGAGCTGGCTGTTTGAAACCTTGGGCTTACACAGGGACACTTTGCTCAGTCTGGAAGGAGGTGACAAGACCTGCCTGTACTGAATCTACCAAGTTTAAATGAATCCCCAGGGGTGCCTTGATCCTGGAGGACATGGGAATGGAGGGGAGAGGCTGGGGGAAGGTGAGGGTGGGGCGGGAGGGGGATGACAGGGGAATCCATGGCTGACGTATAAAATTTAAAACACATAATAATAAAGAAAAAATTTATTAAAAAAAAGAAAAAAATTACAAGATGAGGGAATTTATTTTAGAGACTGATTTCATTTCCAAATGGTATTGTAATCTCAATATTTGCCCTGGCCTATTAGTTCCAGATAATACTAATGATACAATAGTATTTTTGTGAGCTTCACAAAGCACCTTGTTAATATTCATTAACTTCAAAACTTCTCATGAGGACTGAAACAGTACTCACATCCCTAAATCTGTTTTCGGACATTATCTTTCTTACAGTCATTGCAAGAGTTAATACTGTCAACTTGACAGGCCCTAGCATTACCTAGGAGAGAAACTCCTGGGAAGCTCTGCAATGCAGTTTCTACACTGGGTAAATTGAGGTGGGAAGACCCATCCTAAATGTGGTGGCATCATTCCATGAGATGGGATCCTGGACAAGGAGAAAGTGAGCTGAGCATCAGCATTCATCTCTCTCTGCTTCCTGAGTGCCAGTGCTATGTGACCAGATGCCTCATGCTCCTTCCTGTCTCCATGATGGACTGTACCCTAAAACTGTAAGTCAAAGCAAACTGCTCATTCCTTAAGTTGCTTTTGTTAGGTATTTTGTCATAGCCATAAGAAAAGTAACCGAGCTGTGCTGTGCTGGCTCAGAGTTGGGTGGTGGTGGTCCATGCCTTTAATCCCAGCACTTGGGAGGCAGAGGCAGGTGGATCTCTGTGAGTTCGAGGCCAGCCTGGGCTACCAAATGAGTTCCAGGAAAAGTGCAAAGCTACACAGAGAAACTCTGTCTCGAAAAACAAAAAACATACAAACAAACAAGCAAACAAGAGAGAGAGAGAGAGAGAGAGAGAGAGAGAGAGAGAGAGAAAGAAAGAAAAGTGACCAATACAGTGATTTTCTGAAAAAAAAGGTTATCATCCCCAGAATCCAGAATCACAGATTTCTTCTTTGTAATTTCACTGTGCTTAAACCCACCTCTGGCTCACCACCAACCACAAAACAAAAGTATAGTCCGCTCCCAGAAGATAATAATCTCAGTTCCAGCTCTTCCTTTCACTCTTTTCTATTTCCACCACAATCTAGTGAGAGCAGATGTATATTGGCTGAGACATTGAGGTCCTGCCCTTGATGGCAATATGTATGGTGTGGGTGAAGAGATAGGACCATGAGCTCTTTCAGGAACAAAAGAGCTAAATTGTCCTTGACTGTGTGAATTCTGAAATGTCATCAGCAACTTCTGCTTCTCAGCTAAAAAGTGAGGATATTAATGTTTGCTGCTCAGAGATGTTTCTTAGACTTTCACAAAAAGCAAGGTGAGGCCTTGTGTCATCCATTATAGGTGTTCACTGGATAGTTTTCTTGAGTTTTATTTGTGTGTATGTGTGTATATATGCATATTAATGTGTGAAGGTTAATTGTGTGCGTGTGTCTGTCTGTCTTTCTGTTTGTGCACATGCAATGTAAAGAGCTTGCCAGTGAACCCTCAATTCTGTAGATCTGCCTGTCACTGCTCCCTATTTTTAGGATTACATGTGCATGCCACCATGACTGATTTTAAAAATGTTGGTTCTGGAGAATTTTATTTAGGTCCTCATGTAGCCAAGGCAATAGATCTAAAAGAAAAAAATCTTAGCCTATCTGCATAATGATATGATTGAGAGAGTTTTTTAATTATTTCTTCTTTATGTGCATATTCACTTATTTTTAATTATTTTTTATTTAGTATTTGCTAAATTGTCAACTATCCTAAAGCTACTAATAGGGCTGGAGTGATGACTCAGTGGGTAAAACGTTTGTCTTGCAAGCATGAGGACCAGAGCTCAGATCCCCAGAATCCATTTAAAGCCAGACCACCCATCTGTAACCCCAGAACTCCTATAACAGAGGGGAAACAGCAACATGGGACTCTCAGAGGTTTGGGGGCAGCCTGCTCAGCTAATGAAGTCCAGAACTAGAGACACTGTTTCAAACATGGGGAAAGTGAGAGCCCACACCTGAGACTGTCCTCTGACCTCCACACCTGCAGTAGAGGAAGTTGTTGGGTAAGACATGGAAGTCTCCCCTGTAGTCACGGTTTCTCCCTGGGCTCCCTCAGCAGGATATTGCACAGCTGCTGTCTGTTACTTACAGATCATGCTGTTGCCAGCCTCTGCTCCTATTGCCATTCAACAAGAAATATCTTCTGACAGCCTGCACAGGCTTCTGCTACAGCACCTCTCCTTTATAGTCCAGATGTTTAAACACGAACTACCTTTCGGTATTTGTAGCAGCTGGCTAGGAAGACTGTGCCTTAATTAGCATCCTCCCCTGGGGATTTGTGCTCAGTAAATTCACTCTTCAGAGAAAGTACAGCTGGTGAGATGAAACAACATAACTAATTGTCTACAATTTCATCTTTAGGGGAAACTTGTGAATGTTTGTGTATACACATGCCTGTTGGAGGGGCTCATTGATATCACACGTATTAGAGGCCAGGTTCTCCTCTGAGCCAATCAGCCCTACATTATGTTTTGCAGTGGCTGTGCAGACAAGTTTTAAGGAAGAGTGTCAGCTACAATGCTGTGATGTGTACCCCATCTCCACAAGCTCTCATGTAGCCCATCATGGTCTCACACTAAATATATAGCCAAGAGTGACCTTGAACTGCTGAACTTTCTGCCTCCACATGCCAACTGTTGGGATTAAAGGCATGCTCCATCCTGCCTGATATATATGGTACTGGAGATGAAACCCAGGACTTTATGTAGGCAAGACAAGGTCTTTACCAACTGAGCCACAGCCCCAGTTTGATCTGCTTCTTTATTTAGAGAGAGTTCATTTAAACTCACTTTGCCTCAGTTTCCTTCATGGTGGTTTGGGATGATCCTGATAGCATCTGCCACATAAAATTACAAACCTAAACACATAGCAAATGTTAGGTGACCTTGTTACCTGGTAAGTCTTTTTCAATGTGCAAGGCTCATGGCAAGTCCTTCTTAGACAATTCCTAAGCAAATAGTCATATTGTAATAATAGAAAGCCACTTCTCAGGCACATTCAACTATATATACACAGCTCAGAGAGGACTTAGAGTATTTTTGTTTTGGATTTTTTTTTTCAATTAAAATCTTTTTTTTTTTTTTAGAAATTGTCTCCTACAGATCAAACTGGTTTCAAATACACCATGCAGCTGAGGATCACCACAAACTTCAAACTTCTGAGCCTCTTACTTCCCCTACAAGTGTCAGGCCTATATGAATGTGCCCCCATGGGTGGTTTTATGGGGATCAACACAGCACACAGCATAGCCCTCCACCAACAGGGCTACATCCCTGTCCCTCTATTTGTTCTCTGGTTGTCACAGACACACTTAATAGGAGGTCATGTGATTTTTCAGTATCCATATAAATTATGTCTTGTGATATTTCAGTATCCATATAAATTATGTCATGTGATATTTCAGTATCTGTACACACTGTACCATGTGTTATTCATTTATTCACACATACTGTACAACTATTAAATCAGCTTAAACAAAGCATATACATCATTCTTCTAAGATGAAAACTTTTGATATATTTTCTTATAGCTTTTTGAAAGGCACATTGCATTGTGATTTGTAGTCTGTAATGAATGGCACACACCTGAACATCTTATTCTTAACTTAGTATCCATTGGTCACTTTAGCCTTTATTGGTTAGTAGTCTTTTCCACTGTTCTATGCCCCTTGCTCTCCCACTATCCAATAAGCAATATTCTACTTGTAACTTCCATGAGACTAACACACATAACCAAGGTCTTGTGGATCTTGGTTGGTTAATTTCACTTACTGTGATGGATTTTGATAAACTACAGAAAGTTTATTGGTTATTCTTGTGGATACACACACATTTTCTTATTCATGTGGAGTTTCAGTGTGGAGCATGTATATATGCATATGGAGAACACAGGTGGGCAAAGGCTAGCTCTCTTGATTGCTTTTCACCTTATATTTTGCACAGGTTTCTCACGACACGTGAAGTTCTAAGAATCTACCTGCCTCTAGGTCCTAGCACTGGCGTTAGAGACAAACAATATTACACCCAGCTGTCTTATATAGATGCCAGAGATCCACCTCAGGTTTTCATGTTTCTGTGGTAAGGACTTTACTGACTGAGCTATCTCCCAGCTCTTTATTAGTTACCTTTGCCTCATGCTACCAAAATACCTGACAAAAGAAAGTGAAGAGAGAAAAGGCTCCTGAATTTAGAGACTGTAGTGCACTGTAGCAGGAAAGACAGGCAGCCCACCCAATACATGCCTGCACTGCCCAAGGCAGAGGCCTCTTCACTGCCGGAAGCAGGTATAGAAGGCTGGATCTTTCACAGAATACAAAGAGTAGCTTCTCCATCCTTCAGTCCTCAGTTCTGAAAGGTTACACAGCCTTAGAATAGTGCCACAAGCTGGGACCAATCACTGAAACTGTGAGCCTGAGGGGCACGTTCAGATTCAAACTGTGACATAGACATTGCTATCAAACTTTATGGCTGTATTCTCTGAGAGGGTAAATCACTCTTGCAAAGTTATAGCAGTGATGGTGATGGGTACAAAATGTTGGAATGGCATCCCAGCCATTGCTGGGAAAAGAAATTTGCTGTGACTTGGATGCTCTTTGCTTAAATATTTCTCACGGACCACAGACAATTAGAGGCAAAGAGAACAGTGGCAACTACAGAAAAGTTAAAGGGCTTTCGATCTCAAAGAACCTTGATCAGAAATAACTGATGGGCCCTCTGGATAAGTGAGACAGTTGAGTGGCTTGGACTGTTTGGGAGGCATCTAGGCTGTGGGACCTGGACCTGTCCTTAGTGCATGAGCTGGCTGTTTGGAACCTTGGGCTTACACAGGGACACATGCTCAGCCTGAAGGAGGGGACTGGACCTGCCTGTACTGAATCCACCAGGATTAAATGAATCCCCAGGGGTGCCTTGGCCCTGGAGGAGATGGGAATGGAGGGGAGGGGCTGGGGGGAAGGTGGGGGTGGGTGCGGGAGGGGAGAGGACAGGGGAACCCATGGCTGATATGTAAAATTAAAACACAAATATTATTTTTAAAAAAGGGAAAAAAAAGAAATAACTGATGGCAAGAAAAGTAGGGAAACTATGCTACACCAAATAGACAACTCAGCTGCTTTAAGAATGTCTCCATCACAGACTGAACTAGGAATTGATGCTTCAGTGCCAGATGCATCGTGATTAGTTGGTAATTATAATAACAGAGAAAGGTAACAAGGATGCTGAAACAATAATATTTTCTTTACAAGTCAGTCTCTCTGACTTTCTCATTCCCCCTCCCTCGACACGTTTCTTCTTCCATGAGGCTTGTGCAGGAGAGCTGGGGCTGTCCACTGAGGGGTGTGTCATCAAGAACACAGCTGCAGAAGGTCCTGGTTCACACAGGTAATGTGGGAAGGGAGGGTAAGTCTCAAACTCCTCTTGGGTTGGAGGAAGGACAAAAAGGCAGGAAGTTATTGTCTCAGGAAGAAGAGACCCTTGCCACAGCTAAAGATAAGCCTCTCCACTGCCAAGAAGAGCTAGAATTCCATCACAACCAGCATTTGCTGTGAAGGTTGCCCAGACCAGAGACAATATTTCTTTTATATCAAAATGTTTTCAATGTTAAAATAGCAATATAGCAGGGTTAAGGATTTTTCTACTTACATTTCTGTTACTGTGATAAAATACTCTGAAAAACAAAGTCGGGGAGAAGGGGATTTATTTCAGTCTACAATTACAGTAGTGGTCCGTCACTGTGGGAATGTCAAGGCAGGAACTTCAAATGTTGCAACTACAAACCAGGAGCAGAGAGAATAAACTCATGAATTCTTGCTCGCTAATGCTTTGCTCGCCTTCTCCACTCTTGCACAGCTCAGGACTGGAATGGTGGTGCCCACAGTGGACAAATCTCCACAGACACCCACAGCCAACCTGCTCTTGACATTAATATTCTCTTCCCACATGAAACTAAGCTATGCCAAGTTGATGGTTAAAGGCTCCAGCAAATGTCACCCTGTGAAGATCTCATTCCTTTTGCTAATTAGGCTAGGCTCATCAATGAGTCCCTAGGTATCCACTTGTGTCCACTTCCTCAGCACTAGGATTACAAGGGTGTGCAACCGTGTCAGGCTTCTTACACATTTTTTTTTTTTCCGGGAATGGAACTCAGGTCTAAGTGTTCACATGACAAGGTATCTTCCCAGTGCCCAGTAGATGACTTTTGAAGCAAGCTCTTTACTTAGTGAGCAGTCTTTCTCAGCCCCATCAGACATTTTCTCAGCTCTGGTCTAGGGCTAGCTGGATGCTAGCATTCCATGCAGGCACGCTGCGCTTGCTCTTCCTCCAGGCCAATGCAACTCCAGAATTACTCTCAGGGTGTCTTCACTATTCAGTGGGAATTGTATACTTGTTCCCAGGCCTAGCTCCTAGTCTTTAAAATAACTGCAAGACGTCATACACCACTCAGCAAATGCCATGCTGTGTGATCCCTCGCTGGATAAAGTGCCTTAGGAGTGAGTTTCTAACTAACAAACCCTCCCCTGCTCAGGGTGGATAAGACATTCCAGTATGCTGTGTCATCACAGATTTCTGGTGGCTCTTTTTTTTGGGGGGGGGGGTTGTTTTCTTTGTTTTTTAAGTCAAAGAAGCTAGCTCCTAAAAGCAAGCATGCTACTTCCTGTTTAGAGTTGCTGCAGCAGAATGAGCAACAACTGTTTCTGAGATTTTACAAGAAAGCAGAAAATCGCAAACACACACAGGTACACAAATAATGGCAAAAAGCAACGATGCCTCTGGTAATCAGCATGGCCATTGGTCTAAAACAGTACCAGAGCTGTCAGTCACTGAGGGCTCGGGTTACAGTCACTAGTGACAGAAGTCATAAGAATGAAGGAAGTGGTGTGAACACACTGGGTACTTCACATAGAGTGACTCAGTCCTTACACTTAATCCCTGTGGTCACAGTACAGTTAAAAACAGGGATCTTCAGGCTAGTGACATGGTTCAGTAGTCAAGACTTCTTTTGTTCTTCCAAAGGATACAAGTCCATTTCCAGCATCACCAGGGAATTGCACACAGCCACTGTAAATTCAGATCAAGAGAATCTTGCACCCTCTTCTGGTCTCCACAAGTACATGCACACACATCTCTCTCACACACACAGAAATAATTACTAATTTTTTTTTAATCTTTAAGTAGGGATCTTCAAGCTAGGGGGATGGCTCAGAAGGTGAGAGCTCTTGATATGCAGGAATAAAGACCAGGTTGTGTCCCCCTCACCTCTGTAAATAGCCAGGTGTGGTTGTGTACCTGTAACCCCAGTGTTTGGAGAGAAGAGGAGAGACAAGAGGAATCACTGTCCCTTGCTGGCTACTACTATAAGCCCCAAAACATGGGGTTCCAAGTTCAGTGACATCCTCTCTCAAGGGGAAAAGGCAGAGAGTGACAGAGGAGACCAGCCATTCTTCTCTGACATTTGTATAAGCATGCATGAGCACGTGCACCTGTAAACAGACAGCCACATGTACACAAAGGTGTATCACATACACCCAAAAAATAAGTAAATGAGAAACTAGACCTTCACAGGTGCACATAAACGTGATTGAAACCTTATGGTTAACAGTTTGTCCAAGGTCATAACAGCTTAGGTCAGAACCATCATACCTAGGTCTATCTACACCTTTTGTTAGTCTGGTGGTACCTAAGTACAATGTGAGCATCAACACTGATGGTTTCTTTCCTATTTTATAGAAATTCACTGATTTGCATATAGTTGTTTGAATAGGTGGCAGTAAAGTCAGGATGGTATTGGATGTTTCTAAGGCTGATGGGACAGAGAGTCTGGTAGAGTGCTGGCCATGTCAGAATGAGGAACCACATGTGGTGTTAGAAGTTCAATCCTAGAAGTTGGAAAGCAGAGAATGATGGAATCCTGGGCTTATTGGACACTTATTGTAGCTGAGTTTGTATGTTCTAGAGCAGTGAGAGACCTCATGTAGTAAGTCAAGATTAGTGGCTCTTGAAAAACAATAATCAAGGTTGTGTCCCATCCTGCACACACACACACACACACACACACACACACACACACACACACACACACACACACACCAGCATAGCAACATTAGATCTTCTAGTCCCTCAGTTCTCATTTTGCATTTAATGCTAAGCATGGAATTGGTGTGGTGAAGGCCTATACAATGGTGGAGCATGTCTGTAGTGACTGATGGAGACAAAGTGTTGGCCATGAGTCAGCTTTGAAGGAGCAACCCCACACTCAACATAAGAGAATCATCAATGGGACAAGACAGATTATTAGTTCCTCCAGCAGTAGTTCTGCTCTCTGAGGTGGCTTTCCTAGACTAAACCTCAAAGGAAAGGCTAGTCCTCAACCTCTCCAGACCTGTGTGTACTGTGCTAATCAGTCATGCTATACATATAATCTATGTCCTAGGGAATTCCAAAGTTAGATTTGCTGTCTTCTTGGACATTTAATCAGTACTGCTGAACTCTCAGAACCTCTCCTAATACATTTCTGGTTTCCTTAAACTAACCATTTGTGTCAAAAGTATGCTTTCTTTCTAGCTGTATTTTTTATAATTATTTTATGTAGAGATGGGTTTGTCTGAGTGTGTATGTGTACCATACGTGTGCTGGTATGAGGAAAGGGCAGAGGAGGGGGTCTCATCTCCTGGGACTGGAGTAGAGGTGCTAGGGATTGAATTTATGTCCTTTGTAAGAACAGCAGGTGCTCTTAACTACTGAGTCATCTCTCTAACAATTCTAGGTGTTATTTTGATTGACCTAGAATAGGAGATTTCACCGTGTGTGTGTGTGTGTGTGTGTGTGTGTGTGTGTGTGTGTGTGTGTTTGTGTGTGTGTTATGGAGGCCCCTGATTGAGGTAAGGAGTCTTCCTTCACTGTTCTCCACCTTGTATATTGAGGTAGGGTATCTCAGCTGAACCAAAAACATGCAGAAGGGTTAGTCTCACTACCCAGTTCACTGCTGGGATGCTCTATATCTGCCTTCATGGACAGGCCACCATGCACATCCAGCAGTTTACCTGGGCTCTAGTGATCTGAGCCACAGTCTTCATGCTTCTGTGGGAGGCACTTTATTCACTGAGCCATCAAGATATCTCCACAGGAGCTTTGTTGGGGCAGGAACTGTGCTTCTAACAAACAATTCTTTATTCCTGTTTCATTCTGGATGGACACATGGATTCAGCTGAAGCACAATCTTATTCGTAGATGTCATCTTGCTGGTTTTTCATTTGAAATATTTCTGTATGAGATCTAATTTATTTACTTAAATTTTCTCTGTGTGTTGCCAAAACATGCACAAGCAGAGCCCACAAAAGCTCCTCAACTCAATTCAAGTCTCTCAGCCACCACTCTGCAGACAGTAAACAGAACATCTGTGTTTGCTCCATAAACATCACAATGTGAGGCAAAATGACTGAGTTTGCCTAGACATCATTGCAATGTTGATCTATTTCTCTCATTTTCTGAAAACCTTTTTTTTTCCTTTCTTTCATTTTCTCCCTTAATTTAAGGAGAAAAAAATAACTTCTGGGTACAGAAACACTTTTTCAAAATGACCATGCTCTGAGTTAGAAAGAGGCTCCTACTTACATCATGACTTCAAATGCATACAGTATGATTCATCACTGGATTACTTATATATATAAAAATGCACATATAATAGTCTGACTATGACTATTTAATGCACTTTAAAAAATGAGGGTAGGAATCAAAGAGGGTAAGGTTTTTAGGTTCTAATGAGGACAATCCTTTTTATATGTATGTATGTATGTGTGGTATGCTCATGTTGTGTGCATACATGCCCACATGTGGTTTAACATTTCAGACTGAATGGATGAATGTGCATGTGGAGGCAAGAGGTTGACATCTACCTCTTCCTCTAATAACTGTCCACTTTATCAAGGAGGCAAGGCCTCTTACTAAAGCTGTTCTGACTGAACAGCTTGCTCTGGGCATCCTGTCTCAGTTTCCCAAGTTCTGATAATACAGGAAGGTCAACATGCCTCCAAGGCTTTTATGTGGTGATCCAAATGTGTTTATACACCAAGTACATTATTTTCTGAGCCAGCTCCAGAGCTGTGAAGTCATGGATAAGGTGATTATGATACAAAGGCTACATTGGTTCCTTTCTTCTTGTTGTCACTGGGTGAGAAGCATCTAAAGGGTGGGAACTGTTTTGGCTCTCAGTTGAGAGGATACTATCCATTGTGGTGGGTAAACCATGGAGGTTAAAAGCATTATGGCAGCAGGCAGATGTGGCAGTCACTCATATCTACACAGGCCAGGATGAAGGGCATCTGGGACTAGAATAAGGCTGGATCCTTCCTCAAAGCCTGCTCCAAAACTACCCATGTCTTCACTACCTTCTGCCTTCTAAACAGTCTACAATATCCCAAAGCTGCTACCAGCTGGCCATAAAATGTTTAAACACATGAGCTTCTGGTGACATTTTATTTTCAAACCATTGGAAATTTTCAAGTTCTGGACATCCATGTCCATAGAAGAGGTTTGGAAACCTAAACCCAGGATATAATTCCTTGGACAGATCTTATGGGCAGTCATGAATATTTGGGCTAAAGAGCACAGAGTCAAGGATCAGATATGTGGAAAGTTCCAACTGAAAGGAAGTCAATGCAACAGCTGGACTCAAAAGCTGAATAGTGACAAGTGGTAAGTACTATCCTGGGTGATGAAATTGTCATGTGTTATCACACTGTCTTATTTTGCTCTCATCTTCCTATATTTTGAAATATCTAATCTCTTTGTTAGATTTAATCTTGAAGTGAGAGGATGAAATCATTTAAAGAGAGCTTAGCTTACTAGGACCTACTGTTCAGCTCTTAACCTGAAAATAGTATGTTCCCCAAGAGGATTGCATATTGCTTTCATGAATCAACAGCAGGCATGGCTTATTGTTTTAGTGTTTGTTTTGTTTTTTTGTTTTTAAAAGAAAACTATGCATGGTTTCAGAGATTACTCAGTGGTTAAGAGCACAAGCTATTTTTTCAGAGAACCAAGTTTAGTTCCCACCACATGTCTAACAGCTCATAGATGCCTGCAACTACAGTCTCAGGGGATCTGATGCCTCTGGCCTCTCTGGATACCTATAATCCCATGCACATACCCCAAAAAAAACACATATGTATACACATAATTAAAACTAAAATAAATATTAAAAATTTTCACATAATGTTCCATGAGCCATGTGAAGGGTAAAATAAAAACGTTTAATATTGTGGAATAATATTTTTGTACACTGTAAAGATTTTGTCACTCTGGTTGGTTTAATAAAAAACTGAATGGCCAATAGGTAGGCAGGATTTTCAGGGCAGAGAGGACTCTGAGAAGAAGGGCAGAGAATCAGAAAGTTGCCAGTCAGATGCATAGGAAGTAGCATGGGCATTACAAAGTAAAGGTAATAAAGCCAGGAAACAAAAACTAGATTGATAAAAAAAAAAAAATGGGTTAATTTAAATTGTAAGAGCTAGTTAGTAAGAAGCCTAAGCTGATCTTTTGTAATTAATAATAACTCTCCATGTGGTTATGTGGGAGCTGGCAGGCAGAATAGAAAATCCACCTACAGTCTCATTTAAGGGTGAGCACTCCAGTTACTCATTTTTCAGAACTCTTGAACAGCAATGGGTATCATTTTAGTTACTATCCACTGGAAAACAATGCTTTTCTTATGTAATGCACCAATCTCTGGCTATTAAGATGAGGAATTCAGAAGGATAATACATACACTGTCCATTTACCAAGATAATAGGAGTAGATTCTCCTCTAGAGCCTATGGTCTCCCAAGTCAAGTATCACTGGACAAGTAACAATATTAGAAGTAAACTTTTCTCTGTTGTGTATAGCTTAATACAATAAAAAAATCAGTCGGTTACCCCATAAAAAATATCTTGCCATTATAAAAGGGGGAAGAAAGATGATAAGATCCACATGTTCTCATCAACTCACAGTAGTTGTGGCTGCTTGCATAAGACCTGCACATGATTGAGTAAAAACTCAGGTACAGAAGAGAGAGGAGCTGAAGTGCTTTGGCAATTGAAGGCTCTTGGGGTAGGCAAAGCCTTTTTTTTCCCCTGGGAAATAGTCAATGTGAGGTTGTCCATGATCCAGTGCATCGCCCCACAGCCATGCACATAGCAGTAGCACTGATTGGACTCAGTGAGCCATGATAAAAAAAAAAAAAAAAAAAAAAGACATAAAGACAGAAGGAGGGCATGGCAGACAGGGGCCTGAAAGGAGTTGGAGGGAAATCAAGCACTGATGTGTTATGCAAGTATGAAATTCTCAAAAAAATTGTATAAATAAAGAAAATTATCACTAAACTTTGCTGACATTTGGTTAAAGTTCCAAACCCACCTCAGGAAGTGGTGTCAAAGAGACTCTCCTTGGTTGATAAAATTTTACTAGTTGGAAAAAGGAATCCCCAGTGGTCATGAAGATCCAACCTACATACTTTGTGGGCAGTAGAATATGTAAACTGTAAGGATTTAATACCAGAGTACAATCGCAGCTTTTCCTCTTTCATAGATATCAGCAGAGACTCTGCTGAGACATGGTCTGTGTGTCCCTCACTAACAGACAATCCCAATGCCAGGATAACACATCTGGGAGGTGAGTTTAGCTCACCTGGGAAGTGAGTTTACATCAAAGTCATGCATTTTATTCCCCAACCTTTCTCTGCCTCAGACCTATGAATCAGAGACCTAGATGCAACAGGCCTGTGCTGTGAACCTCCTTCCATCCTCAGAAAGCTATATGAACAGACTCCAACCCACCCAGGCTCTAACTCCTTTCAGAGCCTCTGCCATGTTGTTGACTTCTTGTCTGTCTGGCCATGGTATTAGTAACTCTTCTAAATAAACTCCTTACTCCCCTAGTGATCTATCTCAGTATTCTCTTGAACCTCCCCAGTCCCAACTATAACCCAACATAGAATGAAAGATGCTTGTCCCAGTAAAAGCTGTGTTAGACCAACCTGAGGCAAGAAACTCACACTTAATGGTCTTTATAGCCTTTCCAGATTTTATACCTGTAGGTACACTCTGATGGTCTGGCTTTGAAGAGGGTCAATTTCTTTAGATTTTCACTGAGGCATAATAATATAATAATAATAATATAATTAGTAAGATAGCCCACACACTTTCACAGATGGATGAATCCAGATCAGGAGATAGAGCAATGCAGAAGCCCCACATTCTTGCTCATTCCCTTATCATTGCTAACATTCTAGGCTAACTACTCTTTTGCCTAAAAATAGCATAGACTGACTTAACAAGATTTTAAAATTTATAGGAAATTGCATCTTGGAAAATATGTCTCTTTTATGGGTGATTTCTTTTAACATTGTGAGATTGGTTGATTTTACTTTTTGCAAACATAAAACAGATATTTTAGCTGCTTAAATGAACTACATAAGAGCACATAGCTTTAATAACAGAGAAGAAAAGTGGAAGAAAGTTGAGGGTAGCCTTCACGTCCACAACTTGTAGAGAAAAAAACCTCTGAGGGAAGTGAGACTTCCAGCCTATTTCTTTAAAAAATATTTCTACTTAAAATTTTTTATATAATATGGTTTTATTATTTTCTTTCTCCTTCCTTGGCTTCTCCAAGATCCTCCCAACTTCCCTATTTATTCAACTTCATGTCCTCTCTGTCTCTCTCTTGCTCAAAAAATAAGGAATGAACAAAAATAAAAATGAAATCCAATAATCTAAAAAAAGAAGAAATCCAATAAGAAAAAACAAAACAAAACAAAATAAATTAAGAAAACACAACATACACACACATACAAAGAGAGAGAGACAGAGACAGAGACAGAGAGACAGAGACTGACAGACAGACAGGTAGACAGAGACAGAGAGACAGAGAGAGTTAATTTTGTACTGGTAAACTATACTGAGTGTGGAATCTGCCCTGGAATGTTGATATACTCAGTGACAATTGACTGAAGAAAACTTATTTTCCCTTTTACAGGTAGCATCAATTGCAAATAGCTTCTTGGTTAAGATGGTGACTTGATGCCCACTTCCACTTCTTAGTGATGGAATTTTGACCATTATGCATGCTGTCACAGTCTATTTGAGAAAGGAATTAATAATACCATTATCCTTCATGAATATGCAGAATATCTTCTAGCACCATGAATGCTGGTCAGTAGAGTTGATATTCTAGCTAGGCTCCAGAAGGACTTCTCTGTTTTCTATGATATAAACAGGTGTTTCTATGTGCATTGGTCTTGTTGTAACTCAAAACCACTGCTTCCCTGGAGTCAACCACCACCTCTGGCTCTTACAATCTTTCTGCCTACCTCCGCAACTGGCTATCAGACCAAGAAACTGATTTCTGACAACACCCTAAGGGAGTTTGGGGACAACATTCTCAGCAGAAGTTTCCTTGAGTCCACAGGGCAGATGCTGCTTAGATTTTTAATTCATGAAACCACAAAACTAGATAAATTCTGCTTAGATGCTTCATTAGTTAATTCATTGCAGAGATGTAATATCTGATCAAAACAACTAAAGAAAGCAAACATTTATTTTGGCTCACAGGTGAATAGTAAATCTATCATACCTGCAGAGAATGAAGTGCCAGAAGATTTGTGTCCAAAGTCCACAGTCAAAAGCAGTGAGAGAGAGATGCTTGGACTCAGTTCACTTTCTTCTTTAGATATAAAGCACATAGAGTGATACTACCCACATTTAGCCACATTCAGGATGAATCCTCCCAATCATTATGCTAATCTAAAAACTTTCTCATATAGATGCCCAAAGATGTATTCCCACCGAGTTGCCAATCAAGATCAAGCACTTGTTGTGTGGCACATTTTACTCTGGTCACAAGACACCATCTTAGAATCACCCCAGTATCCATGGCTACTAGTGCAGGATAAACCCATGGCAATTGGGTTTATGATGATGATAATGTAGCTACTGACACTTCCTAGCAGACATAGGACTAGAGAGTTAGGGGACCCTCACTTAAGAGTCCAGCTATTGTTCGTCTGCCTTCTGTCAGCTGTGAGTGATTTTGTTAGGTGCTGGAGTATATGGGAATAGGAAGATGAACTAAAAGCAAGACTCCATGATGTTGTTTGTTTAAAATCCCTATCTATGGTGGATTGTGACTTTGTGGTGAGGTAACTATTTGGTGGGGGATGGGAACTTTGTGATGATGCAGCTGTTTAAGGATTACTCATGCTTCTGTAAGCTATCTTTTCCTTGTGCTCCATAAGCAAGCCTTATGAAGTCATTTGTCCATCAAGTTGAAATTCGGTGCAGTTGTACTTTGGTTTGTTGGTGTCCACCGGGAGTTACAATGTATGTGTATCTTCCCAGCAAAAGTTTATGCAACACCATAAATATACCAACTGTGTGAAAACCAAACAAATACCTGACAGACAAATTAACATCTTTTCTACATAATGCATTCTTGAGATTAAGCAACTTGCCAAACATAGACTTTGCCAATCACAAATCCTGGTCTAGTGATCCTATACCCTTGGAAATCCTTTGTTCATTATTCATATAGAAAAATTGAGGAGCAGTGGAAGAAAATGAGGTTGGGCAGCTCAGGACTCTACTCATAGAGGAGAGAACACAAAGAGAAAGGAAAGCAGAGTGGGCCTTCAGATATTTAGAGATGCTATTTTTCAGCATGGCGTTCCCACACATGCATCTAAAGCACTTGGAGCATTGCTAGCCAGGGTGCAGTGTGGCTGTAAGTCAATATCCTTACAACATAGGCACTTAGCAGGGAAACACAGCTGATGCAGTACACCTGCAGGCGTGAGGAGGAAGCTGGCCCACTCTGGGAAGTGAGTTTCCAGTAGCCCCTTTCTATTCCTTTCACTCTGTCCTTGACTTATTGCCTTTGTTCCACTCTGCCAGGACGAAAGCTTCAGCTGTCAGCATGAAATGATAGTCCAGACTCCACTAAATATATTTGTAAGACAAGGGCAGCCAACAAAATTAAACTCTGAGCACAGAGATGGGCTGTTATTTAAAGCTGGAGAGAGATTATGGGAGGATTATTACTTTATCAAAGAATATTTCAACTATGGAACGAGCACTGCGTTTTTCCAATACCTTTGGTGGTGTGCTAATTTATCTCTCCCCTTGCAAGGATTTAGACTTTCATTGCCAATTTATTGAAAAGCCTGACAAATGTCAGTGGCCTATGTTTCAGGACATCCAGGCTTACTTAGTTATTGCTAGGAGAGAGGGAGTCGGGACCTTCAGAGGGGAATTACGTGTGCTGTTGCTTTGGGTTTTAGTGATCTCCTTTCATTTGAGTAATCTATTCGAACATCCAGTTTGACCATCGTCATTGTTTTAGAGGGCCCTCCAGAAAAGAGCAATGCAAACACACACAAAAATCCAATGTGTTACCATGAGGAGTCACCATCATTCCTTTCTCTTTTTCCTATAATATATATTTCATGCACTTGAAATTGTCTCACTCTTTAAATATTTGTGTGTCTTGGTATATGTGTATGTGGTTGTCTGTGTGTGTCCACGTGCATACATACCACAATACACACAGAAATCAGAGGGTATCCTCGGGTATTGGTCCTCACCTTCCATATTGTTTGAGGCAGATCTCTTGTTCTGTGATGCATTTAGCAGGACAGTAGGTCTGTAAACTTCTGGGGAATCTTCTGTGCTCAACTCTTACCTCACCATGGTAGCACTGGGATTAAGGACTCATGCTCATGAGGGTATAAGTGGTTTCATGTGGGGTCTGGGAATCTGAACTCAGGATCTCATGCCATCTCCCCAGCCCTGCATCTTTTACAATACCCCCCCATGAATCTTTAATGTACATTGAGAGGATAAACATTCATCAACATTATCGGGGATAGAATGACTGCAATCCATTTTCATTATTGTCTGTAAACTTCAGAAGTTTTTTTCTCTAATTTATTTTGCTCTACAGTGTGAAATCAGGTTGCTGCCTAGCTGAATTGCACTTCTTGAGTCTCAGGTATGCTTTAGTGCACTATGAGATAATAGTAAGCACTGACACAAATGTAATACTAGAACACGCTTTAAGAAGGGGCCTCTGCTTGAACATATTCATATTCTGATGTTCATTGAGGCTATTAAAGTGTCATAGAGAAAGTTGCTTTAACTGTGGCCTGTCTCTTCCACATGGACTCTGGGGTCTCAAGCATACTAAGTCAGTGGTCATGAGTTCTGGAATACATGTCTTCACAGTAGATGAAACCAGCAGCTTTTGTCCACTTGTATAATGGCCTATTAAACAAGTGCTTCAGGAGGGTACCCCACAGTTTGGGAGGAGGAAAGATAGATCTCATTCAAATTAATTTTCATAAGCATTTATTCGAAGGAAGAAAGGCATGGAGGGAAAGGAAACTTTAAACAAAACAGTGACATGTACAAAGACCCAAGGAAAACAGAACAGGATGTCTTCAGTGACACAAATGTAGAATGATTGAATACAGGTACATGGTCCAACTGGATATTTGAATACTAAGAACACAGATGTCATTGGAAAGCAAGAATCTGGGAAGGCAGAGACTTTGAGATGGAACCAGGGAACAGGGAAAGCTATGAGAAAGGAGTGGCCTCAACATATTTGAATTTTCAAAAGATTGCTGTGGTCAGAATATAAAGTGAATTTATATTGTATACATTTATAGAATGGAAAACTCAATAAACACTGTGGTGATAATTTGATTCCAAGATTAGGATATCTAGAACAAAACAAAAATGACTGAAGTAGGAGTTGGTTCGTGCGCGCGCGCGCGCAAATACACACACACACACACACACACACACACACACACACACACACACACAGGGGTGGGGAAGAAGTGAGAGGGAGGAAGAGAGAGAAAGAGAGGGGCATACATATTTCCATTGGCTGGGAATTTGTCAAATAGCCTATCTAGTCAGTGAGAGTCACGAGGATCTGTCTGTCTCCATTACCCTAGTGCTAGGATTTGCCCTGCTTTTTTCAATGTGTGTTTTGGTGACAAGTACTTAACCCACTGAGTCATTCCCCAAACTCTTTCTCTGCCTCTTTAGTGAAGTACATAGCAGCAGGCTGCTTCTATAGCACTTTGATAATTCCTGCACCCAGGTGTTCAGGCCTCATGTCATCACCTCCTGCATTTACTCACTGTCCTCCATTTCTGCCAAGTGTCCTTTGTACCACTTCTCCCTGTGGGACAGAGCTGCCATTTCTGATGAATATTATTAAAAAGGAGGGAGCTGAATGCTGTTGTGAACAGGCACAGGAAGAAGCTTAGCAGCATACTCTGGGGCCTTTCAAATTCCAACAGTTCAGGACAAGGGTCTGATCTCTTTGGAAACTACAGCTAGTATTTTCCAACTAAGCCAATCGAGGCAATTCCAGAATGGTGTGCCATGATAATCGTTTGGTTTTTTAAGATGATAACTTTGGGATTATCCTGAGGAAGGCTCACACAGTAGTGTCACACATGACTGATAAGTTAACAAAACCTATGATCACAGCTTGGAAATCACTTTGGCTTAGAATTGTGGGGGAAGTTTTTCTACCATCTCCAAAGTACCAGATTTTTCTGTGAGAATTTCGATCCTGGTTAGACTTCTTTTAAAAAATATTATATTTGTGTTTTAATTTTACACATCAGCCATGGTTTCCCCTGTCCTCCCTGCTTCTGCCACTGACCCCACCTTTCCCCCAGCCCCTCCCCTCCATTCCCATCTCCTCCAGGGCCAAGACACCCTGGGGATTCATTTAAACCTGGTGAATTCAGTACAGGCAGGTCCAGTCCCCTCCTTCCAGGCTAAGCAAAGTGTCCCTGTGTAAGCCCAAGGTTTCAAACAGCCAGCTCATCCACTAAGGACAGGTCCAGGTCCCACTGCCTGGGTGCCTCCCAAACAGTTCATGCTATTCAATTGTCTCACTTTTCCAGAGGGCCTGATCCAGCTGGGGGCTCCACAGCCTTTGGTTCATAATTCATGTGCTTCCATTTGTTTAGCTATTTGTCCCTGTGCTTTTCCAATTTTGGTCTCAACAATTCACACTCTTACAGTCCCTCCTCTTTCTCGACAACTGGACTCCTGGAACTCCACCTGGAGAGATGGCTCAGAGGTTAAGAGCACTGACTGGTGAGACTTCTAATAATCTGTCTTTGTATTTAGACTCTGGGTGTGCTTCAGTTCAACTCACCAAACTGCATAAGAAAACAAACTTTATTTCTCCTTTTCATTTCATGATGTATTTTCAATAATGTTCGCTAATATCTTCTTCCACATCTGATCTTTCTTCTTGAAAATTCCTTAAAATATTAGACACCCTGTTTCAAACTTATAATTCCTTTCTTATTCCTGTATTGGAAATTCCCCACAACTCCCATCCCTTTCATTCCTACTCAGTTCCCTAGGTAATTTTTCAGGTTCTGTCTTCCAAATTCATAGACTTAAAAATCTCTTCTATCAAACAGCCAAGACTTCTTTCTCATTTTCTCTGATATTCATTTTAAAGAACCATGGTTATATCTCAAGGATTTATACATTCTCCTATCTCTATGAAGATGTTATGTATGTTATACACACATGTTAATGTAAGTATTGTGTGTTTCTAGGCATGTATACATACATATTTCATGTACAGGAAAGGCTGAAGTGGGTATATTATTCCATTTCCATCCACCTTATTGTTTCAGACAAGGTCTATCTCAGAACCTGGTATTTATCAAATGGCAAAACTAGGTTATTGATGATCTCTGGAAATCCACCTCTGTGGTTACATTTCCATGATGCTATGGGCCAGGGTTTTACTTAGGTGCTGGGATAAGCTCTTGCCCTCCTGCTTGAGCAGGTGATTCATCTCCACAGTCCCTCTGACAGGTTGGTTTTCTGCAACCCACTTTATTCACATGTTTATGAATACCTTGCCTTGTTCATTTGATTATTTTATTTCTTATCTTGAAAGGTTTATGGACTCAGAGGTTTTTGTTTCTTATTCACCAAAATGATTAGGACATTGAAAATCAGATGGAAATTTCAAAATGTGGGCTGGTCTTATTAATGAGTAGGGATAATTGGCTGGAGATCATATGGGAGACTGATGTTCAATGGGGGTATTTCTAAAGACTTAGACATCATGTATATTTTTCATAAAACTGTTCATTCTGTCTAAGAATGCTCTCATTGCCTGCATTGAAGAAGAAAGTCAGTAAAGTCAGGCTTGGATCCCAGAACTCAGTGTGCAGAGTGCATTGCATGTCTGTCTGCTGCTGCATCTATAGTGAGACTTCATCTCTGGCTAATTGTTGTTTCAGTTTCTACATGCCAAAGACAAGTCAAAGTTGAAGGTGAAAGGGAACCTGTTGTTTATTTTCCCAAGCAAGTAAAATTTAACTGAGAGTAGACATCTCCCTTCATAAACACCATCCGGCTACCCCCTATTTGATGTTCAAGCCCAGGCTTAGGGTAAAGAGAGCAGTTCCATGATTAGCAGCTATAGTGAGACAGGCAATGCTAGAACCTGCTTGGATGAAGCTACACGCAGCCCTCTCCCAACAATGCTCTGAACAAGTTGGCTTCCACTTGTGTAGAGCTGAAAGCACACCCCTTATGAAGTAATGGAGTTCCCTGAAAGCCTTCAGTAACTGCCCTTGTGTGGCCAAACATATTCTGAAGCATATCCCAGAGCTAAGGCCATTTCAGTAATGCAGACTATGCAGGATTTGGATGCATGCACATGAAGGCAAGATAATTTTAGGGAAAATCCCTTATTTACTATTTTATGCCTAAGCATAATAGGTATGCATATGACTAAAATTAGATGCATCATGGGGAAGGATATGTGCAATGAACAGAGACTTACATAACCCAAGCCTATCAACAGAAATAGAAAACAATTCACGTGCTATGCCAGGCAACCAACTTCTTCTCCTTTCCCCAAACCTACAAAAAGGAGCCCCAAACAGTGAGCGGGGGCTCTTGAATAAGTGCCATTCAAGGTCACTGTTCTCTAACACAGTATCTGGCTTGTACTTTCACTTTGTTCTTAAATTAAATTCCTTGCTACTTTGCTATTTGTGTGCATGACTTCAAGTCTTTGACTAAGATGCCAAGAATCTCTAAACACCAGGTCCCAGCAGACACCAGCAGTGACAGTGGGACGGATTCCCATGAGCTCACTCCAGCATAGCCCGGAAGGGAGGCCACCCCCTCCCCTAACTGTTTTTCAGTCTTCCAATTCAGTTGTTGACAGTTCTGTCCTGCCTTTATCTGTCTTCTGTTCTCTTTTTCTTTGGGGGTTCTAGCACTTTCAGTTCCTTCTGAAATTCCTTATGTAGTTTTGGAGGTGCAAAAAGGGAGACTTGATAAATTTGTACATCTATCCATGTTTAAATGGGGCCCTTTATTTTTATATGCAGTTTGTCTGAACAACAACAATGCTGCTGAGCCTTATCACTAACATTAAAACCACTTGTTCTCAGAAGATTCGCCCATGTTTTATTCCACTCCAACATCTCAGTTTGACTGGGACTATCAAACTTTGCTGGCTGCTCTCATGTCCAGGGGCTGTAGCTGTGTCCTACAACATGTGTGACAAACATTGGCTCCATAGAGACATTTTCTTATCTCCAAATTCCTGTGTGCATCTTTTTGTGCCACAGAAGAGCTACAAACTACAGGAGCAGTATGGCAGTCTTTTCTTGTTTTGTGCTAACAACACATTTCTAAAATGTTTTACTGGGGGTTTTACACTCTTATATTCTTGGCCATAAGTTCAACCTGAGTTCTCTTTTAAACAGATATCTCTTAAGTGAGGCATTGAGGTAAGCAAACACAGGAGATATTTCAGTAGCCAGAGACCTGGCTTGGCTCTGCCTACATACACCACCCTTCTAATAATAATACACATGGCAGCCTGAGACACTTACCTGCAGATACCTTGAATTCACATAGCAGTCAGTCAGCAGCATCAGACCCATCTGCATCCAGCTGCACACACACACACACACACACACACACACACACACACACACACACACACCTCTGACCAATGGAATAAGCTTCATCTCACCTCAAGGAAGATTCAAACTTACATTCTGTTCAGTCATACTCTCTGATCTTATCTGAAATGGTTTTAAGCTTACATGTCATAAGGCAAAGCTGTGTTGTCAAGTAAAGTTTTAGGGAAAACCCTCTATTTACCACATTGTGCTTATGTATAACCAAGCAAGCATATGATTAATATCAGATGCAATATGGGAAGGGACAATCAGAGTAGAAAAATGATTATATAATTTAATACACCAATCAAAATAGCACTCCCAAACTATGACACTTAGAAACTACCCCTTCTCTCCTTAAACCTCACCAGAAAAGATCCCAGAGAGTTAGCTGTGGTGCTTGAGTATCCTCACATATATGTCCCTCTGTCAAATATGATAGTTCATTTCTCTCTAATCTGCACCCCTGCTTTGTTGGGGCTAGTTTCTTTCAATACTTGGCAATCTCTTTGGGTTTTTACTACATTCTAGAGTAAGAGGCCTCTAAATACTCAGCCTGAGCTGAGATCATCAGGAACAGTGTCACCAGGGATGGGGTTGGTATAGGCAGTGAATACAATGTCCACCGTGGGAGGAAATGGTCTGTCCTGGGAGAGAAGTGGGCATAGACACAGGTAAGAGGACAGACACAAGGACATGCTGAGGCACTGAGGAGCCAAGCTGCACACTGACGTGGAGTGCATCTTGAGTGACTTTGAAGGAGAAGAATTAATGACCATTCAAGGCATCCTTGCTGCACAATAGAAAAAGAACTGTATGGAAGAAGGCCCAAGGGAACACCTGCAGAATCCTTTTCCCATCCCAAGGTGCAGTGCTTACAGGTCAAATGCAGCAAGAAGAATAACAACACGCCTTTCACCTGAGAAAGGCTTTCTTCACACAGATGGATAATGTTTCCTTAATCCTTAAACCTCTAATTAGAGGTCTCGTCCAAAAGTTAAACATGCAATCTCCCAATCTCTCTACACCAGCATTAAAAAACGATCCAGGTAGCTCAGGGTGCAGCCAGCTCTTTGGTGCATCCTGTAATAACCAAATTTTGTATTTATCCCACATCTTTCATCTGAGTCCTGCAAACCTTTTACAAGCAGGATTTAATTAATCCCCAAAACCTCCTGCGAGACCCTTGACCGACACAATTATCCCAAATCTACAGATGAAAACAAAGTGTGCCTTGAGCACTCCTCACCCCCCTTTTCACACAACTGAACATCACAAGGGGAGACAATAATTAGAGGCTGACATTATAGTGGTAAGAAAGCAACCGTACTTAAAAAAACAAAAACAAAAACAAAAACAAAAACAAAAAAAACAAGCAGTTGCTCAGTTCTAAGAACATGTCTTGAGAGTTGTTTCAACTGAGAAAGTACAAAGTGAGAAGATCCAGAAGCTTTTAGAAAATATAGCCAGAGAATAGCTGATCAACAGATGGAGCTCCAAACTCCACCTCTGCACATGTACTAGAGATGGCCAAATGGAACTTCAGAGAGGAAACTCTGAGGAACCATAGATTCAGTTCAGCCTCTGCTCCTGCCCAAGTTCACTCAGAAGCCTTTGCTCATTCACTCACCAGGGATGAAGCATACTCTCTCCCCTGAGTCACTCCACTGCTGTCTTGTGACATTGTTATCCTCTGGGCAGCTGGAGGTTTGGGAAAGTTGTTGCCCCTTTAAATGAGTGTTCATGCACTCTCAGATTGTCCTTATTTTAGCTAAGATGTTCTGGAGAAACTTGTAAGGCATCCTTCATGATTGCCGAGTCTCTTTAGAGGACCCAATCAATGCAGGTAAGTTTTGCTCATTCTAACACTAAATGCTCTGCCTGAAAGTGTTCATGTCTGTCAGTTACCTGGAACCTGGAACTACTCCATATAAAGAAAGTTTCCTTCACGAGTATTCATGTCTATCCCCCAAACACTTTGCTTTCTTTGGGGAGAGCACTGAGTAGAGAATTATTTGCTGTAATATTAAACCTTCCTTCTGTGAAAAAAGTTCTTTTAAAGGGTATCTTCTTTTCATGGGCCATTTTTAACATCCTCCTTAGCTACCACTTGCCCAACTTTGTGTCTGAGCTTTATTACTGACAAATGAAACTCCTTTGGGATATATTAACTTAAGAGGTAATGAGCTCTCACCAACCAAGAGGCTGAGTGTCCTCAGCTAGTATCTTCTATAACCTTCCTACGTAATACTTCCCAAATGTATTGGATAAGTACCTTAATTCATTATTTTTCTCTATTCTATTATTATGAAAACTCTATCAAACTGTTACCACATTGGAACAAAAAGTTTGAGGTACCCCAAATCTGTGTTCTCTGAGTACTCTGTCTTCTGTGGCCATGGTCACTCACAGCTGACTCTGGCATGAAATATCTCTTATTGCTGTTCACATGAGAGTTATGTTTTTATATTGATACTTCACTCTTATTTTCTCTTCTTTTTTCTGGCTCTATAGTCCTCAAGAGGTTAAACCATTGTCTTTGGTTACTAAGTCTTACCATGGACTCTCTGGGGACTTACTACACTTGATCGTTGTGTGAGTCTTTATCTTACTAGAGACAGAATACATATTTCAGTGATAGAACACTCTATAATCTAAGCTGCTTTGCTCACTGATGATATTATTAAGAGGAATCAAACATGGCTCTTCATCTCATTAATCTTCTGAAAGTCAATAATACTCTATTAATTTTTCTATTACATGTGTATCTAGTACATTTTAAGTGTTATAAACAATATATATAATATATAAATAACATACATATGAATATATATATGCTTAACATTCAATGTGGCTACATTTGGATATGATAATTAAGATCAACTGTTACACTAAGTATAGAACTGACCTCTGTGTGGAGACATATCATTACATTCTGCCCAAGAGTTGATCTAAATGGGCTGGCCAATCAACTGTTCAAAGGACCACCCCTCAGGAAGGCTGGCTCACAATAAGCCAAGATAAAGAGATGAAAAAGAATTATTCCTTTAATCTGATAATGTACCGCTCTTTCCCAGAATCCCCAAGTGAAGCTTCATGATCGTCATAAGGTTCTGCTGGGCACGGCTTTCTCTCTGAGCACTGTAACTGTCCCATTCTCTTATCATCTGTCCTTTCTTTCAGATGCTTCTCCAGAGCCGACTTGTGCTTTGCCTGACCTTCTAGGATTCCTTACTTTTTCTTCTCTTTTTGCTATGTGGCTAAACTCCATGCCTAGCTCAAACAGCATGGTTCTCTTGTCTTCTTCTGTGTCTCTGTCCTCTGGGCAGTCGCAGAGAGTTACAGTTTGCCTGCTTCAGAGTTTTGTTTTAGACTGTAATAAAGTTTTCCTTGACCTTCTTTTTGAGCCCATTCTTGACTACCTCCATTAAAGAGATGAAGAACTAAAGAGGGGATGCCAGTTTCCCCAGTAACAAAATGATGTAATAAGGACATTCCCTAATCTTACAGAATTAGCGTCCCTCAAAGAAAAGGAGAAATTTCCACTTTTCTCTGTCTACTCTCTCTCTCTCTCTCTCTCTCTCTCTCTCTCTCTCTCTCTCTCTCTCTCTCTTCCACACCTGCTCCTTCACTATTTCTCCCGCTCCTTCATCTCCTCTTGATGTAAACACATGAGCACAAGTAGAAAAGGTGGTCAACCCAACAGAAGACCCTCAACAGCTGTCAGCCAGCACTTGACTTTGCACTCCTAGTCTTCACACTCTTTAAGTAAACCACTTCCCTCTTCAAGTCTCCCAGCCAGCAGCATTTTGCCTGCAGCCCTCATAGACTAAGAACACACTCTAGAGCTGTCTGTAGAGTTATTATATCTGGTATTTCATTAGCTTCATTTCTATATAGGCCTTTGATTAGTGTTCCTTGCCCAAGAACTTAGAGGACTGATTAAGAAGTTTCTACTCTGCATATTTTGGTTTTCTTTGATAATGGTTTGGGCAGGCAAGTAGCTCTACACCCATCATGACTGAAACACATAGAGGCTTTAAACCGTGTTTAACTGTATCTACTGACTGGGGCTTAAAGTATATGATCTGTCAGTACACAAGACTATTAGTCCTTCACATACACTGTCTCTTCCTTGATGATCCCTTCTGCTGATCTCTCTACTGCTGTGGGATGTTCTGTATATCAAATGTGTTGCTCTGATTGGCTGGTAAATAAAACATTGATTGGCCAGTAGTCAGGCAGGAAGTATAGGTGAGACAAACAGAGAGGAGAATTCGGGGAAGTGGAAGGCTGAGGGGAGGGACACTGCCAGCTGCCACCATGACAAGTGAGATGTAAGGTACTGGTAAGCCATGAGCCACATGGCAACTTATAGATTAATAGAAATGGGTTAATTTAAGATAGAAAAAGTAGATAACAAGAGGCCTGCCATGGCCATACAGTTTATAAGTAATATAAGCGCCTGAGTGATTATTTTATAAGTGGACTGTGGGACTGCAGGGGCTTGGTGGGAGCTGGAGAGCAAAACTCCAGCTACACTCTACCTCTCTTTAGAGGTTTCACAAGGCCTTAGAAAAAAAGTCATTCTTAAATGCTCTTGCCTTCATGCCTGTGCATAGATAAATCTGTTCTCCCTGTGCAGTGACAGCCACCTGATGTCAGACTACCCATACCCTTATTCTCACCTTCCTCCAGCAGTGTTCTGCCCAGGAAGTGCTCAGCTTCTGGGCACTTTCCATTTCCTCTTTTAATTATCCTTTAATATCAAATGTCTTAAATATTGGCCTTTGTATTCATGCTCTGATAACACAATATTAAGCTAATAATTCATATTATTACTACTATCAATAAGGTTATGACTGCTTTGTAAATTTCTGTGTAATACACACACACACACACATTATTTTATTTTGTCTGTATTCGATTGGTTAAAATAAAATACCACATACTGAGAAATCCTTGGCCTACTATGTGATTTTTTTCTTATGCTTCTAGCAGTTGGAAGTTGAAGATAAAGCTGTTTCATCTTTCCATTTAGAGAGGGGACTGTCATCTTTGCTTATTGACACTGACTTTCCCAACTCTGTCCTTAGATGCTATGGGAAAAGAAAAGGTAAATTCCTCGAGTGTCTTCTTTAGGATCAGGGCTTCAACCTCCATGACCTCATTTAATATAATTACTCTCTTACTCCAAATCTAACAAAGAAGGAGAAATTAGTACTTCAAAATCTATGGTAGGAAGTAGGGGCAAACTTCTGTTTATATTAGAGGTTATTATATCTAAATAATATTTAGATACCTAGGAGTAAACAAAAATTTAAATTATTCACTACAATAAAAAGAAGAAAAACAAGAAATAGTGTTCATATTGTATCCTACCCACAGTCTTTACTCCTTGGATCAGACCCACCACTAAGCACTGTGGGTTAGTAAGGTACTGAACATATCCTGCCCTTGAGGAGCACTTATGGTCATTTCTGAAAGGTCATAATGGGTCACAGCCACACTATCAGGTAATGGATTATGGAAGTGAAGTAAGAAATTATTTAAAGTTTACACATGTATGCAATGATGTAATCAAGCCTAACATGAAAACTATCAATAGATAGAGCAATCCCAGAGACTGAAGTGGTCAGGGCCAAGTGAGGCCAAGAAAATAACATTCTGGGCCATGCTTCTCCAGCTTTGTGCATCAGAATTCCTTATGCCCAGAAGAACTCAAGCATACTGGTGTCAGAGTGGTGGGTGGCAAAAGGAAACAGTGGCCTCTGAAGAGCTTCCTTGAGATGAAGTGGGGATAGAAAGGACATCCTATTGTCAAATTGACCCTGTCTAGCAACTGTTAGGTTTTGCCCTTTGAAGACCCTTTATGTCATGATCCTTTCTTCTTTCTATTTCACTTTAGCTAGTACATACAAAATACAGGGTATCTCTGGTCATAATTATTCCTTTTTGAGGTGTGGGCAATCAGAAATTCAGACTGTGATCCTTGTAAATTTATATGCTCCAGCAGAATTGATAGAAGAGAAGAAATACTAAAGCGAAGGCACACAAATCACTCATTTCCAGAGGCAGCTGAGCAACCACGAAAGGAAGGTGACCTATGAGCATCATTTGGATTTTGTACTGAGAGAATTTCAGCACATATTGATAGCTTTGCTTGTGCATCTTCTAACTTCACTTATTTATTTCAAATATCAGGGAACCAAAAAAAAAAAAAAAACAATTTAAATATTTGCATCAGGGGTACAAATATAGACAGTGTGATGATATATGTTGATCTTCAACTTGACAGATTCTAAAATCACAAAAGAGACAAGCCTCAGGCCATGGCTCTGAGGGCTTCTGCAGGTTAGGTAAACTGAAGTTAGAAAACCTACCCTACAGTAGGCAGCACCATTACAAGGCCTGGAGTCCTGGGCTGGAGGAAGGAGGAAGAGAGCTGAGCACCAGCACTCCTCTCCCTCTGCTTCCTGCTCCCTCAGCTCCTTGCTGCCATTCTTTTCCTTCCACGATGGATGCTAGCCTCAAATTATGATGAATTCTTCTTAAATTACTGTGTTAGTACAATTTTTCAGAGCAAAGGCAGAAGCAAATAATTCCCACAGGTGAACATACACACACATTTTACAGTATACAGTGAAAATAACATGATAAAATGAGGAAAGAACAATTAAAAGATTTTGCTAAAATTTTGTTTGCCAAGAGAATACTGACTTATCACTCCTGATTGAAAAGTCACTGGCTTCATGCAATGTTCTGTGACTTTCTCTGCTAGAATGAATGGGTCAACTTGTTCTCTCCCTGTACCTAGTATCCACAGCCTTCTTGGCAGATAGTCTAACTGTACTAAAGCTGTACAAAACTTATGCTTATGAGAAGCTGATATATTTCTGGCTAAAAAGCAGATTCTTAAAGGCAGGGCATGGTCTCCAAGAATATTTGTCACATGACAACTTTGAAGACCAAAAAAAAAAAAGGTGATATTATGGGGTAGGGTGAATTGTTATTCAGTAAAATGTTGTATGGCTGGGCTAATGTTTAGTAAGTGTTTAAAGCACTTACTTTGCAAGCACAAGGACCTGATCTGATACCATTTGTGTTGGCATGTACCATAACCTCAGCACCTGGTAGGTAGAACCAGACAGAATCTTGGAACTCACAGGCCAGCCAGACTATCCTAATTGGTGAACTCATAGCCAATGAGAGACAATCTCTCAAAGAAATGGAAGGCTTTGCTGAGGATGACATGAAAAGTTGTCTTGTGGCCTCCTCGTGTGTGCATACATACACAACACACACACACACACACACACACACACACACACACACACACACACACCACAGGCATACAGAAATAAAATGAAATGTAGAGATCAAGGATATCTTCAGATCACTCCCCTATCTGGACATGCTGCTTTGATTTGAAGCTTTTTCTCCAATTTCCAAGTTTCTAAGTAGTTTTCTGTGACTTTAAAAACCCAAGCCTGAGAACGTTCCCACCACAAAATCTACCCCTATCCTCCAATGTGTGTGTGTGTGTGTGTGTATGTATGTGTGTGTGTGTGTGTGTGTGTGTGTGTGTGTGTGTGTGGTGTGTGTTTATATCCCAAAGTGACTGTTGTTTCCTTTATTTAAACACCAGGCTCTGTTTTCACTGGAAATGACAGTAGCAGCCTAGGCTAAGTAAGTTCAGAACTGGAGACATCAATACTAACAAGAAGGGCAATGAAGAACCGCAGTTCTGCCAAGATAAACTGCTCCCAGGGCAGGGCTCACAAGCATTCCTTTGACTCACAGGCATCTTCTCACCTCTGGCCTGACTATGTAAAATCAATATGCCAGCTGAGAACTTTGTTGACTATCTACAAGATTCACCCTTCTAACTCCGCACCCTGGTTTCTTAGCCCACAGTGCTGGAGTTAGAGTTTGCAGCCTTCTGAGAGAACAAATGAGACTCCTTTTAATCTGGCCATCTCATCATCACCTCAAGATTCCCAAAGGTATCTTCAATCCAGAACTAGGTAAGGGGTTTCCTAACATAGGACTGTTGATTCTGCCCAGGATAGCTGTGAGAAGACCCTGATTGCAGAAGATTTCAAGGTAAACTTCTTCACCAATTGAACTTTCCTCTCCTTATCTTACTTCTACTTGTAAGGACCCCTAACATCCAAGAGGAACTGATTCTCTTTTCTTTTGAGACAGGGCCTCATGTAGCCCAGGCTGGTCTTGAACATGCTACAAATCTGAAGTAGTCCTTGAAAGTTAGTCCTCCTGCCTCCACTTCCAGGTGTGAGCCACTGCTTTGAGCTCAGAAGCACAATTCTCACTGCAATGTACCTAAATTCCATCAAGATGTT
This sequence comes from Onychomys torridus, assembly GCF_903995425.1. Lineage (NCBI taxonomy): Eukaryota > Metazoa > Chordata > Mammalia > Rodentia > Cricetidae > Onychomys > Onychomys torridus. The sequence goes on from NC_050453.1 coordinate 76,370,294, forward strand.
CCTAGTTCCTGATCCACTGTTAATCAGATCATGACTTAATGCTGTGAATATATTAGGAACATGCTGAAAACATGAATTCTTCTTAATTCCTAAAGGAGCTTTCAAATGTGCAAATGAAGCCTTCACAGACAGATATAATGAAAGATGATACAATGAAGGAATAAAGAATCACAAAATCTAAGGAAGAAATTCAACTCTTGTTGGTTGTTATTTTGTCTCTCATCTACTTCTCAAATTATTATACTTTCCCCAGCAAATAATCCCTTAATCATTATCTGAAGAGCGCTAATGATAAGGAACTTGATACCAATGAAGATGTTTTCTCCAATGGTATAATCACTAAACTCTGAAGTTTATTGTTAAAGTTGGTCAACGTCTTTCCAACTAGATTGCTGCAGAAATCTGATAACTCCAACTCTGTCTAGGTTGGCTTTGCACATTTTGGGCAGCTTCAGACTCTGTCTCTTTTCATACAGTATGGAGACAGTACTGGGTTGCTTGTCCACAGTCTCTCATATTAGTCATACTAATAACACCACTAGGAAAATTAAGGAAACAATGTTGAAATATTGCTCAGTTGTGTCTTTGAGGGATAAGGAGATGGCTGAAAGTACCACAGATTCCAAATAAACCATCTGCTGGACAATTTGACTACCCACTGCATGAAGGGCCCAAAAATGACATGGGGTAGAAGTGTGGTGGGAGGGCAAGAGGAAGAGAGAGGGAATCAAGATTGGCATATAAAGCAGCCAGTTAGCACGGAAAACCCCTCCCCTGAAGGATACACATAGCCTAACAGAGAATGTGCTAGGTAAATCCCTAGGAATAAGAAGGTAGTGATGCAAATGACTTCTAAAGGGATATGACCCTGAGGCCAGTCCCAGCCCACCAGCGTGTTGCCCTGCTCAAGACTGCCTTTCTCCTTCTTAATAAGCTGTGTATTTGCACCACTACCCCTGTGTCTCCAGCCCATTTCTTTGTTCTAGCACACAACAACCCTGAAATCCCAGTGACTATCTTCTAGGAGGGATCCACATCTTTAACAGAATGGCTTTCTGTGTCAAGAGCCTCTCCTGTTAATTAGCCTAAGAAGCCATGCTGCACACCTGAGTTTTCACACTTCCTGAGACCTACACAACCAACACCTAGGGCCCATGCATCTCTGTTTCCAGAATTTAGTTGGAGTTTCTAAAATGTGAATATCTATACAGTCAGGTGGCACTTCTAATAAAGAGAGACTTTAAGAATGTCTTTAAAGGAAGACATGAGAACATGTCAGGGAGGAATTCAAGAACGATTCCCCACTAAAAAGTAGTAAAAGTAGTATTGAAATGAATCATGTGTTTCACAGGTTAAAAGATCAGTACTTTTCATTTAGTCCTCATGATTAAGAAAGAAGACTCAGGCATGGTGGTGCACATCCATGAACCCAGCACTCAGGAGCCGGGGCAGCAAGCCTGAGAGTTCCTGCAAGATGCTCCCACATGAAGACACAACATAACCAATCATCTGCCTGTGCCACTGGGCTGAGAAAGGGAGGTTAGATCCCCTCACTGACTCTTGCTTGCTGTGGTTAAAGCCAAAATTTATCTCTAAGCCCCACCTGCCCAAGGGCAAGGTAAGTTCCAGAAATTCTGGGAATTGGAGTTCTTGGGAAATAACAAGCCACATGTTTTTACCTCCCTAAAGAAGTTTTTTTGAAGCTATTACTCTGGATGTGCTTGATCATGTGTAGGTGGGACATACATAGACAGGAAATATATCAGGATGTATGTTTGCCCCTGATTGGACATTATGGGAAATGCAATGCATTATGGATTTTACCTTTTTAAGTCCCTGAAAAGTATGACTCTCGCTGGAAATTGAGGTGGATCTGATGAGTCCATTTTTACAGTCAGTACTTAATTAAAACTTGCTCCAAATTTGGCTCAAAAATATGCAAACAGTTTTTCTCTCCTAAATCTCAGGATGAACACTGTGATGTTCTGAATTAGTTATTTGCTGTCCTTGTGTCTCAGTTTCTAACACTGCAGAAACCTGGCATAGTAAGAATATTAATATCAATGGGTAACCAGAGACACTAGGAGAGTTAAGCACAGTATGGGCTCATTATAATAATTGGGTGCAGTGGTTCCTGTTCTCTATTCCATGGATTCGTGGCAGCCATATTTTTAACATATATTGTGACTGGTATAAGTACGCGAAAGCCTACTCTAAAGGTACTTTGGGAACAATCCTGTCTCTTTAGCCATCTTGCTATGGTCCAAAAATACCAGGAGAATGTGATGCAGTTTAGAAGGGAGAGAGTACTGGGCCAATTTTGAGGAGACATTCCTGGCTGTTCCATGGATTAGCTGTCTGCACTACATGTACCTGCTTGAACTCTGTCCTTGCCTGGGGTCCAAAGACAGCCTCATACACTCGAAAGGCTTATGTGTTGTGTGAGATCATGTGATTGAGGTACATGTGTATGTTGCACTGATTTGTTTGTTCAAACAATTGTTATTTGTGGTAGGATTTTGATTTCATAGTATACTTGGTCATGGCTTTATTAGGAGGTTTTGTCATTGCATAGTGTGATTAAAACATTTTTCATCATAAAGCTTGATTTCCAACTACTTCCATATATGGTTACCATCAATATTTCTTGTATGATACAATTTCTGTCCTTTCTCTAACTTTCTCATATCCACTAGGACAACCTTCCTTCTAAAGCTTGATTCACATCTTCATTGTTTGTTTATGAGCAGCAGCATGACAGTTAGATACTATAGATAGATACCTTGAAAACTGATAAGCAAAGTCTCCTTTGCAAATTCTATTTTATTGGGATGTCAACAGCAAAGAAGCAGAGATAACAAAGAGCTGCAGCCTTCAAACGACACTTGAGTTCATCTATGTATGTGAAGGGAGGGTACAATGTCCTATAATAATGTATGAGTTTTATAATTAATTTAATTATTGCAAGAAAGGAAAGAAATAACAAAATTCCATTTATCAATCAGTAGTAATTTTGGCTAAGAAAAATACTCCAGCTCTTGTCATATCAGAGTGAAAAATATTGTAGATCAATAGTCACATATTATGTACAAAGAGTTGGTATCTCTAAGAGAAAATCAGATTGTCTGAAGTGAGAAGTGAGGTTCTATGCCACAGGGTATGGCTCCCATATCATATTTCCCTGGAAGACCCAGACCATGCCCATCTATAAACACAGCAAATATTTATGCTCTACCAGGCCCCAGTGAAGGGCAGGGCAGCAAAGATGACAGGATACATATGGAAAGTGCCCTTCTGAATTTCAGACCACATCATGATCTTTTATACTTACTGGATTCCAACATAAAACAAATAGTAAAGAATCAGCACAACACAATCAAGACAAATTAAAGTGGATGAGTATGAGACTTTGATGGTAAATAGACACAGTCCCAGGATACTGATTATGACTCATAAAGGTAAACTGGAATGAAGGATTTGGCTGAAGCTGCTTAGCTGCTAGAATCTGCAGGATACTGCAGAGCATGAGCTGTCCCTTCAGCCACGGCTAGCCTTGTGCCTTCATGACACCAACACTCACCATTCTTGCAGAGCAGGATAGCCAGAAAATCCTGAGAAGAGGAATTGAGGAAGAGCAAGAGGCTGGGGGCCTGTGCTGTCACAAAGCTCAGTGTGATAGTTTCCTTGGATGGGGCTGTATCTGTGTAGATAGCTGAAGACGAGGGGCTTGTGTTCTTGGTCACCGGGTATGGTTCTTGAAACATGTACGTAACTGAGCTGCCAGAATCAAAAAGAGCTGAAATCTCTGCAAAAAAGAAGACAAGAGAGCACATTTTCAAACACTCAGTCAACTACTTGAAGTAGTTATAATGCCTGCCCATTGTTTCCTTGCACTCAGCACAGTGTGAGGGCTGTTAAAAAAAAATAGACAATGTGCTTAAGAATTTTGAAGAGGCTCAAATCTACTCTTATGTGTATGTTCATATATGTGCATGAGGATTCGTGTTTGAGACCAAGGATGGTATGCCCTCCTCTATCACTTTTTTGAGACAATGGACCTAGAGCTTGTGTACTGGCTAGACTGGCTGACCAGTGAGCTCAGAACTCTTATATCACCACCTCTAAGGACATCTTGTGTTCTATGTGAGTGCTAGGGATCCACACTCAGACTCTCATCCTTGTGGGGTGAGCACTTTGTAACAGAGCCATTTCTGCAACCCTGTGTATCCATTGTTTGCAATTAGAAATGTGGCTGGGGATCTTAATTACAACACTAACCTTTTCTCCCTATCACTATGTTATTCAGTGAGTAAATCACTGAGGAACATTGCCCAGCAGGGTTTGGACTTATGGAACCTCTGTGTTGTAAGAAAGTATCACCTGGAGCTGGGGAGATGGACTTCTTAGATCTGTGAGTACACATCTGACTGTCAAACTGTATGGTAAACTTGAGTTCATGTGGGTATGATGGTGCTCTTTTTCCCAAATGAAGGGTGCAGTGTTCCTAATCCTCCCTCGATATTCCCTGGCAAAGTGTGGGGCACTGAGAACATAATCAAACTTAGCTTTGCTTTTTAATGCTCTTGCCATTTTCTGCTTGTGAAAACTCTGTTAACAGTCTGTAATAGTACCACCTAATTAATGCTACATGTTTATGCATATTCTCTGGCAGACTGGTTCAAAAATGAAAGGTTCAAAAAGAATATTTGTCTTTCATCAAGCAAGTTATATCAGTGTTTCTTTTGTTTAAAATAGGAAGCATACATTTATGGCCATGAAGATGTTGGCTCATGATCTGCTTGATTCTTTTCCATAGGGACTTACAACCTGCATTTTGAGCTACTCTTTTCTAGTTAACAAAATTAAAGCCCTTGTTTGATGATTGTATATACAGTCAAATGTGTATGTGATTCGCAGTGTATGAAAAACAGATATGGACATGTACACTATAATTTTTCTTCTCTTTAGGACATTAAATTAAAAAATGGAAAGACTTTTATGATTAAACATGTCACACAAAATTGATGTCCTTGTTCTTCTCCTAGACCTACTTTTCCTTATTTCTAATGTTTAGGCATTGTTTCAGTATAAAGCCTAGTTCCACGGTATGTGTAGGTTCTGCTGCTCATCCATTTCCTTCTGTTTTGTGGCAGGAGATAAAGGAGCTGGAATGGGGGTTTAGTTTTCTCATAGATTACTTATGAAGAAAATCCAAAGCATATTCAGTGAATTTTAACTTTTATTGTTATTTTAACTTGAGATAGGATAACATTAGAAAATATAGTAAGAACCAGCATGTAGGGAGAATTTGCAGGCTGTGTGAAGTATTCATTGAGTGCTAAACATGATCCCTCCCAAAAAATGTCTGCATTTCCCACTCATTAGAAAGTGAAAATCGAGGAAGTTGGAGAATAAGTATATAACTACTGTCAACCATGGACAATGATAAATGAGTAAGAACACAAACCAAGACTATTTCTGCAGAGCTCTGGTGACAGATGAATTAAGTAAGAGAAGACAGTATTTATAATGGGAACTATTGCAACAGTTAAAACTTAGGCTTACAAACATTTATAACATATATAGGAATGCTTATTGGATGAAATAAAGGAAGCCCATGGCATAAATAAAATACACATTATGATCTCCACATCTCCACTATATTAAATGCAAGTAACATTTATTGTTTGTTTGTTTGTTTTGAAATGATTGTATATGTGGTTCAGTTAGGTTTAATTTTCTAGATTTATACATCAATTTCCAAATTTATTATCTAGCGTTTTTAGCAACAAAAATATTTAAGTGATAGAATTGGCTATTCAGTCAATAATAGAAGAAAGCTGAAGGCAAAGAAGTACATATTGATAAATGACACCTAGGCATATGGATATTATCAGGCAAAAGGATCATGTCAGGACTGCCAAGGTGGCTCAGAGAATAAAGATGCTTGCAGCCAAGCCTGATGATCTGAATTCAGTCCCTGTGAACATACTGTAGAGTGAAGGAAGCTACTCCTGTAAGTTGTGCTCTAACCACACATGTGCCCTGGCATGCTGATAAACACACACACACACACACACACACACACACACACACACACACACACACGAGAGAGAGAAAGAGATAATAAAATAGATAAACAGATAGATGATGATAGATGATAGATAGATAGATAGATAGATAATAAATAAATAAATGTAATTTAAATTTGGCAAAATAAATAATGGGATCATATAAAGCAAAATCTTATAACAAATATAAAAATTAACTCAAAATGTAACAAAATCCTCAATAGAAGAGCTAAACTTATAGACTACTAAGAAGAAACCATAGGCACAAACTTTTACACCTTTGAACCCACCAATGATTTCTCATGTATGACAGTAAAAGTAGAAGCAATAAAAGAAAGAAAAGATGAATTAGGTTCCATCAGAATGTAGTAGCTTTCTGTTTCAAAACATATAATGAAAACTCCGAAAAGAAAATCCATAAGATGGAGGATAAATTTGCAAATTACATTTTTACAAGGGATATATATATATATATATATATATTCAGAAAAGAGGAAGAAGTTGTGAATGAATGGCAATGAGAATAAAAATCTTCAACAGATTGGAATATGCAGTTATTCAAAACAGAATGAATGGTAATGATTTGAAAGACTGTTTAGCATGACTACTCATTAGGTATGAGCAAGTCAGAGCCACAGTATCGCACCATTCCCATACAGTCGGGTGTCTGCTGTAAGATAGGCACACAGTAGCCGGTTGTATGAGTGCAGAAAAATTAGAGCTTTTGTACACTTCTGTTAAGATGGAAAGTCTGCATCCCACTTTGAAAAACAATTTAACAGTTCCTCAAGAGATGAACATGGAACCAGCAAGCTGGCTCGGCAGGTAAGTGAACTTGTCACTCACCAATCTTAGTGACCTGAGTTTTAGACCCAGTGCTACACAGTGATATTAGGTCCAAGGGGGAACCCCTCCCCGCCAAGTATTCCCAGAAAGGGCAGTCCCAGTGACTTGTCCCAAAATGAAAGTCTAGGCTCAGCTCAAGCTGGACTCTAGGAGGATTTCTAGTGAAAAGATCAAAACTCACAGGTAGCATTCCTCAGGAACCTGTGAAACTGTTCTCTGCCCACTGAAAAGGGCCAGTTCCCTTGGCATATACCTGTGGTTGCCTACCAAAGGCCAAAGCTAACTTTCAGTCTTTCATGGTACCTAACACATGTAGCTGTTGTGCACTTCAAATCCTACACTAGGATCCTGGCCCACTGGCCCATCTTACCTCCTCCATTATGCTCCTTCCCAGGCTACTCCAGGTTCCCAAACTGGCAAGCCCCACACTTCGACCACCACCCTGCTTCTCTGCTCTCTTGCTAGCCTCTCTGCCATTCTCTCTCACTTCTCTCTGGCACCCCTCAAGTCTGCAGGGGAGATAGCCCTGCCCTGGCCAGTCCTATTTGCTCTTTTTTCTTTCCGTTTGGACTCTTCCTGATGCTGCTGTCTGTTCTCTCATATTTACAGTCAACAAAAGTTTACTCCCCGTGGAGCAGCCATTTCTATGGTTTCTTCCCTGTGCCATCACTTACAGGCAGAAGAAGAGAAACTGAGTTGTGAAAGTTGCTGTTTGCCTTCTACAGGACCACATGGCACATGTGTGCTCTGTCAGCTTCCTTTGCTCAAATAAATAAATGTCATAAAATGATACCAAATCAAAAAATAAATCCTGTGACATTCCTAAACATGCACATGAGTTTCAGGGATAGTATTGTTCAGAAGCATCAGAAAATGGAGACAGTCCAGTGCCCACTGTCTGACCAACAGGCAAGCAGGGAGAGGAGTAGCCATAAAACACTTCGACGATAGAAAGAAAAAATTGCCTTGACATGGGTGAAGTGACAACATTATTTAATCTGAGAAAGGTGAAACAAAGAAGCAATATGTATTAGGATTCCTTTATAAAAGAATTCTACCTCCACAAATCCACAGAGACAGAGAGAGGTGTGGCTTCTTGGGAGGCAGAAGGTTGCTAGAGTTGGTGAGACTTTGAGGTGGCTAATGAAGAAAAGAATCTGAACCTAGCTAGGGAAGGGTATGTGAGGAAGAACAGGAAGTAGGACAGATACACATTACCAGGGTGATTTCTTTACATTTGAATTGTATCTAACTGAAAGACTAACAATAAATAAATCTTTAAAAATGCACAAAAAAGCAAAAAGCCACATTCCTGGAGGGATATTTCCATCATATTTTTATTCAGAATAAAATCAGAATCACAAATAAGAAAAAGCCCTAAAGCAAAGCAGCAGACCAAATAAATCAAAGGTCCCCAGCTCTGAGAGTGATTGACTTTCACATCACCTGGGCTGCAGAGATGGTTCAGAGGCTAAGTTTTCTTCCTTGTCCACAGGATCTGAGTTTGGTTCTTGGCACCCATGTCAGGCACAGAATCTGATACTGTCTTCTGTCATCCTTGGGCTCTCTTACCCATGGCATAAACGTACATAATCATCCACAAAAAAATAAAAATAAAAACAAATCTACACAAACAACCCAAGAAGGTAAGCCTGGTGGAAAGCAGCTGGACTAATGGTAGCATGACTTTGAAAGGTGGTCCTGCAATCCCCACATGCCCCCTCTCTCATTTCTGCTTCACAGAAGCTGTAAGAAATAGAGTTTTTCTGCCACACTCACCTATGATGTCCATGTCAGCATGGATGCAAAAGCAATAGAGCCAAGGAACTATGGGATGAAATGCCTGATATTATAAGCCCAAATGAATGTTTCTTCCTTGTTAATGCACCATAAGGAACAGGAAATGGGTAACTGCACCCAGGGCAGGTAAATGAGCACATGTCCTTAGTTCCATCCTTGATATTCCACACGTTTAAAAACCTCATCTCTGGCATACATGCTGCTGCAATAAAAAGCAGGGAACAGCACCCCAGCAAGGAGCATTCCTTGTTCAGGGTTCTCTCTTGGTACATGGCTCCCCTTTTCAGTTCCAAGCCACATTTCCCAGAGGCAATTATAAAGACAAATATTTGGTTAGGAAGGGCATCTTACATCTATTGCTTATGCAGGGGATCATTTGATTTAAATAAAGAGGTAGAAATTAGAAACAGTAGCGTAGGTAGGACCCTGAAAAGGTTAAAAAGGACACAGTTGTTTATTTAACTGATACATCAAAATGAGAAAGAGGTATTTTAATGGGTGTGGACAACAGCTGTGGTGCTATCAACACAGGCGAGTAAACACAAGTGTTGCAGAAAAGGAACCTCTAGCAATGAGGCTAAAGAGGAGGTTGTTTCAGAGGATGTTTGGATGAGAGATGCAGGTAGAGCCTCCGATCAAGGTTTCCTTTCCCCATCAGGAGATTTTAACATAGATACTACAGGACACTTTTGTTATACTTTGGCATCATGTCTGGTCCCCTGCATCTGCATGTGCTTCTTGTAATATTAGGACCACTCAAGGATGCACTCCAACTTTACAGAGCTGTTAGCAGAGTTTTCCCCATGCGAAAACTGAGAACACCTTTGTCTTCAAATTAATGTAAAATGCATTTGCTTATTCCGGGTGGTGGTGGCACATGTCTGTAATCCCAACACTCGGGAGGCAGAGGCAGGTGGATCTCTGTGAGTTCGAGGCCAGCCTGGTCTACAGAGCTAGTCCAGGACAGGCTCCAAAGCTACAGAGAAACCCGGTCTCAAAAAACAAACAACAAAAAAGAATGTTATATCTGCTGTCTTTATTATTTTTTTGTTACCTAGACACAGCTCAGAGTAAACCAGCAAGAGGGAACTTCAATTGGGAAAGTTCCTCTATCAGACTGGCTCATAGGCAAGTCTGTAAGGACATTATCTTGATTGGTCTAGGAGGTCCCAGCCTACTCTGAATAGCACTGCCCCTGGGCAAGTGGTCCTGGATTATCCAAGGAAGCTGGCTGAGAAAGCTACCGGGAGCAAGCCAGTACACAATATTCCTCTTGGTCTGCTTCACTTCCTTTCTCCAGGTCCGTGCCTTGGTTCACTGCCCTATAAACCAAATACACTCTCTCCTTCCCAAGCTATTTTGGTCATAGCACTTATCCTAGCAAAGGAGAGTAAACTGAAACAGATGTTGGGAGCAGGTTCATGGATGTTGCTGGGATAGACATGAACATGCTGTTTGGGGGTGGGTTGTAGATTGTGGAATGTATTTGGTACTTTGGCCGGGAAAATGTACTGTGGGCTCAGAGTCTACTGGGCTGTGATGTATGAATTTGGAACAATGTTGAGAGTAAAGCAGATGATGGAGGCCTAGTTTGTTACATTTCAGAGGGAAGAATAGACTATCAGGATTGTTGGTGTGATGTTTTGTTTATAGAATACCTGAAGGTGAAACTTGTGCTGCACTGAGAAAACAGAGGCTGGTCAGTTGGAGCTGAGAAATCAGCTGTGATTAATAAGAGACCAGAATCACTGAGGCAGAATCTTCTGGAAAGTGTTTACTCAGGGTTAGCACACAAAGCTGTAGGCCAGAGGAGCCAAAGCTACATCACAAGCTGGCACCAAACTTGGTAATATCTAAGAATCTTCCAAATGGTACTGGTTTGGTGTGAAATTGCAGTACTGAAGGTGTCATAAAAGTTGAAACATGGCATCATGAGAAGTCATTGGTGAAGATACAGCCTTGGTTACTGTAGGATTGGAAGTATCATGGGGAGAAGTTTGGTACCATGTGTAGTGTCAGAGTTACATAAGAGAGTCCAAGAAGCCATTGGTGAAGGTAGAGACCCCATCATATTAGTGATGCCTGGACTGTGGGACAACAGCCAAGGTAAGCAACAACTATGGAATGGAGCTGGCCTCGGTGTAGGAGAGGACCCTGTGTTCTGGAGATTACAGTGCCAGGGAAGTGGCATTTCTGGAGTTATCTCCAGTCCTGCTAGGGCCTGTAGCATCTCAGACCCAATTAAACACACAGAGACTTATATTACTTTTAAACTGTATGGCTGTGGCAAGCGTCTAGCTTTCTAGTTCTTTTATCTTAAATTAACCCATTTCTATTAATCTATAAATTGCCATGTGGCTTATGGCTTACTGTTATCTTTACATCTTACTTCTCATGGCAGCGGCGGCTGGCAGCATCTCTTGACTCAGCCTTCCATTTCCCAGAATTCTCTTCTCTGCTTATCCTACCTATACTATACTTCCTGCCTGGCTCCTGGTCAGTCAGCCTTTTATTTATCAATCAATCAGAGAAACACATTCACAGCATACAGAAAGACATCCCAGCAGAATATCTGGACCCTTAGGAGGTCATATCATGAGTGGGTACCAGGTGCCAAGCACTGAACATTTTACACTGTCCACATTTAGTTGCTTTGGTTTGGTTGTGACTGTGCTCTGGTCCCCCCTCTTCAAATAAGAAAGGATGTTACTTATTTTTTATACTAGAGGAAAAAAATACTTCAGATACTTTTAGAGAGTTCAGATATTTAAAGAAAGTGAACTTTTAAAAGTGTTTAAATTTTTAAAATCTATGTAATTTTTTTTTAAAAATAATTTTAAATTTTTTAAAGTTGGAATTTTTATTGTGATATTGATATCAATATGAGATCTTAGAGGCAAACAAGAAGGAAAGGTGATGGTTTAATTGTAATGTATTGGTGTGTCAAGTTGACAAGGAGATCATTGTTCTGGTCAATTTTTGTCATCTTGACACAGGGTAATCTGGGAAGACAGAACTTTACTTAAGAAATTGCCTCCATCAAATTGACCTGTGGACAAGACTCTGGGGGTATTTTCTTGATTAATGATTAATATGGGATGGGATGGCACAGCCCAATGTGGGCAGTGAAACCCCTAGGCAAGTGGACCTGGGCTGTGCAAAGAAACAGGCTGAGCAAACCATGAGGGGTAAGCTAGCATTCATTCCTTCATTGATTTTACTTCATTTCTTGCCTCCAAATCCTGCCTCCAGTTGCTGCATTGCCTTCCCTTGATGTTGCTCTGTGACCTGTAAGTCAAATAAACCCTTTCTTCCCCCAGGGGTTTTTGGTTATGGCATCTTTCACAACACTAGAAAGGAAACTAAGACACATATCTAATGCATTCTTATCACACACCCCCAACTCCTTCCAACTCCTTCCATATTCCCTCCTAACTGCATGCTGTTTATTTATCACCCATTGAGTCCAGTTAACGATGGCTTTTTTGGCTTGCTTATAAGACCATCTGAGGGAGCATGGGCACAGTAACAGTCAAGAAATCCAACTCTTCTTCAACTAATCAGCTGTCAGTCAGTTGTCAGCTAGGGGTAGGGCCAATTGAGTCTCTCCAAATTCCATGTTGGAATATTGACTAGACTGATCTTTACAGGCTGTGTATAAGCAACTACAACCTCTATGAGTTTGTGGGCTCCTATCTACACAAGTTTCAAGGCTAGCAAGATGGCTCAGAGGGTAAAAAGCACTTTTCACCTTATCTGCGGCCCTAAGATTGATCCATGGACCCACATGGTAGAATGAGAGGTCATGGGTTTTCTCTAACCTCCACATGTGTGCACTAGCACATGTGTTCCCTCAACAAAATAATAGGTGAATAGAAAAACTTAAAGTTTTGTCTTTAGTTAGGAGCTATCAGTTGGGACCTGTTTTATAGATTCTAAACTCTGATACATGGTTTAACACCCTCTTAGACCTGAAGTTTGTTCTCCAATATTTTGTTTTCCCAAGAAGTTTACTATGTTTCCTGGCAATAACAAGTAAATAATCCCAATTAGTTGGAAAGAAGGTCAGAATGAAGGACAGGAGAAACTGATTTATAGAATCCTTCAAAGAAAACACTGGGTTCTTTTTTTCTTTAACTTTCAGATTAAGTTAGACTAGATAAACTATTGCTTGATAGAAGATTTTGAAAAATGTGATGTGTTTAAAGACTTTGTTGTTCAAGTGTTTACAGTTTAATCCTCAAAAACAAGGTTAAAAAATAAGTAGCATAGTGGTGGCTGCAATCTCAATGCTGGGAGGCAGACTCTGTTAGATCCCTATAGATTTCTGGCCAGTCAGCCTAGTCCATTGGAAAGTCTAGACCAGAGAGAGAGACCCTGTCTCAAAAAAATATTAAATACTATTATTTGAACATTGTTTAAATTAGATCCATAGCATACTACTATTTGTTTTGTTTTGTTTTGTTTTGTTTTGTTTTGTTTTGTTTTGTTTTTGAGACAGGGTTTCTCTGTGTAGCTTTGTGCCTTTCCTGGCTGTCACTTGGTAGACCAGGCTGGCCTCAAACACACAAAGATCTGCCTGCCTCTGCCTCCCAAATGCTGGGATTAAAGGTGTGTGCCACCACTGCCTGGACTTATAGCATACTACTATTTTGTAAATAAAAGTTAAAAAAAAAACAAAACTATAAAGTTTAGAGTGAACTTTCTTCATTCATTGATATGTATTCTTTCAAAAAAATTAAAGATGGCTTAAATGTTTCTACATCTTCTTTTGCACTCAACACTGTAGTCCTTTGATACATTTTCTAATTGAAATACTGGAACTAGAAATGTTAATAAGTGGTCCATTTCTGGTCTTCAGCTTTTTCTTCAATCTGGATGATGTGCCCATTTTCAACTATGACCATGCACAACTGCGCTGCCAACAAGCATGCAAGCCCAATGTCAGGATAGAGGCTATGACTATGTTGATGAGCTAAGCAGAGTCTAAACAGGAAAACCTTGAGAATACAAATCTGGGGCATTGCTTGAGGGCATGGAGAATGTTGGTTGAACCATTGTCACACATAGAAGCAACGGTGTAGTTTGCCTAAAGGCATTGGTGCCATTGGTTTGATCATGCCATGTGGACATTAGAGCATCACATACAGGAACAATGGTAATGGTGTACTGCCTCAGGCATGGGATTGCCGGAGGTGGTGTGTGGAAGCTGCAGACTGGACACAGTAGTGGCATGCACGCCCAGCTTACCTTTCTGGCAGAAAGGCCCTTCATATGGGGTGTTGGTGCAGTCACAGGAGTAGCCACTGTGCTTTTCCACACACTTGCCCCCATTGTGGCAGTTGCTTCCATAGCTGCTGCAGTGACCTGGGCAGCCAGGTCTGACTCCAGACGTGACCTTTGCCCTCTCTTCCAGGTCCACTTTCTGCCCATTCAAATGTAAAGAGCGGATACATCCAAGAAATCCTTTCTGTCTTGATGATGTGCCTCCTAGGTGGGGAAAACAAGAAGGAAAACATGAGCTGTGACATTGCTATATTTCATAGATATAACCAATAGATCACAGAACCTCTGACTGTCCCCTCCCCCAGAAATCAGGCCACTTCCTGCTGCAGGATCTCTCCCTGGACACGATGGGAGAGCCTGCTCTGACCACGAAGCTCTTCCTCTTCCCTTTGTAGCTACAGACAAGGCCTGCCTCTTCCCTACTGCCATGACGCCAAAGGGCCTTGAGGGCTGGATGCTAATGATGATGTCTAGCATGTAAATTGGGGCATGTGGTGTGGAACTTATCCCCATCTTCTTGAAAATCTGTAGAATCAAAATGCCTTCCTTTTGTTCTTTGGGTCTAAGAGCTCCTTACACTGATTTTGGAGCCTGTCAGGCTTTTGTGGTCTTCATGCTATTGCTCTCTGAAGGAAGCTGTCTGCAGGGTAATTTCACCTCAGCTTCCTTCTATCGACCTGTAACACTGCATTACATAAGAGTAACATCTTTGTGCTAACACTTAACTGAGGTGGTATTGTCAGCCCTGCAGAACTTTTCTTTAAGATCCCAGTAAGGGAAAGGAATTTAAAGAGAGATGAAGTCAGGGCTGTGGGTTTAATTCAGTTGGTAGAGTGCTTGCTGGTATGCATGAAGCCCTAAGTTCAATTGCCAGTACCACTGAATTAAGTAATCAAGGCTGTGCACATCAAAAATCTCAACATGCAGGATGTGAAGGCTGGAGGATCAGAAGTTCCAGGCCATCTCTGACTACATAGCATGTTTGAGGCCAGCTTAGGAAATATGAGACCCTGTTTCAAAGAAAAACATGCCCAGAGAGAGAGCAAAACTAAGAGAGACAAAGTGTCCCTGTGTAAGCCCAAGCCTGGAAGGAGGGGAGTGGACCTGCCTGTACTGAATCTACCAGGTTTAAATGAATCCCCAGGGGGAGTCTTGGCCCTGGAGGAGATGGGAATGGAGGGGAAAGGATGGGGGGAAGGTGGGGGTTGGGGCAGGAGGAGGGGAGGACAGGGGAACCCATGGCAGATGTGTAAAATTAAAACACAAATATAATAAATTTTTAAAAAGGAAAAATAAAACTAAGAGAGACATAGCTGTTCTTAGATGCATAGGAATGAAAGTTTATATGACCATGATGTCTGCATGTAAATATAATATGGATTTTTTATACAGCCTATAGTGTCTTCATTAGAAAAGAAAAGGGATAGAGTCAGATTGTCTTTCCTGGCAAGTTTCAAAGAGAACTGAAAGATGCACTAAAGAGATGAATCTGCAATATATTCCTTTATGCTTATGCAGTGTAGGACTGTGCACTGGGAGAGGGAAAGATCAGTGTTGAGGTTCACCTCCATGTCACTCACAGTTAGCCATATTGACCACTGAATTGTTGGATTTTCAGCTATTCCATCTATCATTCCCTGTTTTTATAGTAAAGCTTACTGAGGATCATGGAGTATAGTATATGTTCAGGTACTGCTGTCCTCTGGGCCCTTCTCTTGAGTTGTCACCTACTGCCTAGACTCAGTAGGTGATTATGTATTATCTACTTTTTGATCTTAGAGTTATCTATAAAATGCTGTTTAGCAGATAAGATTTCTCCACTCAAATTGAGACTTGGACTGTAATCCAACTCTCAGCAGAGATACATCTGGAGGCTGTCAGGAGAGGGTTCAATACCCTCCATCAAGCAATGAGCAGATTGAAACTTTCTCGTTGTTTTGTTCACAGAGAAAATCCCCTCTTCCCAGATATAAGAGAAATGTGTGCTAAGAGACAAGAAGTTGGAAAAGCACAGTTAAATCCCATTAGTCTGTATGTGTGCTCTGCTGAGAATTCTAGGAGATCCTAAAAGAGGCAGAGGCCCATTCTGGCTTTGGAAAACAGGCATTTTGTGTCTGATCTTCGAGCTCAAGGTTATATCATAGATGAGTGGAGAGTTCATAAAAGTCCTTGAGGTCTGTCTAATGTACTAATGAAAAATAGAAAGAATGGGAGGAGAAGAAAAAGAAGAAAGGAAGAGGAGCAGGAGAAAATACTGATGGTGGATACTACACATCAATTATTTCCTGTATTTATAGGCTATCTTTAATGAGACTCATTTCCCTTGATCATCTTATGCTACAACTCTATTAAATGTGGTTTAGAAAGTAACTAGATCTGCATTCATACTTATCAAAGAACATAGGATGGGTGTTGGAAATTTGCCATTTTGGATAAGAAATGTAAGTGTAAACAAAGAAAATAAAATTATAAATTGAGGCTGGGGGTGGATCAGTGACTACAGTGCTTACTTCACAGACATGGAGACCTGAATCTGAACCTCAGAACCTAGGGAGACTGCATGGGACTGGACTAGGTCCTCTGCATACATGAGACAGTTGTGTAGCTTGCTTGGTTTGAAGGGCCCTGGCAGCGAAATCAGGATCTATCCCTGGTGCATGAACTGGCTTTCTGGAGCTCATTACCTATGGGGCACCTTGCACAGCCTTGATGCAGTGGGAAGAGGCTGGGACCTACCTTACCTGAATGTACTCGGCTTTGCTAACTCCCTGTGGGAGGCCTTATCTTTTCAGAGGAGGGGATGGGAAATGGGTTGAGGGTGAAGGCTGGGGGTGGGAGCAGGAGGAGGAATGAGAGCGAGATCTGCAGTTGGTACATAAAATGAATAAAAATTTTCTTAATAAAGAAAAAAATAATCTATAAAAAGACTAAGTGATACGATGTATGCCTGTAATCACAGTGATGTGAGATATGAGGTGGAGACAGGCAGATCTCTGGAAAACCACAGTGTAGATGCTTAGAAATATACCTTCCTTAATCCATCCCAAGTATGGTGATTTGAATGAGAACATTCTCATCAACATCATGTTTGCATACTTGCTCCCCAGTTGGTGGAACTGTTTGAGAAGGATTTGGAGTCGTGACCTGGTTGGAGAAAGTCACTTGGAACTGGCTTTGAGGTTTCAAAAGCCTATGCTATCCCCACTTATCTCTCTCTGCCTCATACTTATATATCAAGATGCAAGCTTTAGGCTATCGCCCCAGTGCCGTGACTGCCTGGCTGTTGCCATGCTCCACATCATGATTGTCACAGAGTCTATCCTCTGTAACCATGAGTGCAATCTAAGCATTTTCTTGGCCATAGTGTCTTACCACAGCAACAGGAAAGTAACTAAGATACCAGGTTACCAGACGAATAAACACTCATGAATCACTGCTTGAGTCCAAAGAATAAAAAAGAACATTCCTGAGACACAAGGCTAGTCTCTCACTCTCAAATAATGAAAAAACTATGTTTGCTTCCGATTTTGATAAGAATGCAGGCCAAGAGGCCAACCCACAATTGCACTGTCTTGTCTGTTTCAATTTCAGAGAGTAAGTATCCTTTAACCACGAGATAAATCAATGGCACACACAAGCAGATCACAAAGGCAGGCTCATTATTTCTTTTCTGGGGATTATATGCAATAAAGAGGGGAGGATTTATGGAGCCTCACACTGAGTTCCGTTTCTCCTGCTCTGTCGTCACCCCCTTCATGGATTTGAATAACTCTTCATATATCTTCTTGGTGTCATTTTTCTCCTAGCAGAGGTGGCTAATGCAAGATCTATTGCACATTTTCTTGCCTGTGTGGCTTAGACAACAAGTTTATAAATGAAGAAAGGGTAGCTGGGGTAATTTCTCTGGAAAAAAAATGCACTTCTCAATGTAGAGACATATAAATTAAGTACAATTTCTCCAGACTAGAAGCTCATGCCCTTCTAGATGCCGAGAGAGCACCATGACATAAGGCATTGTGCAGCTACCATCCACAGTGAACTGAAGTTGTGCTTTTATAGGCTGTGTTTTGTTTTTATAAAAGAGAAAAATCTAAAGAGCAGATGCTTTTTATTATAAGGAATGTACAGACTAGACCAAATGTTGGATAATTTTAAGAAGATACATACCAACACAAAATACACACACACACACACACACACACACACACACACACATACATGTGCACATCCATGGACATATTCACATATAGAAACACATACACATAAACATACACATAGACCACACACAAACACACATCAACACATACATGTGCATGAATACACAGAGACAACACAAGTACACATGCACACATACATGTACATGCACAAGAGACAACACAAACATGCACACAGAGAAAACACAAATACATGTGTAGATGTAACCATCTTGTTAAATAAGAAACACAGAGCCAATTGCAGAGTTAAATGCCAAGAGGTCAGAGCAATAGCTGAAAGCTGAAAACCTTACCCTTCACTGCTGCTCTGGCCCCACAGGTTCATAGGTATGTTAGCCACATATGGTTTTAATTTGTCTCTCTGTCTTTCTGGGCCGATACATTCAAGCCATCTTGCACTCTGTTTCACTTGAGATAATGTTCCAATTCCTAACAGTTGAACATTTACCTCCTGAAGAGGCCAAGATGGATGCCAAAATTCTGGTGCAATTATTTAACAAGAAAGTTACATCTACATACATGTACACACATATATGTACATGCACACAGAGACATGTACACACATTGTTAGAGGACATGTTGTAAGAGTCCACTCTCTCCTTCTACCACATGGTTCCTGAAGATTAAACTCAGGGTGTCAGCCTTAGCAAGAGTTTGTATCTGCTGAGCTATATTTTTTCATTCCAAAGTTGTCAGTATTTAAAAAGAAAGAATTCCTAGCAAAATTCAAGAATGTCTTCCATTGAGAAGTCAGATGGAGATGTTCCTGCTTTCTTGCTGGCTTCTTTCCAGGACCCCACTCAGATTTAGCAGGGTCTAAAACCAGAGTTACTTGGCTGTCTTTGTACATACATATTTCAGCTATCATTCTGATGTATTTTCCACTTCATTTTTTTGTTTTTTGTTGGTGGTGGGTTTTTTTTTTTTTTTTTTTTTTTTTTTTTGTGTGTGTGTGTGTGTGTGTGTGTGTTGTGGTTTTTTGAGACAGGGTTTCTCTGTAGCTTTGGAACATGTCCTGGACTAGCTCTGTAGACCAGGCTGGCCTCGAACTCACAGAGATTCATCTGCCTCTGCCTCCCGAGTTCTGGGATTACAGGCATGTGCCACCACAGCCTGGCCTCCACTTCACATTTTTGCATCTTGATTTATGTACAGTTGTTGGGCAGCTATTTTTTCAAATTATAACATTCCTTTCCAGAGAGGCTCTTTAAGACTTGTGAAGTAAACAAAATTTTCGCTATTCACAAGCCCCTCCAAAAGGCTTTGTTTTTACTCTTTGGGGGCCCACACACAACTCTCAAATAAATACATGGAGACTT
Organism: Onychomys torridus; assembly: GCF_903995425.1. Lineage (NCBI taxonomy): Eukaryota > Metazoa > Chordata > Mammalia > Rodentia > Cricetidae > Onychomys > Onychomys torridus. The sequence continues at coordinate 76,389,830 of NC_050453.1, forward strand.
GTTCTTAAATATGAATGCCCAGCCTTAGCTTGGCTTATTTCTAGCCAGTTTTTCTAGTTTAAATTATCTCGTTTCTTTTTAACTACATTTTGCCTCTGAGCTTTTTATCTTTCTTTATTCCGTGTATCTTTCTTTCCTTCTTACTCTGGGGCTGAATGTGTGGCTGGGTGGCTGGTCCCTAGCATCTTCTTCTTTCTCATTCCTTCCCTTCTTCTCTTGAGCCTATATTTCTCCTCTTACTTATTCTCTCTGCCTGTAAGCCCTGCCTCTCTCTCTCTCTCCTGCCTCGCTATTGGCTATTCAGCTCTTTATTAGACCAATCAGGTGTTTTAGGCAGGCAAAGTAACACAGGTTTACAGAGTTAAACAAATGCAACATAAGAGAATGCAACACATCTTTGCATCATTAAGCAAATATTGCCAACATAAGTGAATGTAACACATCTTTAAGTAATATTCCACCACAGTAATATAAGTAATAATAGTTTTTTGTTTTGTTTTGTTTTTAAGCTGGGGATCGAACCCAGGGCCTTGTGCTTGCTAGGCAAGCGCTCTACCATTGAGCTAAATCTCCAACCCAGTAATAACAGTTGTTGGAACAGGATGTGCTTTAAGAGCCCCACCACCACCACCAAGAATTTCTGTAAGTGGTTCAGGAACCTTGAGGGATGCAGCTTTTATGAGTCATCTTCCAGGCCACAGAGAACTGTCAGTGAAGCAACTACCTGAGCCATCCATGTTCCTGTGAGCAAGCCTCATTTATAATCATGAAAGAAATCAGTAAATTCACTGTCTCAGTAAGTTAGACTTTAAGGGAATTGCTTCTTGGTTTTGTAATTTTTGCTCTTCTAGAGTGGATACATAGTTGTTCACATCTCCAAAGGGAAATTCACATAATAGTTTACTATACAGTTAGAAGAGTGGGAAGATGGCTTTATTCTTAGTTTTCAGCCTTTCTTTATAGTCTCAGTCTCAATCTGCAATCTGCAATCTGTTTTTAATGCTTCATCTCGTTGTATCTTTCTCCCTCTCCTTTTCCTTTCTTACTTCACCCTGCTCCTTTCTTCCCTCCCCTCTTTTCTTCTATGCTTGAGTATTCAGCTATGTAATCCCTATGTGAACTACTTTGCCTAAAGCCAGTCAATAGCCTACAGAAGCTTAACATCTGTCATGGAAAGCTTAATCATTAATTTGATGGATCTAGAATTCCATAAGAGACAAGTCTCAGGCTTGTGTGTGAGGGGGGTTCTATATCAGATCAGTTGAGGTGAGAAGACCCACCCTAAATGTGGGTGGCACCATTCCATTGCCCTTCTTTCCTGGACTGAATAAAAAACGAAGAGAGAGGGAAAGAGGGAGAGAGAGAGAGAGAGAGAGACAGACAGACAGACAGACAGAGACAGAGACAGAGAGAGAGCGAGCTAGCACCAGCATGCATTGACTCTGCTTCCTGACTAGGGTTGCAATTTGCCCAGCTTCATCAAGCATGTGTATGAATGAAAGAAAGAGGCAAAGGAGGTACCAACAGAGAGCAAGGCTCATCTACACAAATGTCTGCTGTCTATCTGCCACACCCAACTGGGAAAAGTGAGACTCTTCCTTTGTTGTTCTATGCACACAGGCCTGAGACATGCAGCGAGTAGATCTGTAAGTCCTGAACTTCATTTTCATTCTGTGGCAAAAAGATAATCACATACTTAGGGCAGCTATTTCTCTAGCAAGGTCTCATCCAGAATACTAATAGCATGAGGATGAAGACAGAAGGTCAGACCTCCAGCACTCACACAACAGCTAGGAGGAGTGTTTTGGTGCCACCTGTAATCCTATCACTTGGGAGACAAAGACAGCATGCTCAAGGGGAAAGCTGGCTTTCCCACATCACCTGAATCAGGGCTTCAGCAAAAGACCTTTACTCAGAAATAAAATGAAAGCTATCAAGGATTGTTTTTTTTTTTGAGACAAGGTTTCTCTGTGTAGCTTTGTGCCTTTCCTGGGACTCACTTGGTAGCCCAGGCTGGACTCAAACTCATATAGATCCACCTGGCTCTGCCTCCTGAGATGCTGGGATTAAAGGCGTGCACCACCACTGCCCAGCCAAGGAATGTTTTGATATCAGTCTCTTGCCTCTACATTTATATGTGTGACCACAAACAAATATGTTCATGCACATGCAAACATTCATTCAAACCACACACATATATAAAACTGACAAAGCAGAAATAATGAAACTGTCAACAGCCACAATGGTGAGATTGTACCTCAGCTATATATTACATATTTAAAGCTACATTCTATAAAATTTCTTATATTCTGCTCAATCAATGCACTGGGCAACATAGCTTTGTTGCAAATATCCCTAACTATCATTGTGACAAGCAGTGTTGAGTTACAAGATTGATTCTGGAAATCTATCAAGCAAATGATCAATACTTTTCATGCTGTCACATTGAAATAACAAGGGCAGTGCCCGAAGGTATGTTCTATTTTATAAGATGCAGCCTGTGTCTAGTACACAGAAAGTACTCATGATTCCAGAAGAGATCTGATGATCAAAATGCTGCTGGTGACTCTAGTTTAAAAATCTTCCCATGGCTAAAGGTATCTGGACAGGCACATCTGTATTGATACTTAAATGATGCCATACTCAATCTATCTCAATCAAAACACACACTTCAATAATGGCATCTTTTGGTACCTGTCATAGATAAACATCTAATGTCTCCACATTTCTGAGTGATGAAGGAAACAGTTCTTTATTTGGGTTAATATAACTATGATGTGTAGTTTTGCCAGTTTGATACAATACAGAATCACCTGTTAAATGATTTTCAATGAGTCACTGTCTTGATTAGAGTGGCCTGTGGGCATGTCTTTGAGGAATAATCTTGATTAAATTAATTCCTGTGTTAAGACCTAACATAAAAGTAGGTGGCACTATCCTTTGGTTTTAGGTCATAGACCATATAAAAGAGGAGGAGGTAAACTGAGAGTAAACACGCATGTATTCATTCTCTCTGTACTTGACTATGGATGTAAAGAGTTACTTCAGGTTCCTGCCTCTTCTTTCTTAGTGAAGGACTCTAACCTGGAACTGTAAACTGAATGAGCCCTTTTTATCCTGTTGCTTCTGTTAGAAAATTTTATCCCAGCAACTAGACAGGAAACTAGGGCAATGACTAAGCAAAACTTTCTTTCATTCATTCATTCATTCATTCATTCATTCATTCACTGAACAGATGAATTACACAAAAATGGAAATGTTGGGTCTTCAACTGCCTTTGGCCAGATGACATTTGCCAACATACCTGTCACTGAATGCTAAGAGTGAGGCATAAATCAACACACAAAGATGACCTATAGCAGAATGTTTCATCTTTTTCAATTTCATTGAGTTAAACTCAATAAAGCATAGTAATTTCTGAAATGGGACTCACTGGAGAGAAGCATAAAAGAAGTGAGCTTACTCCTTAGACTGACCTTGGCTATAACTCTATCAAGATGTTTCATCCAGTGCCATCTACATGCTTGCACAACTCACTGAATTTGTGACCAATTTAAATGTGTGGTGATAAAACTTGTCACAAAACACTGCTGCCTCTCTTCCATTTTAAGTTACACAAAGTTCACCTCATCTCTGTTCTTGTGATAGGTGGGGAGCTTTGATTGTGTAAAAAGCTAATCCTCCATCTTTAGATCCTGCTTCAACTGGAAAGATTCATAAATACTGCCTGAAGATAAATTAGACTTTCACATGGAGTATAATTTATGAAAATTGTAAAATACTTGAACTGATTCCACCAAAAAGAAGATATTAAATCTTGATGAGTAGCAAACTCCTCCAAGAAATAAAATGTGATGTTTAAATAGAACTAAAACAGCAAAATAAATTTAAATTCCTTCTTAAATCATATTACTTACAGGAGTTATTAATTAAGGAAAAGACTTATAATCATAAGAAGGTTTTAAATCACTTGATATTAGATTCTTCTGGATGTATAAAACACAGTTAATGAAGATACATGTGTGGTAGATGAGGAAATGAAAATCTGATGTCCTCAAATTCTAGTATCTCTTTTCCTTAAGCAAGTATGTTTTCAGTGATAATGTTTTCAGATTTAAAAATTACATTAGCCCATATATAAAGGAAGCAAATAAGAAAACTACATGGAATACAGATCAAGTTAATAGCTGGTGGTGAGCTATACAGTATGGGTGTTGATAGAAAACAGTGCAAAAACAAACCCAGTACTAGACTAGTGTATCTAAAATATTCCCCTCCTCTCCCTCTCCCTCTGTCTGTCTGTCTGTCCCTCTCTCTCTCTCTCTATGCACATGCATACCTCATGACACACACTCATACACATACATACATGCACACATACATGCACACACAATTCTCACCCACAGTCACACACACACACACACACACACACACACACACACACACACACACACACCACACACAAGCACCTTGAAAAGCAGTGACTTTTCCATCCCCACTATCACACAAGGGTTCCTGAATAGAGTTAGCATCTCTGTGACTATTGATGAGGGAAGTGAGGGAGAGGGAAGGGAGGAAGAGATAGTGAAATAAAAGAAGGAACAAATTCAGTCCATGACTTCTGTCAGTGGCAACCTATTCAGAGATAATATTGGTGCTAATGCTGAATCTCACTGAGGGAGTGAGATGTAAGCACCATCTTACATTAGTTAGGGTTGCTATTGCTGTGAACAAAAGTGACTTGGAGAGGGTAAGGTTTATTTTGCTTATACTTGAATATCACAGTCAATTATCAAAGGAAGTCAGGGGATGACATCAAGCAGGGCAAGAACCTGGAGGCAGGAGCTGATTTAGAAGCCATGAAGGAGCTGCTTACTGCTGTGCCTTACATGGCCTGCTCAGTTTGATGTCTTTTAGAATCCAGGACCACCAGCCCACAGATGGACCATGAACAATAGCTGATACCCTCACATAAACCACTAATTAATAAAGGCTCTACAGACTTCCTTAGGGGCAAAATATATGGAGACATTTTCTCAACTGAGAGCCCCTCTTTCAAGTGTCTCTAGCTAGTGTCATGTTGACATAAAACCAGCCAGCACTCCATAATTTTTACTCCTGAAACTGAAGTTCTTCAGTTTAGTTAAATTATTTGATCACACTTTTAACAATAGTTATCAGGAGTTGGGGATTACTAAGAAGAGTGATAGACTGGAATCTCTATGCCTATGCTGTAAATTTTTATTACAATGACGCAAAACATAAAATTCCATAGATGTAGGAAAATAACACATATAAGGAGAGTGGTACCCAAATAGTCTGAGACAGCCCCTAAGTTCGTGAAGGAGTAGCATAAACTTTACTGTGATGATCTATGAAGCTAGAATAAAGCAATATATAAAATGTAATAGTAAAAAAAAAAACATTTCATTTCCTAGTTGTAAAATATTGGAAATTTTCCTTGAGCTAGGGCACAAAGCTATCTTGTAGGTGGTTAGCACAAAGTATGCAGTAGGATGTATCCTACCTACAAACAACTGGCTATTCAGCTGAAGCCGGAAATGGCCTTCCTCTGAGGTCTCCCTTGTACTCCGTGGAAGGTTATCCACCTGTAGGGAGGTCTGCTTGAGGTTCCTCTCAGCCCGTATATAATGCCATTGGTTGTCATTCATAGGAGAAGGAGACTGGACAAGGAGCTCAACGGGGCCGTTCCCAACATCAATGGCGAATGTGACCTCAGAAGGAGCTGCAGCCAAACAAGAAAGAAGGATGAAGGCCATCATCAGAGTGTTGTAGGCACAGGCATGTTCAGGATGTTTAGGGAAAGGAATTATAAGTCTCTGTCAATGTGGAGAGAACGTCTCTGAATTCCCTGAACACTGGGGTCACCATCAGCAGTATCAACTGCTAAAGACTAAGAATGTATGTCGTCTATGCCCTGCCCACATCAGTCATTCCTAGTTGTTCAACACAGGAAGCAGGGACTGGGGCCCTTGTGACTATCTTAATCTCTGCGGAAGCTCTGGGTTTCCTTGGCCTACCCTGGTTTTACCTATGTTCTACTGTACACAAGTGCTTAGCTAAGCATCTCCAAGCTATAGAGATGAGACCCATGTGCTTAGAATAACAATACCATTTGCCAAGATATTTAGTCAATGTGTGTGATGTAAGCACTCATATTTGCATATCCCAAAATTCCAAAATCAGGCATGAGAGAAGGATCAACAGGTAAGAACACTTGCTGCTCTTGCAGAGAATCAGAGCTCAGTTTCCTAATGTTCAGATGGGGTAGCCCATAACTGCATAAACTCCAGCTCCAGGAATAGGATTTTTCTCTGGCCTTCAGAGGTACCTGGGCACATGTATAAAAACCCACATAGATATATACACATAAATGAAAATATATCTTAAAAATATTAAGATGACTTTCATAATGTCAGTTGCTTGTCCAGATTAAAAACATTGAAAATGACATAGCCTTAAACTACTCAGAAACTCCCTGTGTTGGTTACTATCCAGGACTCTCTCCCTCTCTTTTAGCAATATGTTATGGAAATCAATTGGCAGCCATTCATTAACAATAATACCAATGATATTAAAATGATGGTCATAATGAAGATAGTAATGTGCTAGTCATGGTGATGGTGGTAGTAATGATAACCATGGTGACTGTGGTGATGCTATTGGCAACAGTAGGGATGGAATCTAGAAGACGGATGCTGGAGAGCATGGTGATAATACTTCAGATGGCAGTGACTGTGGCGATACTTACTGATGAGGCTAGGCTGACTGACAAGCCAGATCCAGGGAATCTGGATCTTTCTCTCAATAGTGGGATTAGAAGCATATGCCACCACACCTGATTTTTTTAATGTATGCTCTGAGGATCAAACTCAGGTCCTCATGCTCCTCTTAACAGCTAAGCTATTCCCCCAGACCTGGTTTCTGTTTTCTGTTTCTGTTCTAATTGCTTTAGATATTTATTTATTTTATAAATATGTTTTACCTAATTGTATGTCTATATACCACATGCATGTCTGACAGTGAAAGAAACCAGAAGAGGGTGATGGATCCCCTGAAACTGGCATTATACATGGCAGGAACGACCACATAGGTGCTGTTGACTAAACATGGGTCTTCTGTAAGAATAGCAAGTGTTATTAGCCATTGAGCTCTCTCTTTAGCCTCAGTTTCTTTTACTTCTCTCTCTCTCTCTCTCTCTCTCTCTCTCTCTCTCTCTCTCTCTCTCTCTCCCTCTCTCTTCTTTTTGGTTGTTTGTCCAGACAGTGTTTCTCTGTGTTACCCTGGCTGTCCTGGACCTTGTTTTGTAGAACAGGCTGGCCTCAAACTCACAGAGATCCACGTGCTTTTGACTCCCAGTACTAAGATTAGAAGCATATACCACCACTGCCCATATCTATTTCTTATTTAGATCACTAGTTCCATCTTGAAAATCTGCTTATCTCAAAATCAAACATTTGTTGAGAGATGACTGGCTTTCACATATGTCTAACTCTATGTATACAGGACAAAGATTCATGGGAATATGGGGGAAACATTAAATATTTTGGTAAAATTCTCCCTGAATGGTTAGTTTGAAGGTATTAGGTTACCATCAGACAGCATACCTTTGTAGAAGGCCTGATGCTCTGCTGTCCTTGCCCAATTCTCTCACCAAGTTGGGCTTCTTGTCTGTACTGAGCTTAGCTATGCATCATCACCTGTACCATAAGATCTGACTGTTTGTCTCCCCAACTAGTGTGCAAACTGTAGAGCAGTGGTTCTCATCTTATAGGTCATGACCCCTTTGGGGGTTGAATGACCCTTTCACAAGGGTCACACATCAGATATCCAGCATATCAGACATTTACATTATGATTCATAACAGGAATAAAATTACAGTTATGGAGTAGCAAGAAAAATAATTTTTGTGGTTGGGGTCACCACAACAGGGGAACTGCATTAAAGGGCCAAAGCAATAGAAATGTTGAGAAACCCTGTTGTAGAGAAACTTTTACTTATCACAGATCCAGCCACTAACATTGTGCTTAGGTAGAGCAAGCTCACTTACTACAGGCCCAGCCCTCCATCCTGTGCTTTTATGTACATAGCTCTAGCAAAACCAAGGCTAGATTCCTAAAAATAAATTCTGCAGTTCTCTTTATCTACTTTTTGTTTTTACATGTGGGTTCCACAATCTTGTCAAAAGTTCTTTTAAATGTTTTGTTACTGCTGATCTTTATTCAAGTAACTATCAAAGACTGATAATATTTAAACCATTCCTCCTGGACATTAAAGAATCAGCAAAATAATATTTATTAAGGGCATCACAGAAGCCAGATATATTGCATGCCATTTTCCGTCACTGAATTCAGTAAGGCCTCAATACAAACTTGTTAGATGGGAGTATTTTCATCAGTGAGGGAACTAAGAACAAATTGTCACAGTGACTAAAACTAAGATTTAAATCCTGGTAATATACTTCCAGAGCTTTCACTTTATTTTTATCATAACATAATTCTTTATTGATTCTTTGGGAATTTCACACCATGCCCCCAACCCCACTTATCTCCCAGTCCCTCCATGTCCTTCTCTCACTCCTGTAGCCTCCCTCCAAAAGAAATCCTCCCAAAAAATCCATTCAAAACAAAACAAACAACAACAGCAAAAATGACTTGATCCTCCATCTTTCCAATACCTCTTCATTCATCCTAGTGGCACTGGGTGCTGTGGAGTGTCTCACAGTACACCGTTTTGTCTGTTGAACCCCACCCAAAAATGTCCCTTGCAATGCCTTTGGTCTGGTTCAATGCCTCTGGCACACCAGCACCACTGGATTCTCACCAAAACCCCTCTTAGATATCCTGCTGTTGCCCCAAGTCATGGAGATCTTATTAATATAGTTCCACAGGACCAGTCCCTTCACTGCACTCCAGCAGGTCACAGATAGGGTGGGCCAAACTGAGTCCCTGGATGTGGGTGTGAGTGGTAGCTGAACTGGTTGATCTGGGTCACTCAGATCACACCCACTCAGGTGTAATGCAGAGCCCACTCTCCTAGGCCCATGTTTTTGAGGCCAGCTCTCCAATGCCCATGGTGAGAAATGGGGCCATCTCTCCCAGGTACATCGGACAGCTCTCCCAAGTGTATGAGACCAACTCTCTTGTTGTAATGTCTAGAAAGGGGCAGAGCCAGCTCAACACAACCCTTGGATTTCAACATACATAATTCTTATGAATCCCTGTGGCAACATGGGCCATGGACATCATCATAGGCCCCAGATTCAGTAGGAATATGGATCTAGACATGGTCCTTGGCAGCAGCCCAGGCCTGGATGACACCATGGCCCCATGCGGCAGTGCAGAGTACCCAGATTGGTATGGCCCTGGTGGCAGCATGGATCTCAGACAAGAACATAGCCAGATTTGTGGACTTGACCCTGGGTATCTGTGTGGCCTTTAGTATTACCATGGGTAGAGATTGTATATTTAACTCTTGCCTCCAACCTCAAATACCCAGTAGTCTATGTAGTCTTCCATGGCTATCATGGCTAGAATACATAATAGAGATAACTAGATGCAGTTGAATATAAAAGTATGAATGAGCAGATGGTACCATAAGGCAACATGGGCTTGACTCCAGACTTTGTGCCAGGGCACAAAGGTAATCATATATTCTGATGGCCCTAGATAGGAAATCGGGATGCAGTAACACTCTCATACTATCATAAACTTCACACTTACATGTCTCACTTAAATGTTCCTCTTAAATGATAGATACTTTCTCATTGTTTGCTCCTTTATTGTTCAAGACAAATCAAGCCAGATCTAGTTCCTGGGGAGTTAAGAGATGAATGAAACAACATGAGCTCACCACTCTGTTGAAGGAAGATTGTCAAAGGAAGAGCCTATAGATACCTTGGTGGGAGGAATGCCTCACAGGGGTTCCAAGGATCAAAAAAGCCCAGAAAAGACCATTGAATATTCTCTCCCACCTCTACAGCAGAAATGTACAATTGTACCCTTCAGGGAATCCTTTGGTGTCTACTCTCCATTGTTTTTCCCATTTCTTCTCAAAGCTTAACAAAGAGACATTAATGTATCTTCAACTTCTAGCCCAGATCAGAGATGAGGAAAATACTCTTCTATGCTGGACAACTTACTATCCAATGGACATATCAACCTAGCTGTTTGGATAGCAAAGAAGAGAATTCTCTAGGAATGGGACTATGTCACCTCTGAGTCAGTGTATCTGTTAAAGAACCTTTCCTTTCCAAGGAGCTGGTCTGCATGGTTCTTGCTATGAACTCTTTAACATGGAAAGTCCATCTGCTTAAATGAATAATGTTACTGGATCTGTAGCTATGAAGAGTAAGGTCTTTGATATTTTGTTACAGTCTTCCCCTTCATAGCAATATCAACAATAATAATTTAAGTTTAGGAAATATGAGGCCTTATATTTTGCTGACTTTATGTTTATGTATTTATTTAGTTTCTATTGATAGGGACTGAACTCAGGGTCTTGTGTGTGCTAGCTAGTTCTCTTTGTTACTGAACTACATCCACATTCTCAGGTCTAACACTTAAAAATATTTAATACAAGATGCTTGTGTTTTAGAAAGTAATATTTGACAGTATAATGACAGTAAACATCAAACAATTACATTACAGGTTTTATTTGTGTGTTTTTTATGAATTTAATACTAAATTGAATTTAAAAAATTGTACTGCCCAAAGGGCACAGTACACTGCTACCAACTACAAACAAATTGGACACTGATCTCTAATTAACACTCAATCACTGATGATTATCTTGTGATAATATACCATAACATTGACTGTGGGATTAATGAATGAAAAGGCTTCAGGGCCTGGATTTTTATTAAATTTTTACCTTGAGGTTATTATGTCCACAGTATGGAATGGTTGGTATTCATCCTGCTTTGCAGAGTCTGAGCAAGTTAGGTATGAAGGATTTTTATTTTACACCAAATCACAAAAGCTTCTGCCATTAATAGCATGTGAAAAGTAATATGGAAACACTCTCTTTTCCCATGTGTACTCTGCAACTGTAAAAGATACACTTAGCAGCTCACCCATGTGCTGGAGCCCTACACAAAACCTTCACTCTGCCCTCTGCAAATGTATTTGTCTTCTTGTGGGGAACTCTCAAATTCCCAATATCTGAGGATAAGATGTTTGCTTAGCTTTCAAGGGTATTTCATGCAGTTACATCACTGTGACATGGTCAATCACCTCACTCAAACTATTGGAAAATGTCCACTTAGACAAGGGTAGAGAGATGATCAAGGACAAGCCAAGCAAGCTGCGGTCATGAGCAGAGTAAGAGCAAGGCAGGGTACAGGTAGTGTTTACCACTTAGTCTAAAGATCCCAGAAGCAACAATTAAGAGCAGCTAAAATATGCTTAATGTTTATTTTTATTTATTTATCTGTGTGTCTGTGTGCCTATTCATGTATATGCTGGTACATCTGTGAGCAGGTGTGCTCACTCAGGTGTGCGCACCTTCATGGAGAGGCTAGGGGACAGTATTGGTGTCATTTCCTAGGATTCCCTCCAAGCCTTGTTTTCTGGGACAGAGCTTCTCACTGTGTTTCCACTTCCCTCTCCAATCTAACATCAACGTATGCACAGTGACACAAGGGGATTCCCTCCAAGCCTTGTTTTCTGGGACAGAGCTTCTCACTGTGTTTCCACTTCCCTCTCCAATCTAACATCAACGTATGCACAGTAACACAAGTGGCAGCAGAAGAAGCAGAAGTCAAGTTTGGTTCAGTCTCTCCCTAACAGGAGCAAAATCTACGATGAATTCTGCATTTAAATATTTGCTGCACAGATTTTTGATTAGTTGGATATTTTGAGGTCACTAAAATTGATTCTGGTTAAAAGAAAAATATATGGAGAGAGAGTGTTATAATTATTGGAGTTTTAAAAAATGATTTACTTAACCAAACTTGTCACTTTGTTAAAAATCTTCCCAAACCTTCTGAATATCTGAGTTTATATGAAAAATAATCCCATTGAAAATGAATAAAAATATTCTATTTTAAACATAATAGGAGATAAGTAGGCTAATAAAATTTTAGTTTCATTTGAACAAAAACAAGTACAGGAAATTAACTTTAGTGAAGTCATTGACAACTTCACAGAAAATCAAACTTATGGACAGACTTTTAAAGTTATTATTATTGAAATAGACTAAAACAGTGTTGTTTTTCCATTTTCATAAAAAATAATTATTGTGTTTCTTTCCTTTTTGTGCTTTCATGTTTTCTTATTAGCATGCTGGTATGCATTGTCCTTCAGTAGAATGTCTTTCCATCCATATTTCTTTAGTGTCCATTGGGCTTAATGATCATTAACGCACAGGTCCCACAGATGGGGCCAGAGCTACTCCAAAGGTATAAATCATGCATCTGACCCCCACATGCGATGCTACTGACAAGAAAGAACTGGAAATTCATCATGAATTATCACTGACTAGTTATATGCTCCTACTGGAGAGAGATAAGAAATTTTGTGTGTGTGTGTGTGTGTGTGTGTGTGTGTGTGTGTGTGTGTGTGTGTGTGATGCCAGAGGTGGATGTACAAGTTCCTTCTAAATTATTCTCCACATTATTTGTGGAACAGAGTCTCTCACTGAACCTGGGACTCACCAATTCCTGTCTGTGCCTTCTCTGGCATGGGACTGCCTGCCTATGTTACTTGAGTCCTGGGGAACTGAACTCAGGTCTTCATGCTTGCACACAGGTGCTTTATTGATTGAGCTGTCTTCCTAGCACATAAAAAATTACTTCTGAAGCATGGATACAATTGTTAAGTGGATCCCAAATATGAAGAGAACCCCTGCTTCCCATAGAGTGCAATCCTGAGGTGTGGAAGCTTAAAGGGACAGATAAGAGATAGCCATGCCTTCATAGAGAATGGAGTTGGCAATAGTAATGCACAGATACTTTTGGAATGCATATATCCAGAAGAACCATCCGACAGATGCTGATAGAATGTGATTAATCATAACTCGTTTGCAGAGATTTGACAGCTTCAACACTAGTTTTACTGATAAGGGTAATATTGGCTCAATATTAACAATATGTACTGGTGGCTGGTGGCAAAGATAAAGCGAAGCCTTCTCTGTGCACCACTGACATTGAACTCATAAACAAAGGCACTTACAGCTCATTTCAAGTCGAATGAAGTCTTTCATGCCAAGGTTCTCTAGGAAAACTCCAGATAAAGCGGTGGTTTTAAAAAAGAAGGAAATGTCAGCGCTGAATTCCGCATGGAAGGTAGGAAAGTGGAGGTAAGAAGCTTCAGTGGAAAAGGCAACGGCATTCCAGTAGTGTCCTGCGAAGCAGAGAGTCCCTCAGCATGGCTCAGTCCACTGGGTACAGAAAAGGAATGGGCTTGGGTGGAATGTTCAACACTAGGAGAATACTGAAGGGAAAAGGGATAAGGGAACCAAAACATCTTGTGTTCATGTAATTCAGAGAAAAGGGGGTGTTGTACTCACGGTCACCATAGCAACGCAAAGGGCCAATTCTCCAAGCAGCTTCTGAGTTTGATCTGTTGGTATCAGTGATAATTATCTGAGTTACAGGCAAGTGATCTTTGAAGGAAAGAAAACCAGTATCCTTTGTCCTGAAAAACATAAATTTAGGTTGGGGGGGAGGGAAGAAGGATAAAATGTAGATTATCTAGGGAATCGGTGTAAAGACACTGGTTTTGCAAAGTGAATTGGATTGGATGCAGCCTGGCTAGCCTTAGGAGGAGCATAACAGAAAGCCTTTCATCTCCTGGCCTATGTGATAAGTTGGAATACCAATTACAAAACCTATGGCCTGCTTCCAAACACCACTGGATTTTATGTCTTCCCTAAATGTGCTTGCAGAAGCACAGGTAGTTTACCAAGTTCGCTGTGCTGATTGTGGCCAAGAGGACCCAAAGCCTCACTGCGGTGTTAATGTCACATTAAACATCACTTCTCTTTCCCATAAAAGAAGATCTGCTATCTAAGGACCTAACCTGAAAATAGATACCACAATCCCCTCTCAAAAATTACTCACAGGACTTGGCTGAACCACCTGCCAACAGCTTTTAATCAGGCTTGAATGTTCCTTACCACCTTTTAAGTTGTGTGAAAATGAATTTTTATAGTTATTGGTTGCTTTTTGCTTTGTTCTTTAGAAAGACCTTGCTGGTTAATGGCTCTGGCTTTGTTCTTGTTAATTATGCAAATAAGGAAGTACCTAGTTTTCTTTTAATAGCAAAGATTAAAAAGAATAGAGAAAGCCAATGTTTCCTCCTCTTTTTAAGCTGTCTTTCAGAATCAAGGTGATGGTTGTACCACTAAGCAAAGCATAAAATTGGAAGTAAGAACCTGGCATTGTGGAGCTGTGCAGATAACTTAGACAGTCTGATCTACTTGGTATATGAGCATAGAGACCCAAATCCAGATCTAATGAACCTACACAAGAAAAGCTGCCCTTGTTGCACTTGATTATAATCATAAGGCTGGGTAAGTGGAGAGAGGCAGATCTCTGGGGCCTGCTTGCCAACCAACCTAGCTGAATTGGTGAAGTCCAGGCCAATAAGAGACCTTGCCTCAAAAAATAAGATGTACTCTACCGTACCCAAGGAATAACAACAAAAGCTGGTTTCTGGTCACCACATATACACTAATACACATACACATGCACCAGCCTAGACACAAATAAAAATGTGTATACATATGTATACATACCTGTACACATACCAGGGGAAGCTAGAAAAGTTACTATAGCTGATGGATGTCATTCAAGTACACAGTGTTCATATATGACATTTTCAAAATTAAATAAAAACAATGTTTGAAAATAATAGTACAGATTCAACTAAAACAAATAAATTGCCATTGACTGTGCAAATACTTGCAGGATGAAATTCATTAAGGATAGGTGGAATCATTGCCCACACAATTCTTCTCTGAAGTGTACATCACTATGTCCATTTACAAATGTTGAAAGTGGCTTGGAGGCACTGAGTTGTTGCCTAGGATCACAGGATAGAAAGCTCAGGAACCAAGTCATGGTTTTGCCTCCCTGATATCTGTCTTGTGCTTAAGGACACATATTAGTAGTGTGGGTGAGTGATGTTTAGGAAATGCTTGGTGTGTTGAGTGCACATCTGAATAGCAGCTTGAAGAGGATTAAATAAGATCTGCAGCTGCTGGGCACAGTGTCTGGTCTGTATTCAATGCTCAGAATTGCTCTCACTGACACTTTAGTTTTCTTCTGTCCCTGAACTACTCTGTGGCCTCGGGCAAGACAACTTATTTCATAGACATCCAGCTATGATCCTGGATTAGAAATTTCTTGCTACATAGCACATGTGAAAAATTAAATTTTAAGATTTAGAATTGAGCTCATGAGATTTGGAGAAAAACACTTAATAATTTATCTAGGTTATAAATAAACCAAATATTCACCTGAACCCTTCCCATACAGTCCCATTAAAAATATAAAGAAATACATAGTATAATATCTGTAATTTGAGTGCTTTTGTTTAGAAGCCATTCAAATGATAAAGCTTTGCTTCAGCTAAAAATCATACCTATGCATGTTGCACACACAGAAAGAATAAATTTGCCTTTTTGCTCAAAAGTATTCATAAGTAGAGATTGTAAAGCAAGGGAACTCAAACACCCTCAGTGAAGTAAAGAAAAAAAACCAGACTCTCCCCTGAAGTAACCAGGACATGCTGTGTCAAGCTACTCCATCCCATTTTCATTTTCCGGCTACACATGCTGGGTTCTGTTTTGTTTTGTTTTTGAGCTGAGGATTGAACCCAGGGCCTTGTGCTTGCTAGGCAAGCACTCTACCACTGAGCTAAATCCCCAACCCCACATGCTGGGTTCTGAGGTCTGTCCATTATGCTGGCTCGTAATGCCCTTAGACTCCGTGACATCTTGTCCACTTATTGCCCCTGTGTCAGCATATTGGCATATATAAAAAGCATGCTAAGTATAAAAAGGCTCTTCCAGATACCACAGGAAAATTTATATTTGGTTCAGTAGTGTAATGCACATTATCTTTATCTTTAAACAATAAAAAGAATTCAGGATTCCTTCCCCAGGAATGGTGTTTTCCATAGTGAACTTGTTCTCCTTATGTCAATTATGACAATACCCCTAGTACAACCTGATGTAAAATCCTCAATTGGAACTGTCTCTCCTGAAATTCTAGGTTATAGAAAGTTGGTGTCTAAAACAAACAGCCACCAGTGGTAAATACAACTGGTTTATACCAGCAACAGAGAAAGACGGACCTAGAGTCATCTGCAACTGAGAAATGTTGATTCACAATTGTGTGCCACACAACCTAGAAGTTTTGTCCTTTACTCCACTTATGCTCCAACTAACACTGACGGTGTCCACAGAACTTCTATTACTGCTGGTCCTTTTGTTTTCACATCACAGCTTTGTTCAGCAAATGGTACAATTCTGAAATTCTTTTTCCCAGTGTCTAGGTTGTGAAGTGGAATGACCAGCTTGTGAAACCAAGAATGGATTTCCAAATATTAGCACACTTGTGTGTAAACTCTCTCTGATGTCCCACTGGCAGAGACCTCCTGGCTGTAAGCTGGTGGATCACCCCATGGTCACAGTCTTCCCTCGAAATTGCTGCACACAAAGTAACAGCTCTGAGTCCTTGAGCTGTCCTAGGCTGGTCTCTGGTTGACCATCCCCATTCTGTACACACTGGCTTTCTCCACACACAACACAATTCAATTGACCGGGTTTCAGTTTACTAATTTGCAATCATTTTCGAGACTGACTCCCTGAGATTACACCTGGGTCACCTTGGCTGATGCTGTGGGAGAACACAGCCTCCTCAGTTACAGGCTCACAGCTCTTGGGCTGTATTTATAAACGCAGGTCCAGCCACTGCATGGTGAATTTACCAGAAGCCCTATTTTTGGAGTATTTCAGACTTCAGAGTTATCTCCTTATTCCACCCAGAATTTGATAGTTGAAGGAAATTTCATTACACTGCAGTATCATACCATAACTTAGCTCTACTTAGTACCTTAAGGCTCCAGGGTTCCATATGATGAAAAAAGAAAAGAAAAAATAAAACAGAAAAATCCCCTAAAAGTTTACTGTTCTTTAAAAATGAGAACGGTGGTCTCCCCTTTCCAGATGGCACCCTGACAGGAACACTGCTTTACAAAAGGTGCACCAAGGGCAAACACAGTGACTAGAACAGGGAACCCCCAACTCCTCTGCACTTTCAATGAGGAAGGAAGGGGGGAAGCTCTCTGTGAAGGGAGCTTCACTTTTATTTGGATAAGAAAACTTGCAATTCAGGCTAGGGGCTGTCACCAGGAGGCACCCATTGCAGTGTCTCCCCACCTTCAACAAGTGGCCAACCGTGCTTCCCTCCCTCTCTGATGGTCACTTTCTCCTCCCGGAAATGCCTAACACTCCCCTACACTACATGCAGGACCATGCTGTTCCCTGGGTTTTCTTGCACACCTTCAGTGGTCTAGCAAACTGACTAAGAAAACTCTTCCTTGTGGGCTGGGGAGCCAGATGATTCAGTAGGTGAAAATGCTAATCACAAACACATGAGAGGTTGAGCTTAGATCCCTCAAAAATGACATGCCTGTATTAGTCTGTAACCCTAGCAGTCCAGAGGATGGGAGGATCCATGGAGTCATTGGTCAGCCAGTTTTAGGTTTAGTAAAAGACCCCAGCAGAAGATACCCAACTTCATCCTTTGTTCTTCCCCAAAACACACATGAAAACCCCCACCCACACTCATAGTTATGTGTGTAACTCTGTACACACACACACACACACACACACACACACACACACACACACACACACTCACACACACACACACACACACACACACACATACACTCTTATGTATATATAAACAAGCAAGGATCCACAAATGAGAGAAAATGTGTTTTTTTTTTATTCTGTGACTTAATATGACTAATATGATTACTCCAATTGAATTTAATTTCCTACCAAAAACCACAAAAAACCTAACTTAATTTCTTTACTACTGAAAAATTTTATGCTTATATAGCATATTTTCCTCTTTCAATTCTCGGTTGTTGGACATCAGGATTGATTTACTTATTTCTTTATCCTCCACTCACTTTACTACTTAGACTTTGACTCTAACAGAAATCCTTGAGTAATAAGTTTCATAGGACACTATATCCCTTCTCTCCATAGGTTCTTTATTCACAGGCTCAAACCACTATAGAGAGAAAATATTTAAAATAAAACTGTGTTTGTACTTGGCAAGGGCAATTTTTTAAGCTTGTCAATATCCTCTAAACAACATGGTAAAACTATTTGAAGTCTATCCCCTTTGTATGAGGCAATACAATAATCTGATGATGATTGACAGGAGGGCTATACATAGTCTATGTAAATGTTATGCCACTTTATATGAAAGATCAGAATATCTGTGCATTTTAATAGGAGTAGTAGACCAGGAACCAAACACCAACAGAGATGTGGGCTGAGTGTACCCCTGACTGATTTATCTAGTTGAGGCTTCCTTTAACTTTAAGTAAAATGGTTCTTCTAGAAATGTTAATTGACTGACATTTTTCTTCCCATGTATCTCCATCTTATTTTCAGCTCTTTCTTCCTTTCATCAAACATATGATACCCATTCATTTTTCTAGTTTACTTGATCTCATTGGAACATATGGCACTAAGTGCTCAGTCACCAAGGTCTAGTGTAATAGAGTAAAGAAGAATCAGTCACAAGCAGCAAAAGGGTTTGCCTAAGGCTCCCCAAGAAGCCTCACTTAGCAAGAAGGAAGATATATGCTTCTCCATGTGCTTTCAGAGATTCTCTGAAACCTCTCCCGAATCCTTACTGCTGAGGATTTGGTGAAGTTAAGAGCATCTTTTAACTCAGTTGGAATAGCAATTCTGCCTCTGAGTCCCACAACATTCACTATACCACCCCACCAGAACCTCTCAAGGATAGGTTTTCTGGGATGTGATTATTATTTATGGTTCATGAAGTACATCTTAGAACTTTCAACTGACAGTTTTGTCTAGCATGTGTAATGGATTAAACTGTTCCACCAATCCAATTTTGCTTTCCCATTAACTTTATCCAACAGAAGAAATTGGGAGAATTTTGCTCTTGAAGAACTAAAGTTCTTGACAATTCTAACATTCACGCAGAACACTGGGGATACTAGTGGAAATATAAGGATCTGAAACAAAACCACTTAAATATGTGGAAAGCCAGCTCAGATCTATGGTAGTCATGCATGCAGGGAAGGTAGAAGCTGGTCTTTTGGATTCTTTTTGGTTTTGTGCTTTCCTTTATTCAGTGGACACTGGAGTTAGGTAAAGAAATGGCAGATGCATTTTCAAATTCTACCAGATATTATGGCTAACACAGATACAATTTTTTGTGCTGATAAAACTAGCACAGTGGTATTTCTATAAGAAGTTCAGTGACCTGGAGCTTATTCCATAGCTGACGAGGAAACTGCTTGTAGCACAAGTATAGTGAAACTGAGGCAGGCAGGCAATAAATACCAGGTGTAGTGGCATAAGTTCACAACTCTAGAGTTGGGAGATGGAGATAGGAAAATCTTTTGCATTTTCAGATTGACTAGCCTAGTTTACTTGACACCCTGCTGTTTCTAGTAAGAGATAAAGTCTCAAGATAAAGATTGCTCCTGAAAAATAGGACTTGAAATTGACCTCTAGTCTTCACACACACACACACACACACACACACACACACACACACACACACACACACACTGCATCATCTGATACTTCATTGTTCCATTCCTTCACTTCCTATAACACCACCACCAACGTGTTTATGCAGTGATTTTAATATGCTTTTGTATTTCTCAGTCTGTGTGCACGAAGGTTCTCTCCTTTTCATATAACTTGAGTGTAGTTGTTCCGCTACTTATTTTCTTTGAAATCCAGCTCCCCAGAATTCTTGACCCTGTTTCTACACCAAAAGTTCTTAACCCTGCTATCAAATGTATCATATTGACACACTTGTGACTAAGGAGCACTTTCCATACTGTTCTATGGATGCTTCAGAGACAGAGAATATATGACCTGACTTTTCTCTGCTGTTTTTTTGGCTGACTGGCACAGTGTGGTATTCAGTCAATTCACTTAAAATTAACAACACCACATGAAGTAAAACAAACACTGTGATATTCAAAGAATAATAATATGATCTTTGGAATGAATATTATCTTAGCTCCATAGCCATGGAAACTCATTGAGCAGGACAGTACAGAGGTAAGCAAGTCTATTAAGGAGTTATAGACACTCTCTAGTAGAAAGAGAGATGGGTGGGTCAAGTACTCTCACCTGGGATTCCAGATATTACTCCTTCCTGTCTACCCCATCTGAAAGTTATCTTGGAAGATACTGGAATATATAGGATGTGGAAGGCCAGTTGAAGGGGAGCCTCCAGGATGCAGTTTCCATGAGGTTATCATTCATGATTGGGTGGGTCTTGGAGGTGTCACAGTTGTTTGGATGCCAGTCATATTTCAATAAGTAATCCATCACAGTGCTGTATAAGTAAGTTTAGTAAACTCATTGATTCACTTAGTAAAACTTGGATGGAACTGGAACTTGTATCTGTCACTAGAATCCTAGCTCAGAAGAAGAGATATTTATGCTCACCACCCTAGGAAAGTTAACTCAATAAAACTTTGTAATAACGTGTCCTCCAAAATGTTCACCAAAAAATACAAATTGTTCTCAAGTCACCAGTGAAACTTGGAAGACTTTACTTGAGATTTTAGCCTCTTCTTCATTGAAAGGATGGGAATTTCTAGACCTCTTCTCCCTTAGACTTTGTAATTGGTTGTTCAGCATGGATTCTCTGAAATGAATGATAAACAGTGATGGTGGTGGTGCTGGTTACCGGTGGAAAGGTCATGGTCAAACAGAACCCAGTATTAGTACTCAGAGCTTTAACAGGAGGAAAGGGGGGTGGGAAGGACTAGGCCTAGGAAAGAACATGTGTGGAGAGCAGAGAGAAAGATGGTGTGGGAGGAGGAAGGAGAGAGAGTAGAGACGAGAGGGAGGTGGGGTCTGTGTTCAGCCTTTAAGGGCTCTCGGTATGGAGCTACACCAACCAGGCGCTGATTGCATGACTACACCACACACACACATAGTCACCAGAGCACACTGATGATGTAAGATGCAAGACCTTTTGCTTAACTCCTGAACTGTGTATGTGTAGTCATGTAGCTGGAGTGAGAACAGAATTTTAACATTCTCATGGTAAAGAAAGCATCCTAACAGGAAATTTCTGTTCCTTTCCTTTGACTTTTAGTAGGTTGGGTGTGGTGGTGTGAATGGGAATGTCTCCATAGGCTCAGATATTTGACTGCTTGGTTCCCAGTTGCTTGTGCTCTTTGAGTAGGTTTAGGAGATGTAGACTGTAGTTAGAGTTTTCCTGCCTGGCCCAGTGAGGACAAATCTCTCTTACCCGCCAGTCCCACAGTTGCTCAGAAGAAGCAGTGAAGGGTAAGGTTTTCCACTTTTGCTCTGACCTCGTGGTTTTTAACTCTGTAATCGGTTCTGTGTTTCTTATTTAACAAGCTGGTTACATCTACAAATGGCGCCCAACGTGTTGGCAAGAATTTCCACCTAAAACCTGAGAAAAAAGATTCTAAAACAGAGCTAAAAACAGCTTCCTAGTTGTCTCTCTCAAGTTAGCGGCAGCCTGCTGGTTTGAGCTACTATGGCGGGTTCCTGGCATGTGGTCTGACCTGCAGTGCAGCGGGAATGAGGAGTCTACAAGTGGCACTTTACTCTGCTGCGTGGTAGATTTAGCCTTTGCTAGTATAAAAAAAGAAAAAAAGTTTCTGGGCTATGAACTGCTTTGATAGAACTGCTTCTGATAGTTGATGGTACACATGGCCCCAGACCCAGAGCTGGCGGTAAACTGTACCGCCACCATGTTGGGAAGCTGAGGTGGGCAGAGCCAGCAGCCACAGCAGTGTTTCAGTCTTACAAAGATGGATATTACACAGAGAATCTGGTTTGTCTTGTCTTTGGGATTTTTAACTGCAGAAAAAGATTTTATCATAAAAGCTGTTGAGTTAAACAAATATGTAAATTTTAAAGGTACCTTGACTTCAAAATTTGGATATAAGGATATGTTGCTTTGGAAAGGAGTCTCTGCTTTTGTTTCCACAGAAAGCCAGAGGCTATGGATTTGTTCCAGATTAAGATACATCAGGTTTGATCAGCCAAGACCACCTGAAAGGTCTCCGATGACACAGTGGCCCAGATGATCCGACATCCAGAATGGTTTTCAAGGCAACTGGCTCAGAGGTTCACCCTCATGGACTACTCCATAATCCTAAAATTTTCTTTGTGTCCCCATAAGATGCAGCGCCCCCCTCCAGCAGGAAGTAGTAAGAGAAACTACACCCACATTCCCAAAATTATCAAGCTGGCTTTGGAGATGGAATTGGCTCACTCCTTCTCTAAACCCAGACATATTGCTAAAAGAAAAGGTTAAGAGATTCTTGTCCCAAATCAGAAGAGCCCTCTGGTGTGGGACAGAGAAAAACCAATATTTTTCTTTAAAGCAGGTTGATTATAAATGCGATTTCTTTCTAAAGAAGAAAAGGGGATATGATATAGATATAATAGGATGAAAGGGTAGATTAAGGAAGGAACTTACTTCTAAAGAGCAACAACTTGTTTAAAATGTTTTACATTGGTATAGATTTTAG
Source organism: Onychomys torridus (assembly GCF_903995425.1). NCBI lineage: Eukaryota > Metazoa > Chordata > Mammalia > Rodentia > Cricetidae > Onychomys > Onychomys torridus. The sequence goes on from NC_050453.1 coordinate 76,412,620, forward strand.
TCTATTGATACAAACATAAAGTTAATTTTGTTATACTATATATATATTTCTACTCGTGTTTAAGGTATTGTGTTTGTATAGCTCATTTAAAATTGTAATGGATAATTAAAAATAGATTAATAACTGGTCATCTATGATAATCATACTCATAGCCATGTTAGTTAAGTCTTCTAGGTATACACAGAGATATTTCAGATAGATAGGTAATCTTCAAATCCTTCAAAGACCTGCAGAATATGGCATTTAAAATATTTTTAAAATTTAGACTTTCTGGACAGTGAGACATGTCTGCTCCTGGCAGCACCAATTTACTTCAGAGAGGAGGATGGGCATTGAAGACACATCTTATCTTAATGAAGACATATCTTATCTTCACCTTGGCAAAAATAGCCATTTGGACAAGAAACTGTTCTTGCCTGGACTGCTCGATCAACTGGACATGCAGGACCCAGAGAAAGGTGACCACTAAACTTTGCTTGACAAAATGGTCCTTCAGGTTCCTGCTTCGCAGAGGAAACTGCCAGACATTCTACAGGACACTGAGAGAAGTGACCAAGAGACTCTAGCCCTGTGGGCTGAAGACAAATGCCCCAACTTTACAAAGGACCATTAGGTGACTGTCCAGGATGCCAGCTGTCTCTGTCTACTCTTGCAAGACTCCTGAAAAATGCTTACATCCTTCTCCCGGTTCTCAGGTAATATTATATCCTTCTGAGGTCTTTGATGTGGTTGAAGACTAGATAGTTATAATTTCCTCAGTTATGATACAAGATAAGTTAGATATAAAACCTTAGACTCACAAATATAAGATAGATAGGATATCTTCTTTAATATTGTAACTGTAATTCTTGCTTGATAATTGTTTTGTTATATGTAATTGTACTATGTAAAAGTTAAAACCTTCCTTAAAAAAAAAAAAAGAAAAGGGGAAGTGCTGTGGATATTGCTCTGTGTAAATAAAGTTCTGATTGGCCAGTGGCCAGGCAGGAAGTATAGGTGGGACAAGAAAGAAGAGAATTCTGGGAAGTAGAAGACTGGAGAGAGACACCACCAGCTGCCGCCATGAAAAGCAATGTGTAAAGACACTGGTAAGCCACAAGCCATGTGGCAAAGTATAGACTAACAGAAATGGGTTAATTTAAGATTGGAAAGGTAGATAACAAGAAGCCTGCCACAGCCATACAGTTTGTAAACAATGTAAGTTTCTGTGTGCTTTCTTGGTTGGGTCTGAGCGACTGTGGGACTGGTGGGTAAGAGAGATTTGTCCTGACTGGGCCAGGCAGGAAAACTCTAACTACAGTAGACTTATAGGAGGTAGTGTGTCACTGGTGGCGATAGTTTAGGTTTCAAAATTTCCCACCATTTCTACTTTGCTCACTTGGATTCCTGCTTCCAGTTTAAGTTGTGAGCTTTCATCTCTGTGCTTCAGTCATGAAGCCTGCCTGGGGTCACACTATTCTACCATGATGATGATGCACACGTATCCCTCTAGAACTTTAAGTCTGAATAAACTCCTCCTTCTCTAACCTGCTTTGGGTATTTCATCACAGCATTAGATGCATGACAACTAGTGACAAAAACTAAGACAGTTTTTGAACAAGAACTGTATCTAAAAACTCTGATAACCCTAAGAGAAGTTGCTTATTCCATAAAGAAATAGAAGGAGTTATGATATATGTATTAATCTATATGGTGCTAAAAGGTCTCACAAGTGCTGAGAAAATGACTCAATTAGTCAACTGAGTGCTGTACAAGCATGAAAACCTGAGTTTGATATCCAGAACACAGGTAAAATTAAACTTAGGATGGCAGTACATGGTTATAATCCTCTGTCGAAGCAAAGATAGGCGGACCCTATGGGTCACTGGCCAGCTGGCCTAGCTAGATAAAGAAGCTTCAGGTCAAACTAAGGTGGATAGCAGCACTGAATATTGACTTCAGTCCTCAACATACTCATGCATACATGTGCATGTGCATCTGCACACACACACACACACACACACACACACACACACACACACACACACAAGGGTGCTGGCACAAGAGGAGTGGGGAAAAGGCGTTTTGGTAAGTCCCTGTAGGGCAGCATAGGAGATGAAGGTAAATCAGCTCGTAAATGATTCACAGGTCAGTGAACTAATAATCAGGTCAGCAGAGAGGGAGGCTGGGATGGGAGCAGAGGGCATGATTAGTGGAATGTTCTAGAGAGAAAGTGCAGGAGTGCTCCATCTTCAGTGAGTGAGGTGCAGCGGGTATCCCAGTGCACTGCTGACGTGCGACATCGGTTGAGGTGCAGTCACCTAAGTGCTGACAATTGTGCTCCGAGAAGGGACACACAGTAGCAGTATGCCTTGTGAAAAACACACAAAGGAAGAAACACTCGATTTCCAATGGCTGTTCTCACCTTGCATCTTCTCCCTGTGTCAGCTTCTCTAATCGTACAGTATGAAGTGGAGGCATTTTATTCTGAGCCTATAAATCTGCAAATACTGTCTAACACCAGACACAGGGAAGGGACTTAGGAGTCAAACTCATGAGTGAATCTGAGTGCCTGGGATTAGAGGATTTTAGTTGGCTTCTTTTTAATTTTGTTAGTTTTGTAACACAACTACCAAAAGAAAAAGGAAAGAAAAACTTCACACAACTCTCCTAAACCTGAAGATGATGCTTAATCTGATTGCTCCTCTTGATTGTTAATAGGATCTAGAGTCCCATGAAACAAACTCCTGGGCATGTCTGTAAGGGAGTGTCTGGACTGGGTTCCTTGAAGTGGGAAGGCCTATTCTAAATGTGTGCAACACCACTTTCTAGACTAAAGTCCCAGACTAAGTAAAAAGGAGATAGTGAGCTGAGCCTCAGTATTCCTCATTCTCTGCTTCCTGACTGTGAACACAGTGTCACCAGCTGACTCAAGCTTAGGCCACAATGACTTCCCTGTTGTGACTGATTACATCCTTAGACTATGAGCCAAAATAGAACCTTCTTCCTGAAATTTCTTTTTTATTTATAAAGAAAAGCAATTAATATATCCCTCTCCAAAGATGTTCTGAATTTGTTTCCCTGAAACTTTCATAAAATGTCTACTGCATCAGGACCAGATAGATAGAAGGCTGGTGGTTCATAGAGATTTGTTCTCTATCCAGGACACAAAGAAAATTTATGTGTAGGTCTCTGTAATACTGTAATAAAATTCACTACAAAGTAAAAAGGTGGACCAAAGGAGAAAGAGGTTGACATCTGACCTTCAGCCAACTTCATTTGACTTTTTCCGTAGGAAGAGTTTACAGTGGTGGAGGAACCTAAAGGAATTCACCTCTTTTTGGTGAGTGAACCAGATCTCCAAGCATAGCTTACTGGTCTAAAACAAGGTTTTGATTAGACCTCAAATTTCACTGGACTGGACCTTACCAGTAACAGTTTCAACAGTGAAAGATAGTACATTATGCAAAGGGAATTTTAATTGGTCTGAGAGAACTGTCACAGGACTCTTCAGTGATAATTGAGAAGCATTTGATGGGGAGAGAAAGAAACACTACAAAATTTAAAAATCAAGTATGCCTGTAATTCAGCCCAGACTCAAAAGGTAGGTGGACATGCTGTATGCACATTTTCATAACTGTAAAGTGAAAACTGAACAGCTTGCTGGAGGTTGGAGATGATGTAGACCTAATAAACTTGAGAATTTGGACATCACCTCACATGACTGAGCTGGTGTAGGAGAGCACTAGACATGCAGTGTTCAATGGACTTGTCTTTGTATTCGACAGGGGTGTATAACATTAGATAGTCATTTAACTCTTCTGTAACTGACATTTTCTACCTCAAGACACACATTCTTATGGAATATCATGATTATTGTGAGAATCATATGACCACTAAGTCAAACTCTATAAGTAAAATAAAAACTTTAATTTGATATTGAAAGTCACTTTAACAATGGTGGAAAATGCACTAAAACATCATTGAAAGAAAAAGAAACCATTGATATAATTAAACATCCTTCTCTCCAAGCCCTTCTCTAATGTGTGTATTTCAAAAGCTAACTCAAGATCTGGGGAAATGGTTTGGTGGTAAGTGCTGGCCTTAAAACGGGAGGACCTGAATTGATCCCCAGAACCCACATTGAAAGGCCTGGTAGGGTGATCAGAGCTTGTAATCCTGAAGTATGAGGCAGAGGCAGGCATTCTCAGCCAACCAAGACTACTTGGCTAGTTCTGGGCCAGTGAGAGATCCTTTCAAAAACTCAAGGTGGGTGGTAACAGTGGAAGTTGTTTTCTGTCTTCCACACACAGGCAGGAATATATAAATAGATACACACACACACACACACACACACACACACACACACACACACACATATGGAGGGTAAAGAGAAAAAGAAAAACTAAATAGCAAATTACATATTACATTGCATTCCTTGCTTTGAGTGGAAAGTTCTGAATACAAGATGTTGGCACAAACCTTAGTGTTAATCCTGAACATACAAGGGCAAGCTTTTACGTTTTTATTTTTATTTTTTTTGTGTATGAATGTCTTGTTCTTATGCAAGTGTACTGTGTGTGCAGAGCTCACAGAGGCCAGAAGAGAGTAACAAATCATTTGGAATTAAGGACAATTGTCAGCCAACATATAAGTACTGGGAAACAAATCCAAGTCCTTTGGAGGAGCAGCCATTGTTCTTAATTGCTGAGCCATCTCTAAGGCTCCCAGGCCTTTTTCTTTTTCCTTTTTCTTTAATATAGTCTTAATCCCCATTGCATTTGTTATCTGCATCATTTTCTCTTATCAGACATCTCCCACTGCTGTAGGGAACCTGAACTTTCCTTACCATTCATCTGTGTCTGCGTCACAATTGCAAAAGTGGCGAACGTCCAGGCAGCTCTCCTCTAGGCCACATCCACACTGCTGGACCCCAGGAACAGAACCTCCCCAGTAAGGGTGCCTTTCGTTGGATCTCCCAATCCACCAGGTGAATGGGGCTCCATCTGAAAGACAAGATGTTTCATAAGTCAGGAATATGAGCTGAAAGAGTACAGAGGAGCTCACAGTGGTGTGTGTGTGTGTGTGTGTGTGTGTGTGTGTGTGTGTGTGTGTGTGTGTTGTGTGTGTGTGTGTGTGTGTGTGTGTGTGTGTGTGTGTGTGTGTTTGTACATGTATGGTCTCCCCTACCCACTGATTCTTACTTTATGGCTTCCATTTTCTCTCTCTCTCTCTCTCTCTCTCTCTCTCTCTCTCTCTCTCTCTCTGTATATATATATGTGCACACACACTTATGCAAACATACAGTTATGATTGTATAAAGGTAGTTTTATTAAAAGAACATAGTTAAACATGGATGAATGATAGCATTAAGAGTCAAGGGAATAAACTCACATTGATAACAAACTAGACAATATTACAACTGAATTAGTTGGATCAGCTTAAACATTTCCCTGCTTCTGTTCTTCAGCATCACCTTGATCACCCAACAGTATTCTCTTTTGGTCTTCTTTCTAAATTTTGAATAAGCTTTTAAGTAAAACACACACACACACACACACACACACACACACACACACACACACACACATGTAGGAGTATTATGGTCCCCCAAATATTGTGCACCCTAATAAACTTATCTGGGGTCAGAAACAGAAGAGCCACAATATTAAACATAGAGAATAGGCAGTGGTAGCACATGCCTTTAATCCTAGCATTCCAGAGGCAGAAATCCATCTGTTCAAGGATACAGCCAAGCATGGTGATTCACGCCTTTAATCCCAGGTAGTGATGGTAGAAAGCAAAAAGGTATATAAGGTGTGAGGGCCAGAAACTAGAAGAATTTGGCTGGTTAAGCTTTTAAGCTTTTGAGCAGCAGTTCAGCTGAGAGCCATTCTGGATGAGGACTCAGAGGCTTCCAGTCTGAGGAAACAGGATTAGCTAAGGAACTGGCAAGGTGAGATAGCTGTGGCTTGTTCTGCTTCTCTGATTTTCCATCCCAATAACTAGCCTCAGGTTAGATTTTATTAATAAGACCTGTTAAGATTCATGCTACACACACACACACACACACACACACACACACACACACCTTCATATATGTGTGGATAAAATGATTTCCCTTTGAAACTGTCCAAGACAGCATACCACAGTAAGAACCAAGATCAGCCAGTTATGTGCTCTTTTTGGTAGATATCATAAAGGATGGGAATTAATGTGAAACAGAACATAAGCTCATATGAGAGGGATCCTGACCCATTGATTTGTTTCAACAATAACAGAAGCAAAATAACCTCATGCTCTGACTAAGAGAAGTCATAAACTTTCAAGTTTGTAGACTTAAGGGAAAAGAGTCTGTGAAGATCACACCCTGGAGATCTTCAGTGAATTATGACTCACTGAAGTGAAAACAAAACAAAAGCACCAAAAAACAAACAAAAAAATTAAGAAAACCCTAGCTCAGGGTGCTGAATTCATTATTATCATGCTGTTGTCTTTAATGGATGTGAATACCACAGTAGCTTGCAGATGCCATTCAGAAAATGATAGAGCATCACAAACAAGTGCAGGCACAGATATGGAGGCCCTAGACAGCATCAGCTGAAGGCACCAAACCAAACTTCCCTTAGCTGTATTCCTTTTGCTTGGCAAATGCCGGATACTTAAAAGTTAAAACAACAATTACAGGCTCTTTCACTCATTTCCAAGTTGTAAGATTTTACTCCTGAGGCTGGGGATGGTGTTCAATGGGCAGAGTGCTCTGCTTTCCTAGAATGCAAGAAGCCATCCTGAGTAAGGTAACCCAGACCCAGAAAGACAAACATGGTATGTACTCACTCATAAGTGGATAAAAGTGATAACCAGTCTGCAATCCACAGCCCCAGAGAAGCTAGGTAACAAAGAGGATCCCAAGAGAGATGCATGGATCAGCCTGGCAAGGGAAAATAGATGAAATGTCCTGGGTAAACTGGGGGCCAGAGACGGAGAGATAGAGGGGAGAAGAAGGGAGATGGGAACAGGAGGAATCTGGATGGCCAAGCTGGGGGAGGGACAGAAAGGAGAGCAATGAAAGAGATCTCTTGATAGAGGGGTCATTATGGGGGAAAGGGAGAAACCTGGGACCAGGAAAACACCAGAAATCAACAAGGTTGACTCCAGCTAAGACTCCTAATAGTGAAGAGGGTGCCTGAACTGGCTTTCTCCTTTAATCAGGTTGGTTATTAGCATAATTGTCGTCATAGAACCTTCATCCAGTAACTGATGGAAGCAGATGCAGAAATCCACAGCCAAGCACTGGTCCAAGCTCCAGGAGTCAAGATGAAGAGAGGGAGGAGGGGATTATATGAGCAAGGGGCAGGGTCAAGATCATGATGGGGAAACTCACAAAGACAGATGACCAAGGTCCTGGAAGCTCATAGACTCTAGAACAACAGCTAAGGAGCCTGCATGGGACTGACCTAAGCCCTCTGCATGTAGGTGATAGTTGTGTAGCTTGGTCTGTTTGTGGGGTCCCTAGCACTGGGACCAAGATCTGTCCCTGGAGCACAAATTGCCTTTCAGAAGTTATTCCCTATGGTGGGATGCCTCGCTCAGTCTTGAAGCAAGGGGAAGGAGCTTGGTTCTCCCTTAACTTGGTATGCCATTCTTTATTGACTCCCATGGGAGGACTTATCCTTTCTGAGAAGTAAATGGGGGTGGAGGTGGGGTAGAAAAGAGGTGGAGAGAGGGAACAGGATAAGAGGAGAGAGGGGAAACTGTGGTTGGTATATAAAATAATTTTTTAAAGATTATTAAAACAAAAAAGAATGCAAGAAGCTGTGGGTTGGATTCCCAGCACCATACACATAAACTAGGTATAGTGGTGAAGGCCTGTAATCCCAGCACTAGGGTCGTGGAGAACAGAGGATCAAAAGTTCAACACTGTCTTTAGCTATGTAAGTCAGATGACAGCCTGGGCTATAAAAGGCTCTTCATCAAAGTGAATTAAACAGCAATTCTAAAGCAGTTGCAAATTTCAGTTTATGCATGCTATTATAAAGGACTTTTACACAAGCAAGATGTTGTTGTACAGAGAAATTCTTATTTTCATATAGTCACTATCCACATATACAGATATATACATATACATATACACTTCCTTGGAATTGTCTACAAATCTGACTTCTCCTGGAAGTCTTGGAAGCAAACGGATATAAAGAAGACAATGCTATAGCCAAGAGAAAAATGGGGGAACAGTCTTTAAGAAAGCATAGTATTTTGAGGTGTGGCTTTACTGAGAACAGCTGAAAATGTCCACCTTCATCCCACTGCCATATCTGGCTTAAATTCTACATGCCCTATAGTAAGTACTATCTTCCTGCTTAGAATTCCTCATGTGGATGATTGCTAACTAGCACACTTTTTTTCCTTTTCTTTTTTTTTTTCACTCATGTTTAACTTTTTTTTTAATAATTGAATTTAATTTTACATATCAGCCATGGGATCCACTGTCCTCCCCACTCCTGCCCCTGCCTTTTCCCCAGCCTCTCCCCTCCATTCCCATCTCGTCCAGGGCCAAGACTCCCCTAGGGATTCAGCTCAACCTGGAAGATTCAGTACAGGCAGGTCCAGTCCCCTCCTTCCAGGCTGAGCAAAGTGTCCCTGTGTAAGCCCAAGATTCCAAATAGCCAGCTCAGGCACTAAGGACAGGTCCAAGTCCCACTGCCTGGGTGCCTCCCTAACAGTTCAAGCTATTCAACTGTCTCAATTATCCAGAATGCCTGATACAGTTGGAGGCTCCACAGCTTTTGGATCATAGTTCATGTGTTTCCATTAGTTTGGCTATTTGTCCCTGTGCTTTTCCAATCTTGGTCTCAACAATTCTCACTCATACAATCCCTCCTCTTTCACACCAATTGGACTCCTAGAACTCCATCTGGGGCTGGCCAAGGATCTCTGCATCCACTTCCATCAGTTAATAGATGAGAGTTCTAGGATGACAGTTAAGGGTGTTTGGCCATCTGATCACCAGACTAGGCCAGTTCAGGCTTTCTCTCAACCATTGCCAGTAGTCTACAGTGGAGGTATCTTTGTGGATTTCTGGGGACCTCTCTAGCACTTTGCTTCTTCCTATTCTCATGTGGTCATCATTTATCATGGTCTGTTATTCCTTGTTCTCCCTCTCTGTTCTTGATCCAGCTGGGTTCTCCCACTCCCCTAAGCTTTCTTTCCCTCAAACCTTGCCCATCATTACTCCCACTCACATCCAGGTTGTTCATGTAGATCTCATCCATTTCTCTGTCATTGGGAGATCCCTGTGTCTTTCTTAGGGTCCTGTTCTCTAGGTAGCCTCTCTGGAGTTGTAAGTAGCAGTCTAGTCATCTTTGTTTTACATCTAGTATCCTCCTATGAGTAAGTACATATCATGTTTGTCTTTCTGAGGCTGGGTTACCTCACTCAGGATGATTTTTTTCTAGATCCATCCATTTGCCTGCAAACCTCATGATGTCATTGTTTTTCTCTGCTGAGTAGTACTCCATTGTGTATATGTACCACGTTTTCTTTACCCATTCTTCAATTGAAGGGCATCTAGGTTGTTTCCAGGATCTGGCTATTATAAACAATGCTGCTATGAACATAGCTGAGCAAATTTCCTTGTAGTATGATTGAGCATTCCTTGGGTATATGCCCAATAGTGGCATAGGAGATCACTTCCTAAATATAATACCAGTAGCACAGACACTAAGAGAAACAAGCAATGGGACCCCTTGAAACTGAGAAGGTTTTGTAGAGCAAAGGATATGGTCAAAAAGACAAAGTGACAGCCTACAGAACGGGAAAAGGTCTTCACCAACCCCACATCTGACAGAAGGTGGATATCCAGAATATATAAAGAACTACAGAAATTAAACATCAAAATGCCCAACAGTCCAATTAAGAAATGGGCTATAGAACTAAGCAGATAATTCTCAACAGAGGAAGCTCAAATGGCTGAAAGACATTTTTAAGGAATTGCTCAACATCCCTAATTATCTGGGAAATGCAAATCAAAACAACTCTGAGATACCACCTTATACCTGTCAGAACACCTAAGATCAAAAACACTGAAGACAGCTTATGCTGGAGAGGATGTGTAGCAAGGGAAACTCTCCTCCACTGCTGGTGGGAATGCAAGCTTGTACAGCCACTTTGGAATTCAATATGGTGCTTTCTTAGAAAATTGGAAATCCATCTCCCCCAAGAACCAGCTAACTAGTACTCTTATCTAAAGGCTTTCCCTAAAAGACAAAAATATCTCCCTAGTTTCAAGTAAACTTCAGATGAATTGCCTTTTTAAATTTACTTATATTTAAATATGTGTGTATGAAAGGTGGAGGTCAATGTTTTTGTTTTTTGTTTTTTGTTCCAGATAACCGATCTTTATTTCTTCATCATTGTAGAGTAACAGAGAGAAGAGAAGACGAGGAAACTCAGAACCACAACCAATATGTGGTTTGCCTTAATTCACAGCTCAATTGTAGAGTCAAGAAAATAATCTACACTTTAATTGCAAATTTGGGGTTTTGGAAACATGTCTTTTCTTTTCTATTGACAGAGAACTGCTCCATCAGTGAAGGAATGAAATTTTATATTTATATTTTATTTATTTATTTATATTTAAAATATTGAGTTATTGGACAAATATTTACTGAAGTTTTGATCTATTTTGGACATTATTTTAGGAGCTGTATCATCAGGGATAAATCACAGAACAAAACCAAAGCACAGAAATCAACAAAACATTTCTCTGAGTTTACATTGCTAACAGGAAAAATACATAAAAGCATAAATTAAAGCTGGGGAGACACCTTAGAGGGACAAATGCTGGCCTTGTGAGCTAAGGACCTAAGCTGTACCCTCAGAATTTACATGACAAAAGTGAGGAAAAATCCAGACATACTGGTTTTCCCTTGTCACCCTAGTGTTGGGGAGATGGAGACAGATGGACATCCAGGCTCCATGGCCAACTAGCCTAGACTACTTAGAGCTCTAATCCAGTGAGAGAGAAATCATGGTGGCAGGTACTTAGGAATAACACCCAGTATTGTTCTCTGACCTTCACACATGCACCCCAAAGAAATAGGGTCCTTGAGATCCAGCTCTCTCTCTCTGTCTCTCTGTCTCTCCATTTCTCTCTGTCTCTCTGTCTCTCTCTCTGTCTCTGTCTCTCTGTCTCTGTCTCTGTCTCTCTCTCTCTCTCTCTGTGTATGTGTGTGTGTGTGTGTGTGTGTGTGTGTGTGTGTGTGTGTGTGTGTGTATGTCAGGGAAGAAGTAGGAGGAAGACAGGAAAAGAGGGCAAAGAAAGAGGAGAGACAAGAAAAAGAAGAGAAGGAGGAAAGGAAGATGAGAGAAGAGGAATATTAACCCATAGCCACTTCTTCATGAATATTGTATCTGCACTCCAAACACTGCAGAAGACAGAGTTCAGAAGCTTTGGTAATGAGTAAAATGCACCATGCTGCTCCTAAGGTTCCCTCAATGAGTGTGAATGTGCCATTTACAGAGGAATGACTTAAGGAGAGAAGAAAACATATGTGTACTTGTATGTACATTCATGTGTGGGCAGGTGGAAACCAGAGATGAGTGTCCAGAGTCATCCTCAACTGTACTTAACTTTAGTTTTTGAGATAGGATATCTCCTTGAATCTGAAACATATCAATTAAGTGAGACTAGTTGACCAGGAGGCTCCATGGATCCTCTTGTCTCTATTTACCCAGCACTGGGACTGCAGATATCCATGGTCATACCCAGCATTTACACCACCACATCTGGCTTTTTATTTTTCTTTGTTATTAATGTGAGTTCTGGATATTGACCTCAGGTCCTCATAATTGCAAAACAAACACTTAACCCATGGTGCCACCTCTCCCTCCTGAAAACAATCCATTGAATAGAATAATTAGCTATGGGCTTATTTTGCAGTCTTGGATCAGTTACGGTTTTCCTGATACAAGAAATCCACATGAAGTCATGGACCAGTCTCTTCACACAAGTAGGGTTTAATGAATAGAATTCAAATTGAAGATTCTCTTGAATTTTGAGCTGTTCAAGTTTAAAAGGCTGTAAACACACAGCCTCTCAGTGATGTCTGCACAAGAGCCCAAACAGTTTAGCTGTGTCAGCTTCCAGGAACAGCGCAGGTAGCTCACAGGAGGGAGGAGCTAAAGAGCTCTGGAGTTCAGACCAGCTGTGCTGTGTCGCTGCCACCGTTATTATTGCTTTAATTCTTTTTATTTTGTTTTTTCTCATATTCTTCAGAGAACTGGTTTTCTCTTTCTCTTATTTTTAATTTTAATAAAGATATAATTACCTCATTTCCTGGCTTCCCTTTCTTTTCTCAATCTCCTCCATGTCCCCCCATTCCTCCAAATCTTCCCTTTTGCATTCCTAGCCTCATTATTTTTATTAAATATATGTCCATAAATATATAAGTACAACCTGCAGAGTCCACTTATTGTTGCTTGTTTGCTTTTGATTGCTAGGCTGACCACTTGATATTGGAAAGCCAATTAGGGGGCTCATCCCTAGGACAAACTAACTCCCTGTCTCAGCAGTCATTAGTTGCCTGTAGTTCCTTGTCTAGTAGTGGGTCCCCAACAGCTTTCGCCCTTCCACATTAGCATGAATTTTGGTATTATCATTATTCAGGCCTTGTTTGAGCAGCCCCATTGTTGATGTGTCATGGCTGTAGCTTTCCTGTCATTCCTAGGAGAAACAGATTCACAGCCATATTCCTGACCTTCTGGCTCGCACAAACTTCCCATCCCTCTGCCATGATGTCCCCTGAGGCTAAGTTGTTTTGATGTGGTACATGGTCACAGCTTTACATCCTGGTAAACGCAATAAGTCAAAAGGAAGAGTAAACTCTATCTGATTTTCAACCCAGTCCTATTTTCTGCCATGCAACAACCTTTATATTTACACCTATCAGCCCTTTCAAACATGGTGTTTGTTAGTTTCTTCAATTTATATGGCCAGTCTTTCCTCATTTCCAAGTCTTCTTTTCTTAAGCTAGGGTCTTACATATCACAGCCTGACCTCAAACTTACTCTGTAACCAAGGATGACCTGGAATTCCTGAACCTTATGTCTCAATGCTATGCCCAATATAGGAAGTGCTGGGGATAGAACCCAGGGCTCTGTGCATGCTAGATAAAGACTCTGTCAAAAGAGCTCCACCCGCAGCTCTTCATCTCTGCATCCTAATGCCTCCCATTCATGTGCTCACTTAGAAGCTGTTCTGAGAATGCTAGGGAAACTACTCGCATGACTAATCACTTTGAACCTGATTAAGCATTACACTCTTTCCCATGAGGTCAACCCATGGGATGAAGCAAAATTAAATGTATGTTTTTAGGTACTTTCTTGTTGTTGTGATTTAAAAAGAAATCGCTGACAAAGACAACTTAAGGGACAAAGGGTTATTATAGATCCTAGTTCCAAGTCCATCACAACAGAGAAGACATGGTGATAGGAGCAGAAGGCTGGATGGTCACTTTTCATCCACACTCAATCCAACACTAGGAAACTGAGGGTGAGCTACAAACACTCAAGACCCACTTTATGACTTACTCCCTCCTATGAGACTTCACCTCATAAAGATCTCACAACATCCCAAAAAGTACCCCCAACCAGGAAGAAAGTGCTGAAACACATAAAGCCACAGGGGGACGTTTCATATCCAAACCACAAATCCACAAATGAAAACCCCGCCCCATGTCTGTGTGTGTGTGTGTGGGGGGGGTGCCAGAGGAAAAAAAACAACTAACATTTAGTTAGAGAGAAAACAACCTCATCCATATCAGTGGATAATGACAGACATTCATCAACGTCCATCGTGGTTTTCCTGCTTGTCGGCCAGGATGATTAAATCAGAGAATACACTTAATAGTGTGATTAAGAGCTACTCAGCCACAGCAGGAATTCACATTTCCATAATGTTGTTCACTGTTCTCTTTCCTGCTTATTCAGCTGAAGTGAGCCCAAAAGGGAGAGGGGAAAACAGAAAAGATTAATGACACACGGCTCCAAACAAATGATAACCGGCTCTGTGATGGGGTCATTTAAAGTCGGACCAGCTACGGCTCTCTAGAGCACAGCACATGGATGGAAAGGGGCAGGTGAGGACTAAACTAAAATTATTCTATTTGCAGTAAAATTTTATGAAAAAAATACTATTTTTTTGAGAATTTTCCTTTTCTGAAGAATGGTGCTGAAGAACTCAAAAGATGAAATTCTGTGTTCAAAGTCACGTGGTAAATACGGCAGTTACTGGGCTCCAGGTCCTGGCCATCAAGCCTCTGGAAGGTGTGGTCCTGTCCTGATCCCCACCCATCTCCTCATAGACTCATAAACTTTCCAATGAGCCAAAAACATTGAAAACTGTGAAATTCATATATGATAACTGCCCATTGGGGACATTTTGATAAATTTCTGGAAACTGATAGTAATACAGGAGAATTTAGCATGGAAATAAAATCTTTCATTTACCATACAAGTTATATACATACATACATACATACATACATATATATATATATATATGTATTTATTATTTAATCTTTGTGGATAAGCATGTGGCTTTGTGTGTGTATGAGTATGTGCGTGTGTGTGTGTGTGTGTGTGTGTGTGTGTGAGTGTATATGTAGTGAGCGTGTGTGCCTGCCATTATGTACATGTGGAGGTCAGAATATCTATCCTTGCCTTATATCTTTCAGACAACAGGATTCCTTGGCTAGAAATTCTCCCATTGCTGCTTCCTGTCTGCTACAAGAGCAGTTGGCTTACGCACATGTGCTCCTGTGAGTGTCTTCACATGGGTTCTAGGGCTCACACCTCAGGTTTTTACTTGTGTGGCAAACTCTTTACCCACTGAGCCATCCCACATCTTCCTAGCCTTTACCCCAACATATCTGATATGACACACTTTGAAGTTCTAGTTTACAAACATAAAATTCAGTAAGGCTCCAAAATCTGTGTCAAAGTGTGAGGTGCAAAGGGAGAAATCTTCACTGAGCCAAGCCACAGAGTCAGCCGTGAGGTATAGTGATGACCATGTAAGTCAACCTGTGCTGAGTGATACAGTAAGATGTAACAAATAAGACAAGAGCTGGACAACTGAAATAGCTGATGCCTGTGTACCACCCAAGACTGTGGCTTGTTGAAAATAAAAGGGCCAAAGCCCAGGAGTGCATTTGTGCTAAACTCTTACCCATTCTGAGCATTTAACATGCTGCAGGCAGTTTCCTGCAATGTTGGCCCTTACCTCATTCAAAATTCAAAACACTTCAAAGGCAAATACTTTAATCCCCATTTTGCATGAATAACAAAGATGCAGGCATTGGTAAAATCAGCAGCTTGAGGAAAATCAAGATCAAATGAAAAACCTAGTTCAGGTCCTCATGGCCACCTTTGTGGGGTTTCTCAGGTATTATAATATACATAAAAGCAAAATATCAGACTCTACCTATAGTGATATTTTATTTGTATTGAAATGTGATTTTATTTGTATGTCAATAAAGTTGCCTTGAGGTCAGAGCAAGCCAGAGCAGAAGCTGAGCAGTAGTGGGGCACGCCTTTAATCCCAGCACTTGGGAGGCAGAGCTAGGCAGATCTCTGTGTGTTCAAGGACACAGCCAGCATGGCAGACACACCTTTAATCTCAATACCAACCATAGAAGACCTGGAGGTCTGTACAAACAGGCAGTGAAAAGGAGGTCATGTGGCTGGGTTAACAACCAATGAGAAAACAGAACAGAAAGTCTTTAAATAGACAGGACGCACAGAAGTAGGTCTCTTGTGGAGAGGAAGAACCACAGAAGCAGTGAAGGGTAAGGTTTTCCGCTCTTGCTCTGACCTCATGGTTTTTAACTCTGCAATCGGTTCTGTGTTTCTTATTTAACAAGCCAGATACATCTACAATTGGCGCCCAACGTGGCAAGAATTCATTAAAAAACCGCTTGCCTTGGCAGTGGGCCCGGCTCCTTAGCACAGGCTTAGCCCGGCCTAACCCAGGCCTAGCTCAGCTTAGGACTCAGGCCCAACCTGCCTTAGCTACCAGCGGTTACAGCCGCAGCTGGAGTTACTTGCTTAAAAAGCCGGTGCTACAAAAAACTCAGGCCTGCGGGAGCTACGGCTAATTGCAGGAGCTACACGCAACTGCAGATAGGCTGCTTTTGGCTGAAACGCCAGCACACGGTCGGTCGGAGATTAAGGAAACCAGAGCCCAGGCTTGACTCAGCTCAGATCGGAACATTGAAGCGGTTGGATTCAAGCTTTTAGCCAGAACGTGGCTACGCTTTCTCTCTCTCTCTCTCTCTCTCTCTCTCTCTCTCTCTCTCTGGATTCCCACCTCGGATGCTAGGTAGCTGTTTGGAAATTCTCTCGGATTTCTACTGTTCTGCGCAGAATTGGTAAGTCATTTATATCAGATATTTTAAAGGAAACTATTTAAAAGAGAATTTTTCCACATTAAAAAAAAATGGGTTTTATGTGTACATTGGAAGAAAATTGGGCTTTGTTTGAAATTTTAGGAAGTATGGTAATGGAACAACTATATGAGAAGATTAATGTTGATCGAATTATGTACATTATTAATCTTCTTATCCTTATTTTACTATTTAAAAAGATGGTCAATTTAAGTGCCAGGATAAAAATTTTAGAAAAACTTGTTAAACCTGTTAAAATGAATTATAGAGATATTCAGATTCAGACAGAAGAAATTAACAGTGAAGTTGTTTCAGGATTGGATTATAAGGTTACAGAAAGAAAGCCTGTTTTCACACAATCACCCTTAATTTATCCAGTAACCATACAACAGCAACCTGGTCAAGTGACTACACAAAATATTTGGACTCCAGTTGAAATGTTAGACTTACGAAGGTTTAAGGAAGCAATAGTATCTTATGGCATGCATTCTCCATATGTAAAACAAATGTTAAACTCCTGGTCAACTTATAATAGAATTATACCACAGGACTGGTGGGAGCTGGCACAGGCAGTTCTGGAACCCCCACAGCAGCTCCAGTGGCAAATGTGGTTCAAACAGGAAGCTAAAACCATAGCAAAACAATGTAGTGATAGAGGTATACAAATCTTCCAGGATCAGCTTGTTGGAGAAGGCCAATATGCTGCAGTACAAAAACAATGTTTATATGATATGCAAACTCTAATTCTATGTCGAATGGCAGCCTTGAATGCATGGGACAGAGTTGAGGAACCAGGGAAGAAAACTGAGTCATTTACAAAGGTTATACAGGGCCCAAAAGAATCTTTCACAGATTTCTTACAAAGACTGACTTCAGCAGTAAAGAGAATGGTCCCAAATTCAGAAGCTAGCCAGATAATAATTGAATCTTTGGCTTTTGAGAACGCAAATGAAGCATGCAAGAGAATAATCAGGCTGTTAAAGGCGAGATCTGCACCCTTGGAAGATTGGATTAGAGACACGGTTAATGTTGAGGCTCATGATCATGATAATATGTGGGTAGGAGAAGCAATTTCAAGAGGTTTGAGGAATGTTAGATGTTTTGGATGTGGAAAGCAAGGACATTTGAAAAGGGACTGTAAACAGGGCACTTCTAGAAACAATGTTTCTTCAAGGAACAATGGCAACAGAATGCCCCTTCCTTCAGGAGTATGTAGAAGGTGTGGTAAGGGAAGACATTGGACCAATGAATGTAGATCAACAAGGGACAGACAAGGTAATACTTTGCCTCAGTCTTTGGGAAACTCCCAGAGGGGCCTCAGGCAGGCCCCTACAGTGAATCCAGTTTAGACCTTTCCTGCAGTCGTAGAGGAGACCCCTACTCAGAGCAGTTAAATGACCAAATGCCTATTGGAATAAACCAGGCTACTCAGAGTAATGGAACAACTGAGACAGAGAGAACAGAAAATTCAGGAGAGACCATAAAGAAAATTTTTTGGCAAACTTCTATAAATGAACAAAGACCAAAATTAACAATAAAAATAAATGGTGTTTTGTTGTCTGGTCTGGTAGACACAGGTGCTGATGTTACCATAATTGCACCAGAATTTTGGCATCCATCTTGGCCTCTTCAGGAGGTAAATGTTCAACTGTTAGGAATTGGAACATTATCTCAAGTTAAACAGAGTGCAAGATGGCTCGAATGTATAGGACCAGAAGGACAGAGAGGCAGATTAAAACCATATGTGGCTAACATAGCCATGAACCTGTGGGGTCGAGACCTGTTACAACAATGGAATACTCAGATTAACATCCCTCCAACCTCAGAAATAAATAATAAACTAGCACATGTTTCTGAGAGAAATATTAGAAGGTATTATTCTAATGAGTGGTCACCAGCCATCCATATTATACAAGAACAGGGCAGAAAAACTAATGATCTTCCAAAGGCACCAACAGCTCTACCTTTACAATGGTTAACAGACAAGCCTGTATGGGTTCATCAATGGCCTTTAACAACAGAGAAACTCCAGGCTTTAGAAGAGCTGGTAGAAGAAGAGTTAAATGCTCAGCATATTGAAGAATCTACTAGCCCGTGGAATTCTCCTGTATTTGTTATTAAAAAGAAATCTGGTAAATGGAGAATGGTAACAGACCTTAGAGCAATTAACAAAGTAATTCAGCCAATGGGCTCTCTACAATCTGGAATTCCTTTGCCTACTCTGTTACCTAAAGGATGGCCTCTCATAGTTATCGATTTAAAAGACTGCTTCTTTTCAATACCCCTACAAGAAAAAGACAGAGAAAGATTTGCTTTCACGGTGCCTACTTACAATAATTCTCAACCGGTTAGAAGATTTCAATGGAGAGTCCTCCCACAAGGAATGTTGAATAGTCCAACCTTGTGCCAATATTTTGTACAACAGCCCTTGAAAGTGATATGTAAAAAATTTCCTAAATCTATAATTTATCATTATATGGATGATATTTTACTAGCTGACTCAAGTGCAGATACTTTAGAAAGAATGTTTGAAGAAGTAAAGAAAATATTGCCTTGCTGGGTGCTGTGGATATCGCTCTGTGTAAATAAAGTTCTGATTGGCCAATGGCCAGGCAGGAAGTATAGGCGGGACAAGAGAGAAGAGAATCCTGGGAAGTAGAAGGCTGGAGAGACACCGCCAGCCGCTGCCATGAGAAGCAACATGTAAAGACACTGGTAAGCCACACGCCATGTGGCAAAGTATAGATTAACAGAAATGGGTTAATTTAAGATAAAAGAAGTAGATAACAAGCAGCCTGCCATGGCCATACAGTTTATAAGCAATATAAGTTTCTGTGTGCTTTCTTGGTTGGGTCTCAGCAACTGTGGGACTGGCGGGTAAGAGAGATTTGTCCTGACTGGGCCAGGCAGGAAAACTCTAACTACAGCTGGGGATTACAAATTGCTCCTGAAAAGATACAAAGAGGCGATTCTATTAATTATTTAGGATATAAAATAGAGCTACAAAAAATTAGACCTCAAAAGGTACAAATTAGGAGAGATCGCCTACAGACTCTTAATGACTTTCAAAGATTATTTGGGGACATTTCTCATCTACGAACTATTGTTGGGGTAAAAAACGATGAACTGAATAATTTGTTCAAAACCTTAGAAGGTGACAAGGACTTAAATAGTCCAAGAGAATTATCACCTGAAGCTGAGAAAGAATTGGCCTTGGTAGAAAAAAAAAGTACATGAAGGACATGTAGATCGTATTGATCCAAAGCTGGATTGCATTTTGGTTATTTTACCTTCTAAGCATTCTCCTACAGGAATATTAATGCAGAGAGAAGATATTATATTGGAATGGATATTTTTACCAAATAAACCAAATAAAAAATTAAAAACTTATGTGGAAAAAATCTCTGACTTAATTTTGAAAGGAAAATTGAGACTTCGTCAATTAGCAGGAGTAGATCCAGCAGAAATTGTTGTACCTTTAACTAAAGAGGACATTGAAAAATTATGGACAGAAAGTGAACCTTGGCAAAGAGTTTGCAGTAATTTTTTGGGAGAAATTAACAGCAAATATCCTAAAAGCAATAGAATTGATCTTATAAAGAGAGCTGATTGGATCTTGCCTCGAATTGTACATGAAAAACCCATATCTGGAGTTCGGACATTTTATACAGATGCCAACAAACAAGGAAAGGCAGGTTACAAATCAGTAAATTTAAGTAAAGTGGTTCAAAGTCCTTATAATTCAGTTCAAAAATCGGAATTGTATGCTATTCTGTTGGTATTAATGGATTTTTCAGAACCTCTCAATATAGTTACTAACTCTCAGTATGCTGAAAGAGTGGTATTACATATTGAGACTGCAGAATTTATCCCTGATGCTTCAGAATTAACTTCACTATTTATTCAGTTACAAGATACAATCAGGGAAAGGAGTCATCCTTTATATATAACTCACATCCGATCCCATACTGGTCTGACAGGCCCTCTAGCACAAGGTAATGATGAGATTGATAAATTATTGATAGGAAATGTGCTGGAGGCCTCAGAATTTCATAAGGAACATCATGTCAATAGTAAAGGTTTAAAAAAGGATTTTTCCATAACCTGGCAACAAGCCAAGGAAATTGTAAAGAAATGTCCTACTTGTTCCTTCTACAATCAGACACCATTACCAGCAGGATGTAACCCAAAGGGTACTCAGAGGAATGAAATCTGGCAGATAGATGTGTTTCACTTTGCAGAATTTGGAAAATTGAAATATGTACACCATACTATCGATACTTATTCAGGATTTCAATGGGCAACTGCTTTGAGTTCTGAGAAAGCTGATTCTATAATCACTCATTTGCTAGAAGTTATGGCCATCATGGGTATACCTGTGCAAATTAAAACTGACAATGCTCCAACATATGTCTCTATTAAAATGAAACAGTTTTTTGCTTATTATAATATAAAGCATATTACAGGTATACCACATAATCCTACAGGCCAAGCAGTTATAGAAAGATCCAACAGAACTCTAAAGGACATGACAAATAAACAAAAAGGGGTAACAAAAACCCCCAGAAATAGACTGCACAATGCTCTATTAACTTTGAATTTTCTCAATGCTAATGAGAAAGGAACAACAGCTGCAGAGAGACATTGGTTAATAGAAAAAAACAACAGAATTATATCAGCCTATATACTTAAAGGATGTGCTGACCTCAGAATGGAAACCAGGGTATGTGTTACATTGGGGACGAGGTTTTGCTTTTGTTTCTGCAGGAGAAGATAAGCTGTGGGTACCATCAAAACTGATAAAGGTTCGATTTGAACAAGAGAGACCTCTTAATTAGAAGAGGTGATAGTTCATCAACCAACATGACCATCCAGTTTAAACTCACTTATACCATTAATACATGCCTTTTCATTTAATCAGATGTAACTTGCCAAAAGGGGACCTCCCCAAAATTAGTCTTGGGGAAGGGTTTTTGTTTTTGTCTTTTAGGAGAATGAAGGCTAAGGAATCTGAAGAACACTGGACAAATGAGACAACCGAAGAAAAAGGTCAAATCATCTGTCCCAGGAAAAAAGAGTAAAATGGCCTATTGGTATATCATCTACAAAATTTCATAAATCTTCCTAAATGTTTGTTTCTGCCCTTCTCTAAAAATTTAATACTCTTAGTCTTCTTGTAGTCCCAGTTCAATTAAAGCTTCAAGCTGATTTTGGAGTTGGAGAATGGCTCTCTCCTCCTTTAAACTCAAGCATGTTGTTAAAAAGAAAATGAAAACTCCCTGTATCATACCAGAAGAAAGAGCCATCTTCTGACATGGGATAGGAAAAAAACCAAATTAATTAAGGGACTATTCTATTACTAATCTCAATTCTTTGATTCTATTCTGATTCTTTAAACTTTTCTTAAAGTATGAATTTTATATCAAAATTTACAAGATATATATATATTTTAAACTTTGTTAAGATAATAATGGTCATATAGAGTACTAATAAATTCTAGAGAAAAGGCTTCGATTAGCTGCCTATACATGTCTTTGTGTTCGAGTCTCTTTTCAGTTTTCTGCAGGAAATCACGGCCAGGCCTAACTTCAACTGAAATCTCCAGGAAGAAGATGGGGCCCCACAATGACAATTCCACGTGGAAAATAATATCACTAAGCTGACAAACATCATCTACAGATCAGCTTTGGACTACAAAGTGCTTAGAGCAATTCTGAGATGGCTAGCTGAGATGATCCAGTTTCAAAGACTACTTGAATAAGGACTTGAGATAAACCCTGAACTTTGGCATTATGGATAACAAAGAATATAGTTATCTTTCCTAGGATTTGTCAATTAACCCAAAATTTTTCTTTTCAGAATAAAGATAACTTCGCCCATACCCAGCAGGAAGCAATTTTAAGAATTCGACGCCCACATTCCCAAAGGGGTGGTGTGGGGTGGGTGGTTTTTTGGTCTTTTTATGGGTATTGGGTCTGGGATAGTTTTCATTGTTTAAGAGGGTTGGTTACAAGTTGTTGCTAAGGGTTAGGAAAAGGGCTAGGCAAAAGGTGCTTGTTTAAAAAAAAAAAAAAGACAATTACTAGTTTTAAATACTTTACATTCAATTGGATTATTTTATATTGTATACAAATTATTATTATTGAGATTGAGATTGTTAGAATATACCATACATGTATTTCTAATTTTGTTTGAGATATTGTATTTATACCGTTCATTTGACAATGTAATGCAATTTGCTAATCCTTGAATGTTAGTATTACCAACTATTAGGATATATAGAAATGAAAATTAGTGGTTAGACATTACAATTGAACTTATAGTCATATTAGGTGTGTTTTCAAGATCAAACAGATATATTTTAGATAGACAGGTCATCTTCAAACCCTTCAGAGATCTACAGAATATGGCATTTAAAATGTTTTAATAATTTAATAATTTTTCTTTTTTGCTATGACTATGAGACATGACGGCTCCTGGCAGTACCAATCTACTTCAGAGAAAATATGGGCATTGAAGAAATTGCATATGGAGCTAACTTTCATTGTGGCAAAAGTTAGCCACTGGACAACAAAGTATCCTCGAATCAACTGCTGACAAACAGGACAGACAGGACATGAAACCAAGGACTACCAATTCTTGCCAAAACAAGTGTGATTGTGGCTTTAACAAAAGGCATCTTCTGAAGCCAGGACAATATGGCACCATCCCTGAAGTGAGTGACCTTTGCAATCTGTAAAAGGTACCGTGCCCTTTTCTTCGAAGGCAGCTGAACAGGGAGTGGGCCAATGGCTTCTGATGTGCAATGGAACAGCAGATGAAACAGTTATTCTTGAAGAATAACTAAGCTCACCCCTCTCAATAGTAGACTGGCGTTTAATAGAGAGATGTGGAGAAGAACAGGATGCCAAGATGAAGCCACATATACACAGCCAAGAAAAATGGACAGCTGAATTGAAAAGACATCAATAATTTCCAGAATTTAAAATCCTGAATCGTGACATGACACTAATGGAATTCAGGTGTTTCTAGTACATGGACTGCTCTCACCAAATGTGAGGTCAAACTGTTGACCTTGTATACATCCTAGTTCACAAAAGAGTCTGTCAGATACACTAAGCCTATAGGCTGAAGATGATGCCCCAACACTGCGGAGAAACCTCAGGTGACTGTCCAGGCAGCTGGTTGTTTCTGTCAACTCACATTTTTTTTTTGGAAGCTGCTTGCATGCACTTCTTGTTTTTATTTTTATTTTTTTAGGTAGTATTATTTCCTTCTTGGGTCTCTGAGGGAGTTGAAGATCAGTTAGTTATAGTTATAATTATCTTTGTTAAGGATTTCAGAAAAACTCACTAAGAGCTGTAAGTGTATAAATTTGAAAGACGTTATAAGACAGTTCTGTTAGCTATGTAAGTTAGGATAAAAAGTGAATCAGGTACATTCTGGACTTACCAAAATAGGATAGATAATGGAATTATTTTCTCTGAATTTGTCAAATACAAATGGACTAGACATTGTTTAGGTATTTATTGTTTGTATATATGGTATATATATAGTTATTTTACTTTTGTATATAGTTTTTCTTATATTAGTTATAACTTTTTCCTTTTTTCTTTTTATTAAAATAGAAAAGGGGAAATATAGTGATATTTTATTTGTATTGAAATGTGATTTTATTTGTATGTCAATAAAGTTGCCTTGAGGTCAGAGCAAGCCAGAGCAGAAGCTGAGCAGTAGTGGGGCACGCCTTTAATCCCAGCACTTGGGAGGCAGAGCTAGGCGGATCTCTGTGTGTTCAAGGACACAGCCAGCATGGCAGACACGCCTTTAATCTCAATACCAACCATAGAAGACCTGGAGGTCTGTACAAACAGACAGTGAAAAGGAGGTCATGTGGCTGGGTTAACAACCAATGAGAAAACAGAACAGAAAGTCTTTAAATAGACAGGACGCACAGAAGTAGGTCTCTTACAGAGAGGAAGAACAGAGAAGCAGTGAAGGGTAAGGTTTTCCGCTTTTGCTCTGACCTCTTGGTTTTTAACTCTGCAATCGGTTCTGTGTTTCTTATTTAACAAGCCGGATACATCTACATCTACCATTTCTCCAGTCAGTGAATGCTGTTCTCTGGGATCAAGAACACTTTAAATCTTCCAGTTATATATGTTGTTCATAAATAAACACGTGTGTGTGTGTGTGTGTGTGTGTGTATGTGTATGTGTGTGTGATTACAGGTAGGCGCGCACTCATGTGTAGAAGTCAGAGGACAACTTGTAAGAGACTGTTCTGTTCTATTTTGTAGGTCCCAGAGATCTCACTAAAGTCAGCAGGCTTAGTGGCAAGCCCCTCTTCCCACTGAGCTATCTTGCCAGTCTTCAAAGACCATTTTATGAGAAACTGGTTCCTGAGTCCTGAGGCTGCCAAAACATGGAGAATCTCACATCCCTTACCTAAAATGGCATAGAATTATTACATAACTCACAATATTGTCCTCTAAAATTCAAATCATGCCCATATCATTTATAATATCCAATGCAAATATAAATGTAAAGTCAATAGCCATCATATAATAGTTAGGGAATGAGCACATTTTAAAGTCCATTCAAATTTAATTCAAATGCATTTAAACATATAATTTTTTTTTCATTTGGATGTAGGGTATGTACATAGGAGTAGATGGTGTGTAACAGATGATTCACCTTTCTTCATACAATCTTCCTGTATTTCCTCTAAAGACAGTAATAAAATCCACAGACCCATGAGACTCTATAGCAGTGGTTTTTCAACCTTGGGTCACATATCAGATGTTTACACTATGATCCATAAAAGTAACAAAATAAATATGATGTAGCAATGAAAATAATGTCAAGGTCGGAGGTCACCATAACATGAAGAACTGTATTAAAGGGTCACAGCTTTATAAAGGTTGAGAACCACTGCACTAAGGACATTTGGCTCTCATAGCTTGTAGTTTTACATTATTTTAATTTACATCAGCTCAAATGAATCAGATAACAACAAAATCATTTCTAGAACTATTTTTTTAATCACTTTATATTGTTGTCACAAAATCTCTATGTAAAATAACTGGAAAGGGGTTGATTTCAACTCATGATGTCTTGAGTCTGTAGTCTGTTGTTTCTGGGCCTGAAGTGAATCAGCATCCCAACAGAAGGCTGTCCTGGAGAAGCACAGCTTACTTCACTGTATCTGGAAAGTGGCATCACAGGACATATCCTGGGACAAGATACACTCTTCATGACACACATCCAGTGAGATAATTGCTGTGTCCTACTTTCTCCCACCTCACAATAGGCTCACCACACCAAATGAATTTATCAATCTTGAAGCCAGAGACCCACCACCTGAGGAAAAAGATTTCAACACCTTAGTCTTTGGGGGTATAGTTCCTATCCAAACACATACCACACAAAAATACATATGGTTAAAATATCTCCACTTTGTGCATGCATGCCTGCATGTGCATGTGTGTGTGTGTGTGTGTGTGTGTGTGTGTGTGTGTGTGTATGCCAGAAGCTAACATTGAGTATATTCTTCAACATCTACCTATCTTATTGTTTGAGACAGTCTCTCACTGAGCCTGTATTTTCTGTCCTGGAAATCAAAAGGGTCTTCTGGTTCTACTTCCCTCAGCACTGGGTTTACATGTGCTCTCTATTGCATAATTCTGTTTTTACAAGGTCTTAGAGAGGAACTCATGTCCTCTTCTTTGTTGCAATTCTTTTGTTATTCATTTTTACCAAATGATTCATTTTTCCAGCTCCATTACCTCTCTTACATTAACAGAGATCCAGTCACATATTTAATCATGTCATTTTTTTTTGGTAAAAAAAAAAAAAATGGTCCATCAAAAAACAGTGGTTCCAGGAAATTAGATCACCAAGTGGCTTCATAACAATCTTCCTTTGTGTACTCTATAACGTTTACACAATAAAAAAAAAAAAAAAAACCTCATAATGTCCCTAAAACTTCTAACATGGTCAAGCCAATTGGTTGGAAAATAAAATGCAAATAGCAAGAGTTCTATCATCAAGCCTTCAAAATATGGTACATGAGGAAAATAAAATTGATCATTAGCTTTAATGCAAATCAGAGTGAAATAAATCTGAAGTAGAATTTGAATGATATATGGAAGTCAATGAGAGAAAATGCTAATATTGAGGGTAGAGTAGAATTCTTGGGAAACATTTAATATCAATTCTACTATAAATACACCTGGCCATTTCTTTCAGTTCTCCAACCAAGGAATCTAAATTGGATTTCCATACCATTAGCATTCAAAACAAGGCCTACATAACTTATCTCATTCAGCTATTCCCACAATGCTATGAACATTTCTCCTCTCATTTTGCAGACAAAGAAATGGAAGTGAGCAAAGGGGTAGAACATTCTTCAGTCTCACATAAGAGGAAGATGTGAATTCAGATTTTATGGCTCCAAACCTCAGTAATACCTTTGTTTTTTGTTTTTTGTTTTTTAATTATGTCAAAACACTCCTATTATAGTTGGGAAAGAAAAGACATTGTAGTTCCTCAGAACACTTGTTCTTCAATCAAGATTATGATCATTACTTTGGCAAAGCAGCAGATGCTTGTTGAGTATGAAGTCTCTACTTTCTTAGGGATTCTCTCAAGTACACATGGTCTCTTCAGTTATCCTGGGCTGTCTACTCATCTGCACTGAGAACCTGACACTGGAACCAGCAACACCTGCACAGATAAATATCCTAATAAGCATCCTTGTTGTTAAGAAATCCAATTTCCCTAAACTTGTATAATATTGATCTATAAAATTTTACTCTGATGTTTAACAAAGTAATTTAAATGAAGGGAAGATAGGCTATAAATATATAGTATAGTCTTCATTTAGGTTATCCAAATAACAAATGGTTTATTTTTAATCATTTCTGCCCAAACTTCCTCTCTCTGGCTTTCTCTGGGACTGCAAAGTGTCTCCTAACTTCTTGTCCTCATTACTAAAATTAACAACCCACAAAATCCAAGCATGCTGCAAATGGAAAGCTACCATGAGTCATACCCTCAGGGATACCTCTCATCAGAATTATATATCTGTATTTGTGAAATATATGTAAAAAATTCAAAATATTTAAAAATACATCAAAAATATAAATTATTTTCCCAGGATAGCTACAAAAGTCTTGTTATGTAACCAGGAACCAACCGAATCCTTTCTCTAGAAATCCAAACTTAGTGCTTCTCAAAATGTAGCCTATGGCATCCTGACTTAAAATGTTCTGGAATGCTTGTAAGAACACAAGTAATTGAATGTGGACCTCTCAATTTTCTTTGTTTAATCAAACTCACCAAGGGACACTGAAATTTCATCAACATTTTACATGGCAAATAATTAGAATCACTGGTTTCTAAGTTTGAACTTTCTTTACACATTTGTTCCTTTGTGTGTGTGTGTGTGTGTGTGTGTGTGTGTGTGTGTGTGTGTGTGTGTGTGTAGCCTATATAGCTGATTTCCAAAGGAAAATGAAGAAATTATTATCAGGTGCCTTGTAGCCAGCAGAGGTGGTTGGTCCAGTGCTACAGATGCCAACATGTTCAATGCACCAGCTCAATGAAAACACAAACATTTGTAGCTATTCTGCCACAGAGGCACTGGAGAAGAAACAGAACTGCGTACTAGAATAATTGCTCACTCCTCTACTATCATTGAAGGTATCGTGGCCATCACAAGAACGAATGTGCAAAAAGAACTAACTTAAACAAACTCCAACATCAGCCTGCAAACCCCTTGGTGGGTTATTCCGTTGTGCCATGATGGCCACAATGAAACGGTCACTTCTGCACAGTGACAGAAGAGCAACCAAGGTATGTGGTTTCAAAGAAAATAAACTCCATCTTGCCTCCTCCAAAATAAAAAGCTCAGCCAAAGTCTCAGACCATTAACAAGCACAAAGAAATTCTGCACTTGCTGGCTGAAGCGCCACACATTAATTCTGAGGAATTTCTGAAATCTTCCCCTTAGATTCCTTGACACTATAAAGGTAGAAAGGCCTCATCCTTATCCACTCAGTCCTTCTGTAGTTTAGTACTACAGATTGCTAAGTGCTAACCAGCTACTTGGTTGTAGGTTTAATTCAATTATCATATCATTTATATTAAGTTAGGCAAAGTATAATCACAGGGGGAAACATAAAATACAGAGTAGTAATGAGTTTGGATATGTAACTGAGAAGAAAGTCATTGATGATGTTAACTAATTATTTATGGCTATGTAGCTTCTTTTAACATAAATCTAGCCATTGTCCACTGATGCTACCAACCTTCTCATAAATCCCCATTCGGATACCCAGAGAGGTATCTCTCGGAGTTGTTCATTTTTCTCCAGGGCCTATTTCTATTCTTTGGGACATTTTCAGCAGGAAACTGTGTTTGAAATTTTACAGAGGTTAGAAGGGCAGAGTTCAAATTCATACAATTTCTTGTCACTCTAATCCTGTCCTCAGCTGAGTTTCAAATCCTTTCTCAGATGGCTTCCCACATGCATTAGGCAATCATTTAAAAGGATGGTGAGGACTCTGCATTTTATCTATCCTGTTCCTCTGTCTGTTTATCCATCATTAGTCCATCTACTCACACATGAGCTAGGCTGCATTCACAGCACTCCTCCAGTCTCCCACCATTGAACTGGGTCTGTCTGGCACTCATTGCGTTACCATTCTTGGTCGATAGTTCATCTCTTACTTGCACCTAAATGCTTTAAAACTTGTCCACCACAGCCAGACAGTGGTGGTGCACGCCTTTAATCCCAGCACTCGGGAGGCAGAGCCAGGCAGATCTCTGTGAGTTCAAGGCCAGCCTGGACTACAGAGCAAGATCCAGGATAGGTGTAAAACTTGGCCTCCAAGGGTTTTCAGATTTGCTTATTTTCCCAGACACATGTTAACTCTTTGATCAAATTGGTCAATTCCTCATTTGACATTTTATCGTGCACTATCCCACAATTTAACAGGAGGAAATTCTATCTCATAGGTTGTTATTATTGTTTGTTTTATTTTTTAAATGACCTCCAGACTCTAGTTAGTCCTGTCCACACACAGATGGACATTGGCTCATGCACTGCAGCATGGGCCAGTCTCTCCTTGCACCTGAAGGAGAAGTGACTTTCCTCCCCAGCAGTCATCAATTGCCAGGGGCTCCTCATCTAGTGATAGGGACTGGGAGCCCTTGGAGGACCTTTGAACTGCTTTGATCTTGTGATGTCACTGTGCAGGTCACCACAACTGATGTCAGCATTTCATCTCACTCCTCTGCATGTCATCCTTGTACATTCTTTCAGCCTCCCTCTCTGTAATGTTCCCTAAATCTTAGGCATGAGAACTGACATAAATGTTTCCTCTATAGTTGAGTACTCATGATGACTTATTCTCTTAAACAGTCACAAGTCTCTTCATTAACCACTGTCCTTTACAATAAGAACTTTCTCTAATCCAGGTTAAGAGCAGCACAAACCTTTCAATCCCAGTAGGTAGTCATTTCTAATATACTTTGTTGGTTTGTGTGTTTATAATAAAATGCAGCGAAATGGGAAACTGAACATGTTGACAGTAAAAGAATAAAATTGCACTCAGATATTTAGTAAAGTTACTGAAATGAAGGGAAGATAGACTATAAATATGTGATAGAATCTCAACTTCTATACTTAATTAAAATTACCCTTAAAAGCATGTGTGCAGGCATGCACATATTCACACATACAAACACATATACACACACTTAAATGGTCTTGCTTACTGGAATTTACCTATATACACTTTTTATTATTTCTTTCTTTCTCATCTCTCTGTTTCTCATTTTCTGTCTCTGTCTCCTTCCTTCTCACCTCTTGTATTTTTCTATATCCCCCTCCTCTATCTCTTCTTTGTAGTGAGTCACCTATATTTCCCCTAAATTGTTCATCCCTCTCATATTGTATACACATCTTTGATCTGCTATCAGTAATATCTGCTCATTTCTTCCTTGAAAACGCATACTCACAATCACAAACACAACACAGTTGATTGAAACTGGAAACTACAGCAGGCTGTTGTAGAGAGTTAACAGGCATTTTCTAATTATGGTAAATAATGAAAGAAAAAGAAAAAAATACAGCACAAGGACTTAATGTGAAAACCTACATAAATCAAACTTCCTTTCAAATTAGTTTTAAGAGGTGAGCAAATTTATCAAAGATAACATGAAGGAGATAAAGTGAGTTGGCTTTTCACAATACTAATGAAAACAAAAACTTTATTCATTTGTTTCTGTACTTGAATTGATGGCTGCAAGTCTAATGCTCATTAGAGGCTTGATCAAATCCCAGACAGAAAGTGGAGGGAGCCACAGATCACACCCATTAGGAAGTGCTGCATAAGAGGAATGGGCACAGAGAAGCTCTTCTAATGAATAAAATATGAAGACTGTGCAATTACACCGACCAGAGAGAACTGGCCAGAGGATCATCAGCATAATGATAGCAAAAACACAGGATTTCATGCCGTGTCTCCTATTTCCCATGCCTGAACCTGAATAATATTTATTAACCACTCTCCTGTTTATGATTATGTCCAGAGCACACAACAAAAAATAAAAATAAAAATAAAACAAGTCTATGGGTTTCCTGCCCTCAAGGATTTTGTGTTCCATGCTTGCACACAGAGATCATTTAACTGTTCTGACAGATATTTCACAGTCAGAAAATACATGAAAGCTATTATTTAGATGTCTTAGTTGTGACACACCAATTAAAGATGACTTTACATGCTCAGAAATTAGAGTGAATGACCACATGATATGATTAGTCTTATATGTTGATAGAAAGCAGTTTTCTAAATACAACATTGAAAACAGTAATTAGTTTTTACTGGGAATTCACAATGCACTTATTACTGTGTTTTCATATAATAAAAGGAAGAGAGCAAGAAATGTGTTATGAGCTACTGAGATGTCTCACTGGGTAAAGGCACCTGCCATACGCCTTATAAGCTGCGTTCAGTCCCTGGAACTCTCATGGTGGAAGGAGAGAATCAACTCTAAATAGTTGTCCTCTGACCTCCACACATATGCTGTGTTATAATGAGAAAGTAGAGTTATGAAATATTGACAGTAATCTACATAATGGTAGAGATGTTTAGTGATCATTACAATTATACCCACAGCAAATATTACTAATGCTTTAATAGGGAATATGTTATGTATGTGGATATATGTATATACCCATACACACATGCACTGCAGCACAACACAGAATACTGTTCTTTATTAAAGATCTAGGGACATAACACTCACTGTAAATGATAAGGTCAATGTAATTTCCTCCAAGAATGAATGATTTATCACATAAGGAAGGATTGTTCAGACATTAGTAGCCCCGGTGTTTAGGTTTTGAATTGCATGATCTGAACTTCATTATTCAGTAGTGACTGACTCTGTTGCTGTAACAAGGAAAAGCTAAGTGACTGGAACAGAGCCTGACACACAGCAAATCCCTTGGCTCTGAAGCTACCGATCCTCTTCTCTGTTGCAGGAGCAGCAATGGCAGGAGCAGCCTTCCAACCTCGGGGCAGCAGGGGTGAGTGCAGGACCCAGGGCCTGTCAGTTAACTTAGGAGGACCTGATGCATTGCTGACTGCTCTTAGCAGGCTGCAATCAAAGTAGATGAAAAAAGAAAAAAAGCCAAAACAAATGAAACATCACCTGGATGCTAACATGTTCGAAGAGAAGAATCGAAGTTGGACCTGGGTTCTGAATTCTGGTTGTATGGAAAATAGCCCAAATCAGAAGTGTTAATAGTGTAACTCTGGTTACTCCAGAAGTGTGATAATGACAATCATATTCCAGAAAATATGGCAAAAGCATGCCACTGCTGAATCTTTAACTCTGTGCACTACAAAGTGGGAAAACTGCAGGCTAGACAGCAAAGGTACACCAGCAATTTCAACTAGGTCCAAATATCGAGTATTAAAAATGTAAAATGAAATTTGCCTTCAACTACACGGTGAAGTTCCTCCAACAAATACCTTTTATAACCTGGTTCTAAAAACCACTCAGTACTTGTGTTGTGTTGTGTGTGTTGGTGTGTGTGTGTGTGTGTGTGTGTGTGTGTGGGTGGGTGGGTGGGTGGGTGTGGTTTTGTTATTAGTTTGCTTGTTTTGTGACAAGGTCTCACCTTGCAGCCTGGCTGGTCAGTTACAGGCTTTAAAGATCAGACTGACCTCAAACTCACAGAGGTCTGCCAGCCTCTGCCTTCCAAGTGCTGGTATTAAAGTTGTGCACAACTATGCAGTGCAATATTTGTTTAGTTTGTTGTAGAGATAGCAAGAATGCAGATTGTTGCTGACAATAGAAAATAGTAACAGTAAATCCATCCAGATTCCATAAACAATTAACAATGTTCACTTCTTGGTTTAACTTGAGTATTTCATAAAGATATTTCAGATTAGAAGTCTCTGATAAGCAAGGCATATACCTGTGCAGATTTCAGAGAAGACTCTAAATTCCATCACAGTGTTTGAATTGGGAGACAAAGTCTGTGTCCTTTCTTTCATGATGGCTACAACCAAATATGAGGAGGAAGATGACAATATCTGATTTTTTAGGTAGTGTTCTATAAGGCCCAACAGGGTCTGGTGCTGCTTACAGAACTGGACTTGTAGGCGAGACCCTTGAGGGACACTGTAGAACACAGACATGGTCTCTTCATGTGTGTGCTAGGTAACAAAATACTGAGCATGCCTTTCTATGACACTAAGGGTATTTAAGATACTTTGATTTGGCATCAAATAACATAAGATGGCTTAAACTATGCTTTGGGTTATAATTTATCATTCAGTGAATTTATAGATTAAATTAATTATAAATTTGTAGATTAAATTATATGGAATAACTCTATTCTTGTGGAGTTAGCATATTTCAAAACAGAACTGTTAAGAAAAAGGGAAGGGAATTAGAGTCATATTAAATCTTGTAATTCTTATTCTCATGCTTCAGATGCTATTACAACACATTTCTCTCAAAGCTTTCTTTAATGAACTGAATCATCCAGTTTACACTCAAGAGTTCTGTGAACAAAGTAAACATGTATTTCTGTAATAAAAGAAATTTGTAAGTTCCTTGAAAAAAGGAACAAAAATTACTTTTTTCTATCAGTATCCTTGACTTGAGGTGAATTTTAATAAGAATATGGCCGACAAATCTGAATAAACTCATGATAAGGGTATTTAATAAGTAATCAATCATTTCCCAATATTATACTAAGACCAAAAATAGATGAGGATTAGAAGCTTGTAATTAAATGTTAGTAAAATAATCATTAAGAAATCACCAACAAAATATTAACAAACTCATAAACTGAATTAGATAACAAATGAAAGAATCAGTAGCATGATCAAACATGATTTGCCCTTGGAATATAAAGATGGGTCAATGTACAAGTCAATATGTAATATGACTTAGAAACAGAATATTGTGTAGAAATCATGAGATCATTGTAAAGGACAACATTTTTACTGTCAATTCAAAATTTGTGTATGAAAGTGATGCACCTCAACACATGGTGATCATATAATAAAGCCATGTCTAATGTCTTCAATGGCAGAAGTTTAAACTTTTTCAGGATAAAGAACAAGACAAGGATGTCAAGTCTGGAAATCTGTAACCAACACAGTGTTAGAAGTCCTTATCAAAGCAGTTAGAAAAAATAATCATTGGAAAAAAATCAGTGAGGTTTCTATGGGAGTAATAAGCTACATAAAAAGAAGAGAAAAAAATCAGCTCCAGGTGTAATAACCTACTTTATTTAAAAATATGAAATAACTGGAAATAAAATTAGTCAAAAAGAGAAAATTTTGCACTTGGGAAACTACAAAACGCTGACTAATGAAATTATGAAAGATGACAGTAGAATAAAATATACCTTTTGTTCATAAATAAGGATATTTCACACTTTTAACATATGCATACCACTCAAATTTTTGTACAGATCTAACACAGTTGCTGGTGAAATTCCAATGTTGGTTTTTTTTTTTTTTTTTTTTTTTTCAAGACAGGGTTTCTCCGTGTAGTTTTGATGCCTGTCTGGGATCTCACTCTGTAGACCAGGCTGGCCATCAACTCACAGAGATCCACCTGGCTCTTCATCCCAAGTGCTGGGATTAAAGGCGTGCACCACTGCTGCCTGGCTTCCAATGTTATTTTTAACAGAGAAAAGTAGTTCTATAATTTATATAAAAATACAAAAGATCTTTTTTAAAAAAATGATTTATTTATTTATTATGTATACAGAAGAGAGTGCCAGATCTCATTACAGATGGTTGTGAGCCACCATGGGATTGCTGGGAATAGAATTCAGGACCTGTGGGAGAGTAGTCAGTGCTCTTAACCTCTGAGCCATCTCTCCAGCCCCAAAGATTGATTGATTGATTGATTATGTATACAGCATGTAAGACTGCAGGCCAGAAGAGGGCACCAGATCTCATTACAGATGGTTGTGAGCCACCATGTGATTGCTGGGAATTGAACTCAGGACCTCTGGAAGAGCAGTCAGTGCTCTTAACCTCTGAGCCATCAAAGTTGAATGCGTAGAAGGTGGTTTTGATGGGTGCTTTTATTTAGCACTAGTCAGCCTCAGTCATTGGTATACTATTCAGTCTCATGTGTATTATGTATGTATAAAATCTAGTAGCTTAGTGAAGGTTATTAACATGCAGAGAATTGTCTGCATTCACTAGAACATACTTGATTCTTTTGACCATAAATAAATTGAATAAAATTGTTTTATTCAAACTTAAGCTGGGGAAAGAAACTAGGAGGAGGTTGGCATTGCTGTTATTGGAACCATAACTAGGTTGGTGTTGTGTACAGTGATGGTTGAGTCCCTGTTCTCACAGTTCACATGCTCAGCACTGGTGTTCCTGAGAAACAGTGTTGACCCCGTAGTCACTTTCTAACAGTCATAGCAGACTTATGTTGAGGTTTGTTACATTTTGAGCCCACTTGGTGCTCATTAGAAACAGAACATAATGGGAAAGACTTTCTGCATAACCATGCTTAGCTTTTCATAAAGTTGGGGGCTTCAAATACCAACAAAAGATGCTGAAAAGATGTTAGTTTGATCAAATTCTTATGTATGTTCTGACTTCTTTAATTTTCAGTACTTAAAGTCTTGTGTATTAGAAATATATGTATAAGTATATACATAATTAAAATGTAACTCAGAAATATGAATTAATAATTGAGTTTGTTTTCTGGAAAAGATACAGTCCTATTGTATCAAATTTATGTTACCTTATAATGGCTAATAATCTAAAAAGAATGTTTAAACTATTTAAATTCTTGTGCCTCCTCCTCCAAAGGACATGAAAAAATATGATCTTAGATTAACTTTATATACCTTCTTCATGAATTTTGCCTTTAACATTGTGCCTCATTTTATTAAATTGTGTTATTAGACTCTAATTCTGGTTTTTGTGACAGTGTTTTATTCTAAACAAACATTTATTTTAAAGAAAACTTTATAATGCCTGTATTTGGTATATCACTGCTTATCTGTTTATTGAATTTACTGAATACATAACTCCAAAAATTAAAAAGGAACTACAAAAGATCTCAAAATCCAATGCAAACTTAAATAATTGAAACATGATGGTAATTGATTACAAAATATATTACAAAGCAGCAATAAAAGTGGTAAGGTATCAGCATATAAGCAGACATATATCAAAGGAGAGGATACAAAATTGAGAAATCCATGCCTATACAGTAGAATAATCATTAACTAGGTTGCTAAAACTTAAAAATTGGAAATATATTCTTTGTAATAAAGTTTGTTAGGAAAACTGGATATCAATATGAATCTTTTTTATATCTCATATACAAAATAAGCCCAAAACAAATATTTAAATAGAAGATTAGTAACACTAAAACTACTAGAAGAAAATATTTGGAAAAAAAAAATCTCATTGTCAACTTGCCAATGAAAATTTAAGATGTGAACACTCTCTCAAACACACATACAACATAATAAAAAACTGACAGGTAGTGCTACAACAAATTAAAAAGCTGCTACAGAGAACACAGAAAAATAACCAAATATGAGTACATTAACAGATTACAAGGGCTTAAGTTTAAAAACATATGCACAACCCAAGTAACTCAATGGCTCACATAAAAAAAAAAATCCATTTAAATAAGAGAGAAAGACCTGAATAAATATTTCCTAAGACAAGTGGATCACTCCTAAGTAGTTGAAACTATGATGAACAGCCTCCATCATCAGCAAAATCCAAATGAAAATCATAGTGGGATGTCACCTCTGCCCCATTAAGAGAGAGATGTTACTAAAACGTCTAAGAAAACAACCCCTGGATGTCATTGTTGGCAATGGAAGTTGGTATATATGCAATATAGGTACTTCTCATCAATCAAAAATAAGAGTTAAGGAGCTGAATAGATAGTTTAGTGGTTAAGAGTTAATACTGCTCTTGTAGAAGCCCCAATTTTGATTATCTACACCCTCACTCTGACTGACTAGGCCATTCCTTCACTGGCATTATAGCCTAGTTCTTCAGGATTCTGGCATATACAGAAGACCAGCTGAAACATCAAGCCTTGTGGTCATAACAACTACTGGATTCTTGTACTTTCCATTGAGAGACCATCATTGTTGGACTAGTAGGACCACAGTCTGTAAAGTGTTCTAATAAATCCCATAATAATATATAGATATAGATAGATATGAATATATTATAGATAGATCTGATATAATAGATATATTGTGAATATATAGAGAAAATATATTAAACAAATATATATAATTATATAGAGAGAATATATTATGTATAATATATTCTGTCATATCAGTTCCTCTAGAGAACTTCAGATGATTAATATAAAGAAATTCAGCTTGCCAATATCCAAGATACATAAATAGGGTTGCCACCCGGGTACACAGGAGTGATATTGCTATCTTAGTGGGACTGAACCATGTGGATAGATCTCTGATGAACCTAGAGCATGGAATACTAAGTAAAAAAAATGTTCTACATGCTAAAATATAATAGAATTTGGTATTATAAGAGCTAGTCAACATCTGTATGCTTAGCTTCTGCCCTGGCCGAGCATATGTCAGCCTAGTGTCCCACATCAGACATACAAACAAGGAAGGAAATCCATATGATCTGATCATATAGACAAACCATAAACAATATGGAAGGCTGAGACAGTGTGGCCCTTCCCTAAATACAGTAGTCCTGTAGAAGTGGTCTCCAATGAGAATTACCAAGATGAATCCCAGAAAACAGAATTCAAAAGAATAATAAACTAGAGTTTAAAGAAGGCATGAACAGCTCAATTTACTTGAAAGGGATAGCAATAACTCCTTAGTGGTGACGTAGAAAAGAGAAATATATGACTGAATAAAATGAGGAGCAAAATCAGGATCTGAAAGCTGAACAGTGAAGAGAAGAAATTATTTCAGAGAATTCAATCTCATGTAAAGATGGAACTGAAAATCTCAACTAGCGACTAGAAAGCTCAGAAGGTCTTACAAATAAAATAGATCAAGTGGGAGACAGAATATCATAAATGGAAGATAAATCAGAGCCATTGGGCCACTAAGGCAAAGAATATGATATGAAACACACACACACACACACACACACACACACACACACACACACACACTAACATTCAGGACCTACAAAACACTATGAAAAGACTAAATCTTCATACTGCAGACACAGACTAAAGAGAATAGCCCAAGTTCAGTGTCATAAACCATGTTTTCAAGTCCTGTACAGATACTAGAAGCTCACAGAACACCAACTAGATGGGACCAGAAAAGAAAATCCCCACAGCATATTATAATTAAAACATTAAATACACAAAATAAAGAGAAGGCATTAAAAACTGTAAGAGAAAAATCATTAGTCACATATAAGGAGATAATTATTACAATAAGACCTGATTTTCTCAAAGAAAATGTTAAAATTCAGTAGAGCCTGGAACCAGTTTCTTAAAGACCATGTATACTAGCCTAGCTACTGCCATTTCTCAGCAAAACTATTCACCACAGCAGAAGAAAAACGAAGCTTTCCATGATGCAAACAGGATAAAATAATTTATGTGTACTAAATGAGGCCTACAGAGAACACTGGAAGCAATACTGCCACTGAAGAGATTAATAAGATTGTCAGTTTATTTTGAATTCTATTGACTTTGGTATTTTATATATTCTTCTCCTTTAGCCTTTATTTGATTTGTACCTTTCCAGTATACTGCACTGGATACTGTGTGTGTAGGGAGCACACATGTGTCATGGTATGTCGTGGAAGTCAGAGGACAACCAGTGTTACTTCTCATTCTGCACCTTGAGACATCTAGTTGTTTCCATGGCTTCCACAGTGAAGTAGAAAGTAGCAAATCTCAACAGCAGATGAAGGGAAATGGGTGCTAGAACACTCCCCTCATCTGCTGTTTGACAAGATTTGCTAATTTAAGCTTCATTGTGAGAACTGAGGTGGATAAATGATCTACATATCAGGGAACAACAACATTTAGGTAGAAAGTTAAAAATATATGTATAAATAAATACATATGTATATGTATATATATATATAAAAAGTATAAGTAAAATATTCCTAACCTGAAAACTCAAAACATAAAATGACTCAAAATTAAAAAGAATTTTGAGTGCCCTCCTGAATCCACAACTTAAAAATATGACAATATAAACTTTTGTATACTGTATAGAAATTATGAGAGTATTTTAGGCTCTGTGTATAAGGTATAGACATAAATTGATTGTGATGGACTTAGGCCTTTTCCCCTCACTTACTGTTTGGACACAAATACTGTAAATGTGGCAAAAGCCCTCAAGTTGACATCCCTTCTAGTTCTAAGCATCGCAAAGAAGGGGCAGTCCCCTGTTCACTAGAGGAAAATGTGGGAAACAACATCCTCAGGGTGATTATCAGAAAGTACAGAGTTTCTGCTGACTCTGAAACAATTTGAGCATTGTGTTGTCATAGCAGCAGAGTTTTAGGTCTACAAGTGACATGTGTGTCATTTTTAAATTATGAAAAATACAATGAATGTATCTACTCTGACAAATGGACATAAAGTTGACAGTTTAATTTCTAAATATTGTGTTTGGTATTTTTCTGGTCTCTAAGGCTTTTTCTTGGGAAATCAACATTTCTGGCTATTATTTTTCCCTCCCTGTCTGAGCACTCTTAATACAGCTACCACAGTAGAGCCATCTAATAATTTAAAGTGGAATGTAAAAAGTAATTTTCTGAGTCCTTTAAATATTTCATCTTGAAAGTTATCTCGGAAATGCCATCAGGTGTGAGCTATTTCTGGTTAAATCAATTGCACTGTTGAGTACCACGGCAGCAGAATGAGAGGGGAGGAAGCCAGGAGATGCTGCTTGCATCTGCTCCAGGAGAAGGAGTGCTCATATTTTCAGGAACCATTCAAAGGAGGAAACCACCAGGTTTCTCACACTTTACTGACAACACTTAATAACAAAATAATCCAGACAGAAACACTGAAAGCTGCTAATAGATTAAATCAACTGAAAGAATCCAGGCAAAGGGCCAGGACTGTAAGTACTAGCTCAAGTTCAGTCCCCTGGAATACATATTTTAAAAAAAGAAGGCCTAGCAAATTGGCATACATTTGTAATCCCAGGAGTAACAAGGCAAAGAAGGTAGAGGCAGGCAGATAGCATACTGGCTAGTTATAAACCAACAAGGCTTCATTTCATAAATCAAAGTAAACTGTGACTGAGGAATAATCAATGGGTTTGGCCTCTGGCCCCTCTAGGCATATACACATGCGTATGCACACACACACACACACACACACACACACACACACACACACACACAATCAATTGCACATGCACACACACTAGTACTCTCATGTAAAAGTAAATGAAAGACTTAAAATGAAATGTCCATCATCACAGTTTTAATAAGAATAAAAATAGAAAAACCTAAGGATACACCTTACTTGCCTTTACCAATTAAACAATAAACTCTCACAGAGTCACAAAAATTACTATTTAGGCAGTGACAGTCACCATGCATAGATTTTCAAATTCCTACTGATAATGAAAACAAGGAGTAAAATGTCATTAAAACTCTTATTGTACACCAGAAATCGAAATTAATGGCTTCTCAATCCCATACTGAACATATTCATCAGTTCAGCTGTTCTTGGTGTGTGTAGTGTATATGTCCCTTTAGTTCATATGCACTCAGTGATTTTATTCATTATGTGAAGAAATACTTGTATTAGACAAAAATCAAAAGAAGTTTTGCATCCATGCCCAGGTAATCATGGGAATTAAGTTTTATTAGTAGTATTATTTGTTAGTAATCAGAGGAGGTGATTTAAATATTTAATCAGACTGTTTTATCTTTTCAATAGCTTATAAAGAGAGCTTTACTCTACAAATACAGTAGTTGAAAAAAATAAGACAATAAACTCTCAAAGAGAGATGAGATGAGGGGAATGCATAGGCGAGCAACATGCTTGCTGCAGAAGCATGAGGACCTGATCTTGAACCACAGTAGCCGTGGGCAAAGCTGTGCACACGCCTGCAGTCACAGGGAGGAAGGCAGCCACCTAAAGATCATTTGCCTTTGCAGATCAGCCACCCAAGCTAAGTCATGGAGTTCCAGGTCCAGTGAGAGACTCTGAAGCAGAAATGAAGATGGAGAAAAGTTGGGGAAGATATCTGACATCAACCTTTAACTTCCACATGTGTGTGGACACACAGAGACACAGGTACACAGAGAAGTAAGCACATATGCTTACAAAGAGGATCAATGACTAACTCCATGCAAAGGTCAACTGACCTTTATCTGAAATCTGTATGACTAGAAATATTCAGATTTCCTGTTATTTTCAGGACTAGAGCTAAGATAACAGAATGAAAGTCGAATTTTGTGAGAAGCATCAACCAGCAGAGGAAAGTGAGAGCTAAGTCTGAGAAATCAAACATAGTTGACTAGGGGCCTGTTTCAAAGCAGAATGGCTGACAGCCCAGAACCAAGAGTAAACATGGGTTAACCTTGAATACCAGCTTTCCTGCCAGATTCACCAGCTTTCCTCATGTCCCATGGCTTTTACCTACTTTAAACACACTAACGTTTTTATTTATTCATTATTTAACTGAATTGTATTTACCTTTCTCTGTTTTCTCTTCTCCTCCCATTTTCTTTAACTTTGATTTTGCTGCCCCCCTTTCCTCCTCTATTTACTATTGATACCTCCTTTGTCATCTTTCCCCTTTGCTTCTTCTTTTGTATCATTTCCATTGATGTTTAACTTCTAATTGTGTAATACTTATGTCTCTTTTTAATATTACTACAGCTGTTGCAGTTATGATTACAGTGTCTCTATATATCTACTTTGTTTGAATGAGAGGATTTTGATGTTAACTGACTTCCTCCTGAGCAGTGCTGGAGGTGCAGCCTGACACTCAAGCTTTTTTGGTCCACATCCCCATCTCAGGTGAAATAAATAACATCTTACTTCCATCATGGCTGAGCTTTAGTGGGTTCTTTGGGGAGACTTCAACTTGAGCAATCCAGTGTGTGACTTTACAGCTTTAATTGTTGGTTTGCCACAACCTAAAGTCACCTGAGAGGAGATTTCCATTGAGGATTTTTCTAGATCAGATTGGCCTCTGGGCATGTTTATGGAAGATAGTCTTGATTGTTAATTGCTATGGAAAGACTCATGAACTGTGGCCAGTACCATTCATTAGGCAGGCCCTTGACTGTGTAAGAGAAGGGATTGTAAGGTTGCATACGTTCCCTTCTCCATGACTGTGGATATGTGGTAGGACCAGCTGCTTTGAGCTTCCATTACAGTAACTTCTCTGATATGATGGATTCTAACCTGGAATGATAAGCAAATAAACTTTCTCCCCTAAGTTGCTTTTGGACAGAGTATTTTATCATAACAGAAGAAATGAAACTGGAGCACAGTGAACAAGAGTTCTCAGACAACAGCTGAAGAGGCTTGAGAATGAATTCCAAGACATTTGCCCATAGCCATAACATAGAGAATAATGCAACTCCCCTACACAGCACTTCTGTCTCTGGTTTGTTGTCTTATGCTCCTAGGCTGATGAAACAGAAGGAGTAACAATATACAGCCTCTGGGGGATATTCCTTTCCAACCTGTTAGCAAGCCAATCCTCTGACTCTTTGGATGCCAAACAGTGAAAGGTAAGTTATGGTTACAAATACTTGATGCTCTTGAAGAAGATTCCTTTGGTCCCCAGCACCCATGACTCGACCGACATGACCTGTAACTCCAGAACTAGGAATTCTGGCATCATCTCCTGCCCTTCCTGGGTACTCATACACACACACACACACACACACACACACATACAAATGTTAAAAAAAATAAAATAAATCATCAAAACCAGAGAAATGACATGGTCCACTTATAATTAAACTCAACTTATAATTAAATTCCCCTGATTTGTAACATGTTTACTTAGTTTCCATGTTTACTTAGTTACTTCTAATAGTAACTAAGTAGGAACATGGTATTTATTCATGTTCCAAATATAATTCACATACATAGTCTGTAATTAATTTTATGTAGTAATATCAATGCCACCAGCATTTTGGCTACAGATTATGACATTAGGTGTAGAATGTTATAGTTGTCATATCATGTTATTTCAAAATAGAAGATTACAGCTTTCAGATCTCCCCCAAAGGCAGTTCAGTCTATGAGGGGAAAGCAGTTGTACATGTCTCCCTGCCCAGGACATTGCCTCTTCTTCTGTTAAAGGGAGTTAGTTCAGTGACTTTTGCTCAGTTAAATTCTTTGCTTAACTGAGTCCATGACATTCCCTTTACTCAGTGGTTCCATGTCCATTACGGTCACCATCGTCTGGAAATCTTATATATCTGGTCTCAAAGGAAATGGCATTTGAACCTATCACATGCAAGGAGGAACTATTTAGCATGCATAACCACTAATATAATTTTAGCAGCACTATATTTAATAAAATAATAATTGAGTACTGAGATTTTCAATCTTATTTCTAGACTGGGATAATTGATGTGGGAAAATCCACTCTGTTTCCTGGCATGGAAGGAATATGGCCAGCTGCCTTACACTGTCCCTGTCATGCCCTCATCTCCATGGAATACTGCTATCTTAAATTGTGAGCCAAAAAAGCAAACCCCTTTGTGATGGGTAGTGTTAAACTCACTCTTGATAGAACCTAGAGTCACCTGGAAGATTGATCTGTGGGATGTCTGTGGGGCATTCAGGTGACATTTTCTGGTGTGAAGACCTGTATAGCAGGAATCTTAAATGGTCTTATTAACAAAAACAAACCTGAGCCAGGTATCGGGGTGAACGCCGGAGGATCAAAGAAGCAGAACAAGCCACAGCCACCTCACCTTGCCAATTCCTCAGCTGATCCCTGCTTACTCAGACTGGAAGCCTCTGAATCCTCACCCAAATAAATCTCAGGTGAAGTGCTGCTCAAAAGCTTAAAAGCTTAACTGTCTCTAGTTCCTGGTCCTCACACCTTATATACTGTTCTGCTTTCTGCCATTAATTCCTGGGATTAAAGGTGTGAGTCACCATGACTGGCTGTTTGCACTGCGGCTTTGAACTCACAGAGATCTGGAGGGAATGCTAGGATTAAAGGTGTGTGTGCCACCATTTTCTGACCTCTGTATCTAGTGGCTGTTCTGTTCTCTAACCCCAGATGAGTTTATTATGGTGCACAATATTTTGGGGAACACAATTGTAGTGGATAGCCATTGAGGCTTCGGTAATGGTCACGCCCACAAGGCAGGGCGAAGGAGGAAGCGGAAGACCAAGGATCGGGAAGAGGTCTCTCTCTTGGTTCCCTGACCGGGAATCGAACCCGGGCCACGGCGGTGAGAGCGCCGAATCCTAACCACTAGACCATGCAGGACCCATAGAAAGGTGACCACTAAACTTTGCTTGAC
This sequence comes from Onychomys torridus, assembly GCF_903995425.1. Taxonomy (NCBI): domain Eukaryota; kingdom Metazoa; phylum Chordata; class Mammalia; order Rodentia; family Cricetidae; genus Onychomys; species Onychomys torridus. The sequence continues at coordinate 76,457,080 of NC_050453.1, forward strand.
AAAATGGTCCTTCAGGTTCCTGCTTCACAGAGGAAACTGCCAGACATTCTACAGGACACTGAGAGAAATGACCAAGAGACTCTAGCCCTGTGGGCTGAAGACAAATGCCCCAACTTTACAAAGGAACATTAGATGACTGTCCAGGCTGCCAGCTGTCTCTGTCTACCCTGCAAGACTCCCGAAAAATGCTTGCATCCTTCTCCCGGTTCTTAGGTAATATTATATCCTTCTGAGGTCTTTGATGTGGTTGAAGACTAGTTATAATTTCCTCAGTTATGATAAAAGATAAGTTAGATATTAAACCTTAAACTCACAAATATAAGATAGATAGGATATCTTCTTTAATCTTGTAACTATAATTCTTGCTTGATAATTGTTTTGTTATATGTAATTGTACTATGTAAAAGTTAAAACCTTCCTTAAAAAAAAAGAAAAGGGGAAGTGCTGTGGATATCGCTCTGTGTAAATAAAGTTCTGATTGGCCAGTGGCCAGGCAGGAAGTATAGGCGGGACAAGAGAGAAGAGAATTCTGGGAAGTAGAAGGCTGGGGAGAGACACCACCAGCTGCTGCCGCCATGAGAAGCAACATGTAAAGACACTGGTAAGCCACAAGCCATGTGGCAAAGTATAGACTAACAGAAATGGGTTAATTTAAGATAGAAGAAGCAGATAGCAAGAAGCCTGCCGCGGCCATACAGTTTCTAAACAATGTAAGTCTCTGTGTGCTTTCTTGGTTGGGTCTGAGCGACTGTGGGACTGGTGGGTGAGAGAGATTTGTCCTGACTGGGCCAGGCAGGAAAACTCCAACTACACACAATACTACCACAGACCTGACTACTATGGATGACACTATTCCCTGGCTGGGATTCTGGATTGTTTTTATCAGTGGAGAAAGGGAGCATCCATTCAGCCCTCTCTGCTCCCATTCTCCCAAGTTGCTTTTGTGGGCATATTTTATCACAGCAACAGGAAGAGTAACTAAGGTGCCTTCTTTCCTTAAGTCATATTCATCAAGCATTTCGTCAGAGCAACAAGGAACTTAACTGAGGGAACTTTGCTCATTTGCTTTCCAGGACTCAGGAAAAAGGATTTTTTATTTCCTTTTGATAGCTTGTACTGTGACACACACTGTCACCATCACACAATACAAAAAGAGAAGTGAGAGAGAAAGACGACAAGCAAGGACCACACTGTTTCACTCATTCATTGAAAGATGGCCTGTGGAGAGTTTGTTTGAATGGTTTTTCCATTGTCTTCTTGATGGCTTTATAAAGGAAAGTTGAAAAGTCATTTTTCTTCACCTACTGAACACAGCTTCCTCAGATAGGGATGCTGATGGAGGCACAATAATGATTCACTTTTGGGTATTTTGTGTCTGTAGGGTAAGGCTTTAATGTTCCATTTTTTTCTTATAAGAACATGCCCAAACCAAAAACCAAAAACAAACAAACAAAAAGAAAACAAAACAAACAAACAAAAACCAGCCAGACAGTGGTGGTACATACCTTTAATTCCAGCACTCAGGAGGCAGAGCCAGGTGGATCTCTGTGAGCTCAAGGCCAGCCTGGTCAACAGAGCAAGATCCAGGACAGGCATCAAAACTACACTGAGAAACCCTGTCTCAAAAAACAAGAACAACAAAAAAGAATATGCCCAGGATGGGAAGGAGTGGGCACACAGGTTCAACGAACTTTCCTCTTCATCTTCCAATTCATTTAGATTAAAGGTGTGAATCATCTAAAATGGGTAGGCTCTGAGGTTACTGGAACTCTTCCAATAAGGATGACCTAAGTTTTCTTATGCATCTATTCATCTGTGTGGACTCTTTTAAGCATCTGCTCTCACGTATTTGTAACTACCAGGTAATAAACATGAACTTGAACTTTGGAGGGGGGTGATACTGATGTTCCATTTAAGACTGGACACTCAACATCACTTATTCTTCACATTTAGACAAGTTGCTGGTCTTAGCATCAATTACCACCTACTGAAAATAGAAACTCTTTTGACCAAGACTCAAAGGAGCCCTAATCAATGGGTATAAGTGTAAATATTTACACCCTCCAAGGCTGAGAACACTGAAGAAGTTGCAGGGGAGAGGCAAGTTGTACAGGAAGGAATGCTATGTAATGTTGTCTTCTGTACTTACATCTGTATCATAGACTATTTTAAGGTGTGTTACTTTTGGTTGTGTTGTATTTGTTTAACTCTGTGAAGTTGTGTTACTGTGTTTGTGTGAAACACCTAATGGTTTAATAAAGAACTGGCCATTAGCAAGGCAGGAGAAAGAATAGGTGGGGCTGGCAGGCAGAGAGTATATATAGAAGGAGAAAATTGGGAGCAGAGATCTAAGATGTAGCAGCCAGAGAAGGAGGAAGACGCCAGGGGCCGGCCACCCAGCTACACAGCAAGCCACAGAGTAAGAGTAAGATTTACAGAAGCAAGAGAATGAAAAAGCCCAGAGGCAAAAGGTAGATGGGATAAGTTAAGAAAAGCTGGAAAGAAACTAAGCCAAGCTAAGGCCAGGCATTCATGAATAATAATAAGCCTCCATGTGTGATCTACCTGGGATCTATGTGGCACCTCCCCCCCAAAAAAGACACACCAACAACATGGCTCTTTTACTTATAAACTCAGTACCAGTGGCTACCTTCACAAGACTGTGCCCAGCAACCGTTCATCATGTATGATGACTCATGTGTGCACATGAGAGCATCAGTGTGATGGGTCACTGAGTAAAGATGCTACCAAGCCTAAAGACATCATTTTGACTCACATAAACCACATGGTAGAAGAAAAACTGGTCTTTACAAGTTGTCCACTGACCTTCACATGCATGCTGTAGCATGCCAATCTTCCTTCAGAAAAACAGTTTTAAGGACATGAAAGTTAGAGGGGACACATTTAGAAGAAAGCCTTTGGTGGGAGGAGGATGGTAATAAGAGGATAATAGAATATATATATATATATATATATATATATATATATTGAGAGAGAGAGAGAGAATCCCATTCCTGCTTCTCTGTGTTTCACTGTCCCTTTAGACCGGAATAGCTTATAATGCTCTTTTCAGACTTACTCAATATCCTTCCCAAACTGACATGCTTGTAACAGCTGCACCAGACTCCTGCAGGGGGCATTGTTGATTCTCTTGGCAGATGGCAGACCCTCATGTCACATGCACTAAACTGGAATTTCCCAGGATAATTACTGACTTTAGAGAAAGCTCCTCAGATAACGCTTATACATACCAGGGCTTGCAGGGGCACTGTGTCAAATCAATGCCCTTATGTGTGTCTGTGTTTCAACATAATTAAGGCAATGTTTACTGAGTGCTCCAGGCAGATCCGGCTGTTCCACATGCTGGAGTGCATCAATCAGCACTCCCAAGAATTCCCTGGATGTTACATTGGTACCAATCCACAACTTCACCATAAAAAGGGCACCCCTAAAAGGCAGAGATTCCACTGTCTGGCAGCAGGCAGCCTCTGGTCTTCATTACCATACATCCTAGAGTGCACACTCCTTGGCTCCATTCCCTTGGAAAAGCCATCACAGAGCAAAGCAGATTGGATTTTCACCATTTTAATTTTCTATCCTCATCTGAAAGCAGAATCATTTGTTATCACAGTTAAAAGAGATGGTGCTGCTGGTTAAGATAATTACAGAGTAGGAGCCAGGCCTGATGAAAATGGTATGAAGCAAGAACACCAGGGATTCAGAACCATAGTCTAGAGCAGAGGTTCTCAACCTGTGGGTTTTGACCTCTTGGGGGTCAACCAACCTTTTCATAGGGGTCTCCTAAGACAATCAGAAAACATAGATATTTACATTATGATTTGTAACATCAGCAAAATTATAGTTATGAAGTAGCAACAGAAGTAATTTTATGGTTTGGGGTCACCACAACATGAAGAACTGTATTAAAGGGCCATGACATTAGGAAGGATGAGAACCACTTTTCTAGGGAATGAGCACCCAGGATACTAGGGCACAGTGATCATGAGTCATGGAGAGAATCAGGTCAACAGATAACTGTGGTGGAACACCACAGAATCCTTGCCAGAATGGCCCTAAGGTGAGTCTCCAAGAAGCAGGTGTGTAGTCACAGGTTGCCAGACATAAAAACAGAAACCAAGAGCCTCCTTTCATTCCCTTGTATTCTGAGTATGTACTGCACTGTCAGCTAATCAGTATCTGTTTTCTCTTCCTCTCATACTTGCATTTTATTAAGACAATGTGTCTATGTTTTTGTTTTCAATTCATTTAAGGTATTCTTGATAGCTATAGTGAATATTTACATGCAGCATGTATTTATTTGATCATTTTTTTAAACGATAATAGGACCTGGAGAAATAAAGAATCTTTTCACAACCCTTATTTGTACTCCTACATAATTAAAAGAAAAATATATTGGGCTGGGATAATAGCTTAGTGAGCAGAGTGCTTGCCATATAAGTGAGGACATGAGTTTGAATCTGTAGAACACAAGCAACGTGGGAATGGCAGCACTCTACTGTAGTCTGAGTTCTCCTATGACAAGACGGAGGTGGAGACAAAAGAATATTTAGAAGCTTCATGGTCAGCTAGTCTGGGGTACACAGCAGCAAACAAAAAAAGACCCTCTCTTAACCAAGGAGCAAGGGTAGAAGCAACACATGAGATTGCCCTCTGACCTTCACACACATATTATGGCACATGCACACCTACTTACACACCTACAGTACACACAGGCATGCCCATTATATAAACACAAAAGGCAACTATATGAAAAGATGATGTAGTTTGAAAGATATTTAGAATTTTCCTGATGGTGTAGTCTTAAAGATATTTAGGTGTTACCTAATGACAGGTTTAGCTATTACTACTGGTCTATCTGATTCTTCCAGCAACTTCACAGTTTTCCTATTATTTTCTTTTGTTCATGTGTATGAGCACACATGCTTGTGTGCTTTTGTGTTCTTATCTCTGAATGCATGTGTGTATGGGTGCATATGCATGTAGAATCCAGAGATCAGCCTCGGATGTTGTTTCTCATGACTTTCTACCTTGCTTTTGAGATAGTGTCTCTGTGGCCTGAACTCACCAAGTAGGCTGAGCTGAATTTGCAGCAATTACCAGGAATCCACCTGTCTTTGCCTACCCAGCATTGAGATTACATCTTTGTGTACCTGCACTTGGGTGCTGGAAGATCCTACCCAGGTCTTCATCTTGAACAACAAGTGCTCTACCAACTGAGCTATGTTCATGACTTCAAGTATATTTTCTAAATAATAGTATCTCAATTATAAGTGAACTAAGTTTAATGACTGGCTTACTTTTGCATTATCTATCATAAGCCCACTGCCTCATCCATGTTAGTTCTTGAGTACTAAAAGCAGAGTATCAGATGCTCTTTGGAATCTAACTCAAGAAATACCAATTAAAATCAGCTATCTCATGCATTTGAACCCTGATAGTTTCAGGCTCAAGAGCAAAGAGATTACCTTGCTTGTTACTATAGTGATCCATTGTCCTGTTTTTAGGTCTCTAGTAGCTCTCTCTCCTACTTAAAACTGTATTTGCTAATTTGTTTTACAAGTTAATTAACAAAATTGCTGGGGTTTAGCTTAAAGAATCAATGAGGCATTTTCTATAATCTAAAAGCATGTATTTGGAAACCTGTTTCCATGGGTCTGTGGCTTTTTTGATTGTGTAGAGTTTCTGCAATCTTGATTATTTGAAAAAGCTAAAATCTATAAATACACAGGTTTAGAAAACTGGGTTATAAATAAGTAAATATCCTTTATAAATATATTCATTGCTTAATTTTTACCCATATAGAGTATGGGCTTATCATACAGTTCACAGATTATATATTACATTGTAGAGTATATATTTGACTGTAGCATTTAAAACTCCTGCATTGAAAATTTAGTCCCCAAGGAACAGTTTTGAGAGTTACACAGTTTAAGACATGATTAAATGATTCACAAATGAAAATGTCCTTTTTGCAAATGTGGGTTTGTTAAAAGTGAGTTTAAAAGCTGAAGAGACTGCTCAGTAGCCTAGTGCACTTGCTGCCCTTGCAGCGGACATAGGTTTGGTTTCCAGCCCCTACACAGCTGTCAATAACTCCAGTTTCATGGAATCCAGTAGCCTCTTCTGACCCCTATAGGCACCAGGTACATACAAGTTACATATGTACATGCAGGCAAAGACTCACGCACTTAAAATAAAATAAACAAAATTCTTAAAATAACAGAGTTACTGGGCATGCCATGTCTTGAAAAACCTAAACAAAAAATAAATAAATAAGAAAACTGAAAAAGAAGAAAGGAAGGAAGGAAGGAAGGAAGGAAGGAAGGAAGGAAGGAAGGAAGGAAGGAAGAAAGAAAGAAAGAAAGAAAAAAAGAAAGAAAGAAAGAAAGAAAGAAAGAAAGAAAGAAAGAAAGAAAGAAAGAAAGAAAGAAAGAAAAGTGAAGTCTTACAATTGCCCTATTCGGGACAGGGGCAGCGTGGGTGTGTACAACTACACACAGGCCTGTGTGTGCTCATGGAGGCCAGAGCCATGAGGTTGGCTGGTTATCTGTCCCTGCTGCATTCTCTGTTTGCAAGCACTGGAATTATAGGTTCGTGTGGAGAGAGAGATTATGTTAGGATCTAGCCTGAGGCCCTAGAATTTGTCCTGGGCTATAGTGCTGTGTGGTTCCCTGACTCCAAAGCACCTGCTCTCATGATGTGTACTTTCTCAGTCACGGGCACACAGAGCCTCAAGACCACAGTCACTGCTGAGAATTTCTGGCTACTGCCTGGAACTGACACCTGGCAGAATCTTCCTTTGAGGCTGACTGTCTCTCATGGGACACAGAGATCCCATAGACATCCAGAGGAGTTCACAGCACTACTTAAAGGGAGAAAGGTAAAATGCTTTTCTTCTGGCTCCCTTGGGCCTCCTAGCTTAGGACAGCTTTCATGGGCAGCCCCCTTCCACTGCTCTGACTCTGTCTCTGGTGGTGGTGGAGGTGGCTTCCTGCTTTTACTACAGTTTTTATTTCACCTGTTGGTACTTCCTTCCCTTTGTACCAGGTTCTTCCTTAAAGTCACTTCATTTTAACTGAGTTTAAGTCTACTTCATACAATCACAATTGTAAAAGGAAGCTGTGGTTGATATTCCTCTGCACTAATTATAAACACAAAGGATGCTATCAACTCAGTTGTAAATATTCTGATGATGTAGAAAACAAAACCTAGAACATCATGTAATTAATTACTTGACACATTAATTCTCTTCTACCCCATGACAGCACTTTCTATTGGTATCACTGACAGAATATTTATTCTCAGTTTAATCTTAGAGACATTTCTAGTACATGAAGTTATTCATCCTTACATATGCATTAATATATCTTAAGAACTCTATGCAATCCTGTTTACACAGAAAGGTAATTCATAATGTATGAGCCTGATGAGAAGTATTATCAGTATTTTTGTTACTATAACCAATGCCAGGAATAATCAATTTAGGAAGGAGGACAATTTCCTTTGGTTCATAGTATTAGAAGTGCAGTCCATTTTGAGTTGGCTTTGTTGGTTTGGAGTAAAGGCCCCACACCTCATCAGAATTAAGAATTCAAGGAGACAGGGCCCCCACAGTCCTATTAAAGAACATGCCTCCTATTACCTACCAACACCCTACTTCCTAAAAGTTCACTTACCTAACAGTGGCACACTAGGGACACATCCTCTGACACATGGAGCTGTGAGAGGCACTGACCACCCAAACAATAGATGTGTTCTTTGAAAAGCACAAAATAAAGAGTGCTCATTTTCTAGGAATAGAGAGTTGAAGCTGTGTACTGAGTTAGCTCAGTTCCATTAGTTGAGCTGCTCTGGCCAGGCCCTGGCATGTAGTATTCCCACCTCTGACTGTCAGAAAATCCTGGCCAAAGTGTGAAAACAGCTGTTTTTCTTTGGAATATCAAGCTCCTAATGGCTAAGAGACATCAGTGACAGTAGTCTGAGAGAGTTAGGGTTTTGATGTTTTTCCTTCACAAGTCCTTACGTTGATTGTGTTTTGGACTTATGGAGACAATCAGATAATGTGATGGAGTGCAGGAGACATGCTGTGCTTTTCTGGGATATTTCTATTTCTATTTGTTTGATGAATTGCAGTTTTCCCATACCCAAAATGAAAATTTCATTCTGTGGCTGTTTTGGTGGGTGTATGTATGTATGGAGGAAGTACTTGGGTGTGTTTACACTTGCACAGGCTGATGTCAGTCATCTCTCTTTATTAGTGTCCGCCTTAATTTTGGAGACAGGATCTCTAACTGAACAGGAAGCTCACCACCTGGGGAAGACTAGCCAGTCAACAAGGCCCTGGACTCTTCCTTTCTCTGTCCCCCAGTGCTAGGACTGCATTTCTCCACTACGACTGGCTTTTAATGTGGGTGTGGGAATGCAAACCTAAGTCCGTATGCTTACCTGACAAGCTATTCACTCACTGAGTCATTGCCCTTGCCCCCATTTCCTGCTTGGATGGACCCATTTCCCCATTGCTTCACCCTTTCAGTGAACCAGGTCACTACTGGCACACCACTCTCTTCTGAAACAGCAAACAAATGCAAGTTTCTTGTTCTGCCTCACTGTACTGTTGAGCTCAACAGAGATCCTGACAAATGAACCACCACCTAGTGAGCTGTGTTCACAAAAGAAGCCTGTCAACATTTCATCATGGATGAGGGATGGGCTCTGAAGGCCCTACCCACTCTGTGGAGATATAGGTACGTAATAGCTGTTGGAGGAAGAAGAGGTGGGGCTTGTTACATTCCTCAGGCAATAGCCAATTATAAGGTGCCTTTGCTTAAGTAAATAACCTCTCCATTCATGCTTCTGCAGAAAACACCAATTACATGAAATTCATCACAAACAAATATAAAATGACATGAATTTAGGAGAGGCATTTATTGGAAAGGAGAGGAAGTTCAGGGAGAAGGGAAAGGGGATAAAAAAGTATAATTGGGGGTAGGTGATCAGAGTGCATCATATATACATATGAAATTATGAAAGAATAAAGTAAAAGGGCATTAGAGCAGAGTTTCCCACCAGTGTAATTTCTAACAAAATAAAGTCTTCGAAAACTAGGCATTTGCATTAAGCTTTAGCTCAGCAGAGAACTTCAGAAGAGCTGGAACATCAAAACTTTCTAATCCACCTGATCATCAACCTCAAGCCACACCAGCCAATCATTTGGATGATTTACAAAGACACACTTCTCCATCTGCATAACTTCCTAACTGCCAGTGACAAAACCTGACTTGATAGTGTGCTCTGGGATGCCATGATTCCTCATGCAAGACCAAACTTAGAAACTCACCATCATCCTCTGACCCTTGGTACAGGTAAGAGGGATGGAACTTGGGCAAAATCATCTGTTAGATTTCCCATCTCATGAGAAGATAAGAGGCCTGGAGGGCAGGCGCTAAGACACTAGGACTTGGGATGCTCATGTTAAACATCACAGAGATGGCAGGCTGGTAACATGAGCTCCACTAGGGATGCTCCGTGAGTTACACACCAGGATGTATCAGCTGTTTCCTCTGACTTTTATGTCACTCCTACTCTGCACTTTAAAATAATCTTTTGTGAAGGTTGACATCCTTTTAATCCCAGCACTCTGAGGCAGAGGTGGGTGGATCTCTGTGAATTCAAGGCCAGCCTAAACCACAGTGTAGCTCTAGAACAGCCAAGGCCACACAGAAAGACTTTGTCTTGAAAAACAAACAAAAGAATAATTTTTTTAGTGAACTTTACTCTCTATTCTGATTACGAATCACCAACCACCAAGCTCCTATCCCTTCAACATCAGTTCACAGAGTACTTAGAAACACTGTCCTTAGAGCAATGTATAGAGTGCTACATTTAAACAGAGCAGGCACATTTGTCCTGGGGAGAGGAGGAGGAGCAGGATGCATTCTTGATAGGAGGGACACACACACACACACACACACACTCACACACACACACACACACTCACAGATTCACTCTGCAGTGAATACAAAACTGTATTCAGTCATGTGCCAAATAACAGTAAAAAACCACATTCATTGTTGTGGCAAGTACAATTAAATTGTCTAGTGATACTACAGCCAGTTTAACATAGTGTGTGTGTGTGTGTGTGTGTGTGTGTGTGTGTGTGTGTGTGTGAGAGAGAGAGAGAGAGAGAGAGAGAGAGAGAGAGAGAGAGAGAGAAAGAAAGCGAGCGAGAGAGAGAGAGAATGCATCTTGGTATATCTCTCTATATAGTCATTCTTTGATATTAACTTGGTTTATAAATTTAGGTTCCCCTTGAGTACCAAACACTGTGTATGATCAATCCTCCACATAAGGTAGCACAACATTTGTCTATAATGAATAAATATTCCCCTTCATAAAAATCATCTGCACATAACCTAAGCAATATAGAGTAAATGTTATATAACAAGGTATCACAATTCTGTAGACTTCATACCACATATTTGAAGAAGCTGAACCCTTCTAGAAAGTCAATGTGACTTCTGTCACATAACATGGGTTGCACAGTACACACATGGGGCACAGGTCACTTATTAACTTGGCCTGTTTTTCCATGTTTTCTGCAAGAAAACTTGACAGTATACCTTTGTTCTACTGTGCAGACTGAAGATTTTGCTTCAGGTCCTTGCATCCTTTTGCCTAAAAGTGCCATCCATCTTCACATGTGTCTCAAACCACACCTGGCTAGGGCTCCCAAAAACATGATAATATCTTAAGAAACTATGACAAGGCAAGTCTATAGATGTTCAGTGAAGGAAGTTTGGTTTTTACTTGTTTGTTTGTTTCTATCTGTAGTCTGATGTTAGTTGATTCTGAGAGCGTGGAATTCACATCCATAGAGGTTCTGTACAGAGAAAAGAAGCAAAGTAGGGAAGACAAGGCAGGCCAACACTCTACATGAGGTTCTCAGGAGAGACCTACCCGAAAATTACACTTGACTCCATTAGTATGGAAATGGGGGATGTACCGTACCAGCTAGTACAAAGGTACTGAGCAGAAAGCTGGCCAGGGGGCAAGCAGGGCAATGTAGTTGGAAATCCAGTGTGGTGGGAGGTAGAGTAGGAGAAAAGAAAAAGGCATGCTGGTGAATGGACTGGCAGAGAAGGCCTAGTCACATGACCCAGGTTACTGGAACCATTCTGATAGTTTTTATATTTACAGAAAAGTATTTTAAATGTATTGAAATAGCATTAACTGTTTCATTAATGATGTTCTACAGTCACTTCCCTATGATATATACATGGTTAAGGACAGTATGAAAGTCTTATATTTCCTACAGTACATAGCTCAGAAATTAGAGATAGCTCATATTGTATTTCTGGAATAATAATATAATTAGTTTCACACTTAGGCTCAAACACATTTCTGTTATATTTGTTTAATTTTTTTGTGGAAAGCATGATAAAGAGGAAAAATGTAAAACCACTTCAAAATTAACCATCTTTTTGATGCTGACTTGTTGGGCCCAGGTGAACAAGAACTTCAGACACTGAGAAACACCTCTATTTGTAACACAGGAAGGGCTGGTCCTCTGTTTATATCTGGAGATCAACTTACCTTCATCACAACCCTTAGAGGATTAGATTCAGTAGAGAATTAAATCCTGTGTATTGTTATCTTTATAAGGGATGCAGAAGTAGAATAATCAAATTTGAGAAATCCCTGACCTTCTAGGCTTTGAACTATAACAGGAAAATGAAACGTTTCTCAGACTTAGCTGTTCAAAGTGCCAGCTCTCAGAATGTATGGCCATTCCTCCTCTGGTTGCAGCCAGTCTTTCACAGCTGTGGAAGGAAACTTCAAAACAACCCAAATCTGAGATAAATTCTTTAAACACCCTTCTGGAGCCACAAGGATAAAAGTGTGTCAATCCTTGACTTGGCTGATGCCATAGTGCATGGACCTGCTATCATACATCTACAAACAGGAAATATTATCAAAAAAAATGTGTTTCTTTCTAAAGAAACTTGAAGGCAGAGCAAGGAAGGAAAGAAGAGATGGAGGGAGTGGGGGCTAGGCCCTTCGCATGGATATGTATGAGGAAAGGAGTTGAAAGAGCTTGTTTCACCTTTAAAGGAAATGCACAAATGCATATCCTGACAGGAGAGCAGCTGGTGCATTTAACATTCTAATGTAAACATCTGTTCATGTTCATGTGTTGAAATAAGCATATCAAATGTTCATGTTTCAAAAACTTACATGGTTTAAAATAGTTAATTCTCATAGCTGTAAAATAAATGCCAAAATCAGGAGAATAGAAGAAAAGCAAATCAATCCCATCCCTGTGCCCCTGAGTCCCTGATGCTTTCCCATCTTTTCTCACCATCTTAAATTCAGGTGTACCTTCCTAAGAGCTACTTTTACATAACGTGAAACTTTGTTTGAATTATCTTTTCCCAGAGCTATGCAAAATTAATACAGGGTAGATGCAGACTTTGCTTGACAGGCAATTCTCTAGTCCTTCTGAAATTCTGCTGAAGTTTCTCTTTGGCATAAATAAAGCAGGTAAACTCAGCAGCCACTGGATTGGTACTGTTGGATTCAGGGACATACAATATATCACAAAAGGACAGCACTTTTCAATCATAAAGTCTTAACAAATGTAGGATGTCGTCATGTTCATCTCTTCCTAAGCAATTAATTCTGCTGTTAGAATACTCACAGTGTGTGAGGACTAATAATTGCTTGCCAACTTACAGGATCTGGAATCACCTAGCAAGCTGTCAGGCTCACCTGTGAGGGCTTGTCTTCATTAGGTTAATCAAAAGTGGGAATCTACTTTAAAGCAAGATGGAACCATTCCCTGGCCTTCGGTCTTGGATGTTATAAATGACAAAGCTAGCTGAGCATAGGCATTCATCTCCCTTTGCTTCTGGACAATGTGAACATATGATGAGCTAATTTCATGACCTCCTGACATGATGGACTGTACCTTCACAATGTGAGCCAAAATAAATCTTTTTTACTACTTAAATTTGCTCCTTAACATGGATTTTGTCACAGTGGTGAGGAGAATACCCAATACAGGTAATATTTAAGCCTGTTGTTACCTGGGAATTCTCTCACTAGCAAAAGGTGAGTTTATGCATGTAACTCTACAGTGGAAGCCGTTCATGGATATCAAAAGGTCCAGCTGATGCCTATAACTCTACAGTAGAAGCCTTACATAGGATGCACAAGGTCCAGGTGGTGTCTGCAGCTCTACAATAGAAGCCTTGCATAGGATGCACAAGGTCCAAGGTTTAATCCCCAAAAAGAAGATGCTAATACGATCCTTGATAATTAGGACATTGGAACTTTGATTTCCATATGACTTGCTAAATAAAAGAGCTTCAGCTGAACATCATTCTGATGGCAACTAATTAGACCCCTCAAATGCAGCTATCTAATGCAAATGAAGACTCATTTGAAGAACAATTTGTTGTGAGGTTCCTACCATCTCTGAAGCATCAAAGCTTTAATGTGTGTTGGGGAAAAGAAATATATCAAAGTTTTGGAAAGTGAAGAGTGGTATTAAGAATGGCCCTTCAGATGGAAGTTAAGATGAAATTAATGTCCGCAGAGGCTTGGGAGGTGGCTCAGTGGGTAAGAGCCGCTATAGCACAAGAGTGAGACCTTGAATTCGAACCCCCGGAACAGAGGTAAAACGGTGGGTGTGGTGACCATACACAGAGCCCAGTTAATAAGACAGGAGTAACCATATACAAATAACCCTGGTCCCATGGAGGGTGAGAAAGGAGAATCCTGGGGCTTAATGGCCACTGGCCCAGCTCCAAGTTAAATGACTGATGGTCTTAAGAGGAAAGGGTGGAAAGTGATAGATCAGGACATCAGATATTCTCCCCTGCCCTCCACATGCACATATGGTCGTACGTACACGTGCGCACACACACACACACACACACACACACACACACACAGTGAGAGGCACTGTCATAACACAATGAATCCTGACAAGGATGTAACAAAACAGAACCCCTGTACATTGTGTGGAGGTATAGATTGATACTGACATACAGAAAACAAAATAGATATTCTAAATAAATCAAATAGAGAACTAATTTATGACCCGATAATTCAACTTCCGGCTATATAACCTGTGGTGGCTAATCCTGGTTGTCAACTTGCCTGGATCTGAAATCAATTAAAATGAAAGTCGGCAAACATGCCAGTGAAAGACTTTCTTAAACAGATTATTCAACCAGGAAAATGCACCCAGAATGTGAGCAGTGCCTTCTGTTGGCAGCCCAGATGAGGGGACTCGGAAGAAGGAAGTTTCCAGTCTGTATGCGTCACTCTCACTGGCAAGCTCATCTACTGCATTGCTGCAGCATTCCTTCTCTGATGAGAACCCACTTCGTCAGGACTTGATAGTAGACTGAAGACCAGCTCTCCAGGCGTCCTTCAGGCCTTGGGTGTCAAACTGGGACTGCTGAGACCTCCTGCTTTGTAGACTGAACAAGTACTGGATTCTTGGCCGCTCCAGTGTGAGGTGGCCATCGTTGGACCACCCAGACTGTATGATGTAACACAACCTAATAAATCCCCGTATGTAGCTTCTGTTGTTTCTCTTCCAACAACACACAACACCATCTTGCATTTCTCTCTTGCTCTCGAGACAGCTACAGAGAGTTGCCGTGGCCTTGTAGCCTCTTTTAACCTATGGAGCTATAGGCACAATCTAGCCACATGTCCAACCCCAAGGCTACATTGAATTATACCTTTACCATCTTATCTAGAGCCTACTTGCTCTCTAGGAAGGTGCATGGACCTCCCCACTCTACCCAACCTATATAAACCAGAAACTCAGCTCAGGAACTGAGCTGGGACTGTAGAGAGTGACGCCATGCCCTCCTTATGGTTTTTCCTATTGCCATCATGCTGGTTGCAAAGTGATAGCTCATTGTGGTTGGTTTATATTTTCCTAATGACCTATGGATTTGAACATTTTTTCTATTAAAATATTTATTATTTATTAAAACTGAACTACTATGTTATTTTGTTAGCATGTGTCTCTGTGTAGTGTACACAAGTATATGTATATTTATTCCTGTGTATGGGAGTATACATGTTTGGCATGTGGGTGAGTGTATGTGCTGAGGCCTGAGGAGGATTGTTAATCATCTTGCCATCCTGAACAATGAAGCTCGACTCAGTCTCAAAAAGTAAGCAAATGAAAGAGAAAATTAATATTGATAGTGATAAGTAAAAATTAGTCTCCTGAACCTTTGCTGATAAAATGAAGAGTAGTATGGTCTTTGTGGAAAGGAGCTTGGTGGTCCCTTAACACTGAATCTAGCTCCTCCATTTCCAGATATAAACATTTTCATATAAAAACTTGTGCATGATACCTCTATCAGCATTATTATAAAAGCCCAATCAAGGCATGATTCAAATGTAAAATTAACTGAGGAATGGGGATGTTAAAAAACATCATAGGTATGAACAATAGAAAATGATTCAGTCAAACAGAAGAATATATTTGGAGACACTATAACATGAATGAATCATGGAAACATTACATTAAGTAAACAATTCACAAGAAAACGCCAAAATATTGCATAGTTCAATTTGTGAGATATCCTGCATGATTTGATTAACCAATACTTGTGCTTTCAATGTGAAATGTCCCTCACTGACGCACATCTTTGAACACTTAGAGGAAGTGAGTCCCTGGAGGTGGGGCATATAATTTTATAGTCTAGCTCACTTTCTGTTCACTCTTTGCTTCCTGCATGCAGATGAAATATGGACAGCTGGCTCCCTGTTCCTGTTGCCATGGCTACCCTACCTGTTACCCTGATGGACTGTATCACACAGGAACGGTAAGCCAAAATAAATCCTTTCTCCATTAAGTTACATTTGTTAGGGTCCTTATCACAGCAACTCCAGAAAGTAACTAAAATAGATGAGAAAGAGATGGACTGTTGCCCAAGAACTGAAAGAAGGGAGAGAGGATCATCTGCTTAGCAAATGGGAAGCTTCCGTTTGGGTTCATGAAAATGGTTGGTATTAAATAGTAATGATGATTTGTAGCTAGAGTTTTTCTGGTCCTGCCTGGCTCACAATCAGGACAAATCTCTCTCACCAACCAGTCCCACAGTTGCTCAGACCCAACCAAGTAAACCCACACACACACACTTACAAACTGTATGGCCGTGGCAGGCTTCTTGTTATCTACTTCTTCTATTTTAAATTAACCCATTTCTATTAATCTATAAGTTGCCATGTGGCTCGTGGCTTACTGGTAAATTACATCTTGTTTGTAATGGAGGCAGCTGGCAGTGTCTCTCTGCATCAGCCTTCCACTTTCCAGAATTCTCCTCTCTCCTGTCTCGCCTATACTTCCTGTCTGGCTACTGGCCAAACAGTGTTTTATTTATTGACGAGTCAGAGGAACACATTTAACATACAGAACATCCCACAGCAATAATTGTGCAACCTATGAATGGAAAAAGAACCAATGGAATGTGCACTCTAAAGTAATTCTTTTTGTGGTATGTGAATTGGCTTTATATGGAGGGATGGAAAGAAGTACTGGAGAAGAAGTTGTAGAATTCCACAACTGAGAAACTTGTGTTGAATAAGCCTAGTGTTGACCTACAGAAACAACCAGAAGCTCTAACCCTTAATAATATCAATCCACTAACCCTAGGCATGACAAGGACTTATGCAATGAATATGCCCTGCCAAGCACATGTTTTAGTAGTCTCTTCAAAAAGATTTGGTGATTCTGGGCAATTGTGCCGTCCAACACAGCCTGGGAATCCACAGGATCCCTCTCACAGCCTATTTGCTCCTGAGTGCCATAGCAGGAAAACTGACCCACCCCAATTACAGTCCCTGAACCTTTGGGCAAACTATGAGGTGAAGAAAATATAAAAGAAACACATGGCATGAAATGAACTTCCAATTGTCCCTTTAGTTACTTATGTGAACCCTCCCAACCACATTTAACACATACAGCATCAAAAATAAGAATGGAAGAGAATGGAGGAGAGTATGGTCTGTATTTTTTCTTTCCTTTTCTAAGTTTGTACATTGCTTTTCTCATTAATAATGTAAATAAAAATACATAGCAAATGCTCCTTAAGAAAGGAAGCATTTATTTTGGCTCACAATTCAAAGGTAGAGTCCATCATTGCAGGTAAGTTCCTGTGACAGGAGCATGGCATGGCTGGGTGCATTGTGTTCAGAGTCAGAAAGCAGAGAGGCACAAATTCTTGCTTTGTCCTTTTTTTTTTTTTTTTTTTTTTGCTGTCCAGGAATGTAATCACTGGAATATCAGCCACATTTAGGGTGGTCTTCCCACTTCAGTCAACCATATTGATTCAGAAACTGTCTTGTAGACATATCCAGAGGTTTATTTTTATGATGATTCTGATTTTTATGTCCTTTCAACTTGAACAATCAAGACTAACCTTCACAATAGATGTCTCCATGTTCCCAAGCTTAATGGTTTTGCATGCAATGGGGCACAAGCTGCTTAAGACACCCTTTTCTTCGCCCTTCTCACCTCTAAAAAGTACTAAAGACAAGAAACACATACAGCCTTCTAAATGAGTAATTAATCAAAACTGAATACTCAGTCTCTAAAATATACTACACTATCTGTAGTTCATGTGACCAGTGGATACATGTGGCTATTGGTTGCAATATTGGCCAGTACAGAATATATCCATGAGTATCCATTTCAATGCTGAATACAGGTCATTGAGAAGGCCAGATGGATAAATGGAGACATATACAGTCCTATATAGGAAAAGGACAATATATATAATTTTCAGGCTTGATAATATACTAGAGAAGAGAAATTATAAGCAGGAAAGATATGCAGGAGTACTCAGACATCTAGGCACTACCTCTCTATATTCCTAGCATGGTCAAAATCTTCACACATCTCTCAGGACTTAGCAGTTGGAGTATGTACCAAGCTATATGGATATTAGTAGAAGTTTATCAGCCCATCCTCTACTATGGAGTTGGGTAAGACTGATTCTTTGGGCACAGGAAGAATCAGCCAACAGTCTCAAAAAAAGGCATTTCCTGCCAGATGGGTTCAGAATCCAATTAGCAATTATGTTATATTTTGCTCACCAATACTTACTAAAAATGATTACTGTCAAATATAAATCAATTAATCCACAATGATAATATGTATGCATAGCCATGCATATAATCTCTGGTGGTTTGAATGAAAATCTCCTCCTCAGGATCTCATGTTTGAATACTTGATCTGCAGTTAATAGGACTGTTTTGATTAGAAAGTGTGGCCTTATTGGAAAAAGTGTTTTTACTGGAGGAAGAATTTGTTGTTAAAAAAAAAAACAAAACCTCATGTTATTCCTAGTGTACTCTCTGCCTTCTGCACATGGCTCAAGATGTAAGCTCTCAGCTGCTACTCCAACTGCCTGGCACCTTGACTACTCTGCCACTGTGAACTTTAACCTCCTAAAACCATAAGACCCAAATAAACTTTCTTCTGTAAGCTGCCTTGGTCACAATAGAAAAGTAATTAAGGTATCTTCAACTGAATGTATTTATTCACACACACACATACATATGAATAAAACATGTGGCCATAAGTTAACCAGGAATATCCACTTATACACTTGTAAATGTCTGTGCATACATGTGGCAGCCAGAGACCACCCATGGATCATCCTCAGGACTCCTTCCACCTCCTTTAAGACAGTGTTTCTCATTAGCCCAGAGCTCACTGATTTCACCAACAGCAGAGTGAACTTACATATCTATTTCTCTCTACTTCCCCAGAAATGAGATCACAAGCATAGGCCACTGTACCCAGTATGTTTATATAAGTTCTGGGGATGAACTCACTCAGATCTGCATCCCTACAAAACAAGCATCACACAGCCATCCTCCTAGACATTGCTGCTTAACAACAACAACAAAAATTAATAAATCAAAAAAGACTTTTAGATGTATATATCAATTTACTTATGAATAGTACTCATTTAAGATAAGATAGGCCTTATTGGAACGGTGCTGGTATCTCAAAAAGACATGCAGTACTAATATGTAGGATTATTTTAGCAATGTGTGGTAGCTACTCTTGAATGTCTACTTTGGTGGTTGTGAAAATTCACATCCTTGCCATCATGTTTGGCCACCTCCTTAACATAAAATAAAATGCCTTTATAAAGAACTCACAAGATGAAATGCATGTGTCTTGGAAATAATCTATCTGGTTCAAAACAGCAGTTGGATGCTCCTTTGAGGTGTGTCCAGGAATTTCTGAAAATGAATTAAAGAAGCTAAACACATTTTAAACAAACAAACAAAAAAAAAAAAAAAAAAACCTCCTTCATTACCTGGCACATTTCCCAAAGATCAAGTTCTCTGCCTGGGCTTTTAAGATGATCGTTTTTGGATTCCATTTGAAAACCAAAGGAAATGGTGCATAAAGTGGCTTTCATCCTGACCAGATTAGCCAGAATACAATTGCTCTTGAATTTTATCTGTGCCAACCATCATGCACTGGCTGTCATCAGTAGGTGATCCTTAGCTTTTGATGGCTCCTTTCCTAAAGATCAATCTCAATTGTCAAGTTAATAGGATTTGGAATCATCATGGTATCCAGTTCTGTGTCTGTGAGGGGATTTCTAGATTAGGTTCATTGAGACATGAAGACTTCCAGTGCCTGAATCCGCCCATGCCATCTGTGGTGTGGGGTCCTGGACTGAATAAACAGGGGAAAACAAGCTGAGGACCAGCTTCTGTCTCTCTGCTTCCTGATAGTTCATGGAATATGATCAGCTGCCTTATGCTCTGATGTCTATGCTTTCTTGTATGGTAGACTGTACTCCCACACCAGTAAAATCAACCCTTCTTTGAGTCCTTTGTCTAGTATATTTTCACAGCATTGAGGACCATGATCAAGATAATAATCATGAGAAACCAATGCTGTCAGAAGAAAACATACTTAGCATTTTGAAATGTGGTATTTTCCTTTTCAGTTCCCAACTTTCAGTGTGATACTTTCTAATGGTGCCGGGCAACACAGTCACAGGCCCATTCAGACATGGGGCAAGAGGACAGGTTATATATAACACTGTGTACAAGCCTGGACTTGTGGTAAATTAGGTGGAACCTACACATATTTTAGTTTAGGAGAAGCTAGTGAGAAGGTAGTCCCATGACAATTGAAGAAAGTCAGTTTCTTACATCTAACTCATGTCACCTATGACACCTTTCTCTCCTTGCTGTCTGTGGATCAGTGAAATCTGAGAGCAGGTGTTCCATTGTTCTTGTGCTGATTAACCAAATTCCTCACAAACTCAGCTAATTAGTGTCTTCAGACAGGATATAGGGAAGGAAAGAAAGGCTTAGTCAGTAAAGTATGTGCTATGCAAGTAGGAGGATCTGAGTTTGGATCCCCAGCACCCACATGAAAGCTTGAGTCTGTGATCTCAGTGCTGGACACTGGAGATGGGTGGATCACTAGAATTTGCTGGACAGTCTAGAGGAAATGTTGAGTTTCAGGTTCAGTGAAAAAACACTGTCTTGGAAACTAAGGGGGAGTGTGATGAAGGATAAAACCTGACATCCTTCTGACCTCTACCCTCCACCCCCATACACAGGTATTACTACTGAACTCAGTGTTTCCTTCTCCATTTATTTTAACCATGTTTTACAGCTAACTCTTCTGAGTGAATTATTCATAATGCATTTTAGATGAATATAAGAGAATGGACCTTATCTACAGGAGGAACCCAAGATACCACCCTGCAGTAATTAACTCTGTTATGCACCATTATTTAAGGTAATGAATTTAACGAGTTGGATACAGTAGGCTTGCTCAATAGACCCATACAGTTCTCTGTGCCACATCTTCCTTTTATGATTCCCCCAAGTGTAGTGCTTGTTGTTTTACCCTGTTCCCAGACAAACATGGGTCTTTCCTTCTACACAGAGGTCTTGCTTCTTGGTGGACCAATTGCTTTGTGACCTCACTTTCCCAGGGCTTCAGCCACTTGCTTTGATTCATGTCTTTGTATTTCTTTTTTCTTAAAAACACAGGAATACTTATTTTTTCCCCTGAAATCTGCTCCACATGAGAAATTTCAATCATTTTGAGTCTCTAGATTTCAATCTATCTTCTTTTCACAGTCTGTTTCCTGGTTGTGGCTGCCCAAATGAGGATTTCAAAAGAAAACCCAGACCATAACACTTGAGTGCCTGAAGTCTTGGGAATCCACAAATCTCCTCAGAATTCTACTTGCTAATAAAAAATAAACATGTTAGTAGTCCCAAAGATCTCTTTGTTAACAGACTCAGGGGCAGTTTCATGTGAAACAATAGATGCCAAAGTCAAGTATGGCAAATCAGAACTATGGGCCCAGCTACTGGGGAGACTGAAGAAAGAGGATCAGTTGAAACCATGCTTCCAATATCAGATTGGGGAATACAGTGAGTCTATGTCTCAAAATTATCAATTACATACAAAGTTAGATGGGACTGGGGAAGTGATTCATTGGGGAAAGTGCTTCTGCACAAACATGAAGACGGGAGTTTGGATTCATTGCACCCAAGTAAAAAGCCTAGCATGGGGATAGGAGACATGGAAGGGGATTCACTGACATGCCCATAGATCTGAAAGAGTAAGCTCTAGGTTCAAGGAGACGTATTTCAAGAAATAAGGTAGAATGAAATCAAGAAAAATACCTAAGGCTGACCCCTCTAGCCTACACACATGACCAGGTGACTGCACCCACAGCTATGAGAACATACGTGTATGTGTGTGTGTGTGTGTGTGTGTGTGTGTGTGTGTGTGTGTGTGTGTGTGAGAGAGAGAGACAGAGAGACAGAGAGATAGAGAGAGACAGAAAGAGACAGAGACAGAGAGACAGACACACAGAGAGAGAATTTTGTAGGTAATAGGTGGTAGTGAGAACTGACTCAGGAGAGTGATTCCTGGAAAGATTTTAGCCAAGGATGTCTTATGGGTTGAAATATTTCCTGCAATATCTATAATACAAATAATGAGTTTTAGAAAACATATGACCCTGGGAATACAGAATTCTTGTCAGGAAAATAGTACATTTATAAATTTAGACTCCATCCATTCTGGTTTTTAAATTGTTTTGCTTAGTAAATACCTGTCTTGTTAAAAGTGAAAAGCACAAGAAAATAAATATCATCATTGAAGAGATTCAGTGCCTGTCAGTGTTCTGATACTGGTGCCCTGTGTACATGCTATGGGTAATTTAAATGATAAAACAATGCTCCTGTAATCATTACAATTGGGATATGTTCTGGAAAAGAATATGGACACCAAATAAAAAACAGCCACCTAGTTTTTATTCCACTTTGTAGTTCAATCACATCTTCCTGCCTCCCACTACAGGTTTATGTGCTGTCTCTATGCACAGGAAGTACAAACACTTCTGAATATAGAAATTACTTCCCGTGATTACCAACCACCTTTCACATCAATATTCTCTAAACACTCCAGAGAGTAACTTAAGAAATGATATAATTCTGGGTGAAAAGGAAACCTGTGAATCATAATGAAACCTCCAGAACCCACACTGTGCCTCACAGCATAAAAGAGAAAGGTCATGTATATGGGTTCTGACATGTGTTAAGGAGTTCTAAACACATGAAATGCTTAATGAATGTTGGGGAAAGCATGGCAGTACTACCTACAACCCTTAGGAAAAACTGAACCACAACCTAATACAAAGCTACATAATGGCCTCAGTGTCCCACCATGTGAATCAGGTCTTGATTCTGTCACTTAAGATCCAATCAATGAGAGAGAAGAGGTATTCTGCAGGCAGGGGATGTTGAGATCATGATAGGAAGATGTGCAGAGATGACTGGCCACACTAGTGGAAGCCCATGCACTGTAGACTAGTGGTTGTGACGGCCCCATGGGACTAGACTGGGCCCTCGGGATATTGAAGACAGTGGATTTGCTCAAACTATTTGGGGGGCACCCAGGTAAGGGGATGGGTTTCCATCTCTGGTGCATAGGCAGGCTTTTGGGAATCCGGTGCTTGTGGTGTGATGCCTTGCTCAGCCTTGGTGCAGTGGGAAATGGCTTTGGCCTGCCTAGGCTCAGTGTGCTGGGCTCTTCTGACTCCCCATGGGAGACCTTGATTTGGTGGATGTGGGGATGTGGGGTGGCTTGGGAGGGAGGGCTAAAGGGTGGGAGGAGGGAGGATCTGTGGGTGGTATGTAGAATGAGTAGAAATTTTCTTAATAAAGAAAAATGAAAAATAAAAAAGAGCCTGTTGGATAGAAGACCTGTGGTGTGGCATTACTAATAAGATCCTAGTCATACATGATGTGATGGATCCTCTCTACTACCAACTTGATGAGAAGCTGAAATACCATGAGGGGATTGCCTTGGGTGTTTTTGAAGGAGTTTCTAGATTAGGTTAATGAAGTAGGAAGACCAACTGCAAATATAATAAGTATCATTCTGTGGCCTGGGGTCTGGGACTGAATGAACAGAAGAAATGAGCTGAGCAGCAGCATTTATCTCTCACTGTTTCCTGATATAGGTGTATTGTGATCAGTTTCCTCACTCTCCTGTACTATGCCTTCCCTGCCAAGATGTGCAAAGACACCCTTCCTTCCTAAAGACATTTTTGGCAAGGTATTTTATCACATCAACAGGAAAAGCAACTAACCTGCATACCATGATTAGAGAGACAAGGATAGGGAGTCTTACTAGCAGCCTGGCCACGCCTCCTCGTTCTTAATGAACCGTCCAGGAAATAACATGTCTAATGTCAGATTATCTGTATGCCAGTGTCTTAGTCTCTTTTCTATTTCTGTTCTAAGACAAAAAGACCAAATCTACTTGTAAAAGAAAGTGTTTAGTTGAGGCTTTTAAGTTCAGAGGGTCAACCCATGATTATGAGACAAATGACAGCAGACAGGCAGGAATGGTGCTGTGGAAGTAGCTGAGATCTTTCATCAGATCTACAACCATGAAGGCAGAGAGAACAAGAGAATTCACTACCTGGGAATTGTTGGTTGTTGAAAACGCAAAGCTCACCCCCAATGACAAGATCACATCTCATAATTCTTCCCAAACAGTTCTACCAACCAAAAACCAAGTATTCTAATCTATGAGCCTGTGAGGGCCGTTCTCATTCATACCATCACATCTAGTAACTCAGTGACTGGATTGTAAAAGGAATGAATCACATGATGCTCCACTCATGTACATCTGCTTTTAATTTTAGAGCTGTTGTCTAAAAGAATATTCACCTGTGGCTTAAATTTAATAGAACTGGAAATTAAGTGCCTAATTTTCAATACCTACACTTTTTGTGAGTCTCTATGTGTGTATCTTTGTGTGTGTGTGTGTGTTAGACAAACATAAAGAACAAATACTTTAACAACCTAGGACTAGACTTATCATGGGTTTTATACACACCTATTTTCCATTTTTTAATGAACTTGACAATCTAGGACCTTTGTTTGGACATGTATATGAGTAAAATCAGATGCATTGTAGAAAAAGAATATATTCTGTAGAGAAATCTTTTAGCTTACAGAATCTATGCCTGTCTACCAAAAGAAGAAACACCTGTACTATGCTCCTTAACAACCATATTCCTCCTTTTTCAAGACCTCATAAAGGAATGCTGCAGAAATCATCTGGGCCTTTGAGTACTCTACCTCAAGAAATCTATTACTTGCTTATAGTACATAGTATCCGTACTACTGCTTTGCTTCTGAATAAATTTCTCTTGCTATACCATAATCTGTGTGTATACTTCTGATTCCTTTAACAGATACCAGGGACCTGAAAATAGTGAACTTTGGTAACATGTGAGTGCACACCACACAAATGTATGCAAATACACATGTATGTGTATGCATATGAAGGCTTGAGTTCAGCCTTGTCATGACAATATACCTATGAAACACATCTACCAATACAGTGTTTTTATTGGATAGTTCTTATTTGAATAATTTACTTAGGATTTTAGATAATTTACTTAAAACTCAGAGCCAAAAGTCAGGAAGTAACAAATGGTCTATGTATTTGGACAGATTTGATCAAAGTTTCAATTCTCCAGTGTCTTGGTCATTTACTGTTATTGAATAAATCAGTCAAGAAAATTTAAAAAAAATCACATTGGTCAAGAAACATTTTGTTGTTTCTCACAACTGTACAGGTAGACAGGAACTTGTTGGATGGTCCCTTCTGTAGCTGTGCCTAAAGCTCCTCAAATATCTGTGGTCAGGTAGCAGTTGGGATTAGAATGTCTGAGGTGACTGCATCCCACATCTGACATGGTGCAATGGTGATTGGGGATGGTGACTGGATTGGCACATCTGGAGCATAGGCAAAGCTGCTTCCTTTGCTCCTTCTTGTCTATTTCCAAGTAGTTGCAGGTCCTCACCTCTGCAGGCCCATCTGTCGTCAGTATTGACCATCTCCACTAAATCTCACTTTTCCCCTAGGTGTTCTCCCACCTCATTTCCTCAGGACTAATTTGCTTCTGGCCTTTTAGTGTTTATATGTCACTTTAACTCTCTCTCTCTCTCTCTCTCTCTCTCTCTCTCTCTCTCTCTCTCTCTCTGTGCATGTGTGTGTGTGTGTGTGTGTGTGTGTGTGTGTATGTGTGTAGATGCAAGGGCCTGTGATGTGTGCTAAAGGCAGAGGGCAATCTCAAGTGTCATCCCTCAGATACAGTGACATTCATTATTGTTAAGACAGGATCTTCCATTGGATTGACTCTCACCAACTAATCTAGGTTATCTGGCCAGCAAGCCACTTGAGCCCCTCATCCCTGTCTCTCCAGCACTGGAATTACATTTGTGTACCAGCAACATATGTTTTTTTTTAAAAACATGGGTCCTGAGTATCAAATCCAGGATTCATTCTTGCAAATAAAACACTTTGCTCACTGAGTCATCTCCAGAGCCCAGCCTAACCCTGTCCATGAAAACATGTTCCTTATCCAGCCCTCCATCAGGCTCAACCATTGTAGCTTCAGAAGAAGGTCAGTTCCTAAGTAAAAGTGCACCTCCATCTGAGCTCTAAAGAAATCCATGGCAATTTAAAAATGTCTTAAGGAAAAACATGCATGTACCATTCTTAACCTGCCACATACTCACCAACAACAGAGTAGTAAGTAGCTGTTGTTTCTATTCTTGACCATGTGTCTCATCAGGACCAGAACTGCTATTTTTGCCCAGAATCAAGAGTAAGGGTCAGATTACTTATCATGAGCCCATAAAGTACATTTCTACTAAAGTCCACCATGTTTATGTGGCTGTAGCACCAAAACTGTATAGGTCAGATACTGTATTTAAAAGCTATGTACCTCTCTCCAAGTGCAAGCAAATAGCTAAGTGTTTTCTATAAATTAGGCCAACAATGAACAAAAGATTGAGTTGACTCTCCCTATTACTCCAGGAAGTAGGAATACCCAGCAATATCAAGGAGAATTAAGATAGAAAGTGTATTGTTTGGTTAAAATCCCTGATTCCATATTCTACTGCATCATACTGCTTCAAAAACAGCTGTGGGGTCTTTAGCAAACTGAAATTTTTCACTGTATAAAAAGTTAAGCAAACAAATAGAATTAATAACAAACCTTACAGAAGATTGGGAAATGGCTCAGACAGTAAAATGCTTGCACTGACCTTAATTTTATTCACAGAATCCATGTAAAAAGTCTAAGAGTTGTGGGATATGCTTACATCCCCAGTGTTGGGGAAATAGAGACAGGCAGAGCCCTAAGGCTTCCTGGAGACATGAACCATATAAACCCCTGAGCACTAGGCCAATGAGAGAAAATTCTCTCAAACAAGGGGGACAACACCCCAAGGAGTGGTAACCCAGATTGATCTGTGACCTCAACCTGCACATGGTCACATACATACACACATCCAGACTTGTACTTGTCACAGCACGGAACCAGGAACTATTGCATGAGTCCTCTGAAGGTTACTTGCATAGAAATTTTGTATTTTATCTTTAGTACTTCTCCTCCTTGATCATAGAAACACTCAATAACACACACACACACACACACACACACACACACACACGCACACGCACGCACGCACACACACATACACACACTCAAAGTGAAGTGGCTCTGAATTCTTTAGAGGCATTAACCACAGAGACAAACTTGACAATGAAGACTAACCAGATAATAAATTGTTCTCAATTAAAAAAATAAGACAAAACAGCAAGAAAAAATAACTGTAAGCAGTGCAGTTTACGCTCCTAAAAATCCAGATTTTAGTGATTCAGGTTTGAATGCTATAAACTTCTTTTGTTGGTGGTAAAAATATTTCGGCAACCTGAAGGCATCACAAAGACCAAATGTTAGTACTTTCAGTGTGAGGATGCTGGCTATTCAGACTCATAATCTACACGGAAGAAATTTTATCAGCTGCCTTAGCCTTTGACACAAATATCTCTATGTGTGATTGTGATGATCCATGCGGGTACTAAGACATAAAGTGGAAGCAGAAATGAGCCATTTGCAGTATTTATTCAGCTTAGCCTCCAAAACAGCAAGGAAGGCAAGACAGGAAAAGGGCAGAGTGTGCCTACTTTAATTTACGTGAAAGGCAAGAGAGATGTGAGCTCCTGCACTTTGGCATCTGGAAGTAGAAGAGATCCAAGAGGGCTTTCGTCAAGGAGCACATGGATCCACAGGTAATTTACATTTTGAAGATCAAGAGGTTTGGAGACTTTATTAACCAGTTTGAAGACTGAATACCTCAAAGGCTAACTAGAAAAGTACTCATATAGTACTTTGATCCCAGTGGTAGATATGAGAAGTAGACTTGGTAATAAGAGCCTAGAGGAATTGGTTTTTATTTTAAGATTTAATTTTATTTATGTATATGTGTGTGTTTGTGAGGGGGTAAGTGTGTTTAAGTACAGATACTTTCACAGGCCAGAAAAGGGTGTCAGGTCACCTGGAGCTGGAGTTACAGGCAGCTATAATTGGCCTGACATGGATGCTAAGCATCAAATTCAGGTCCTCTGGCCCAGCAGCAAGTGTTCTAACCACTGAGCTGGAATGAGACATCTGTCAAGGGCCACTCTTAATACAGCAATGTCTCCTGATTGTTAGTCAAGCCTCTGAGGCCAGGTACATTGAACCCGAGGGCCACTTCCCTCTATTCACTAGCATGAGCAATGTCTTTGGGGAAGATATTCAACTTCTCAAACTCCACTCTCCCCAAATATAAGAAATAAACCATAACAGTTTCCACCCTGCAGGTTTGCAGTGAGAATTAAATGACACAATGCATGCAAATCTCCTTGCAAGCTTCCTAGGATTCATTTAGAATTACCAGTGGTTAGCATTGTTTATACTGCTTCTCTATTTCTCTTTACAATTAAAAGCCTCCACAAGGTGGAATTGCTTATCATGAAATTAAGCCTCACAAACTCCCCGACGTCTACACTATCAAATAGTCTGTTTGATTGTCTGGTCCCTGCTTCAAGCTAGTATGGTCAATAGCCTCTTAGAATAGGAACTTTGCTATTTCTAATCCACATAAAGTAGAAAGAAAAAAGCCAGGGTCAATGCCTTGGTAAAAAGTGAGGCCTGCTGATACTTCAACATATCAAATGCTCACTAGAAAGGCCTTGAACAAAGAAAGGAATGATGAGTAGAGAAGCTTGGAATTTAGCCTCATGGGTAAGGTGCTTGCTACACAAGAGTGAAGACATGGGTTCTATCCCAGCAGCCATGTCTAAAGCTATGCAATCAGAGCTGAGTAAGATGGGTCCTTGAGGCTGCTGGCCAGTCATTCTAGACAATATCATCCTGAGGTTCAGTGAGAAGCTCTTTCTCAAAAATACAATGGAGAACAATTGAGAAATATACTCGATATTAATTTCTGGCCTACAAATGCATGTACACACACACACACACTCACACACATATTTGCACATTTACACAATATGAACACATACACCCATATACCACTTACATGATAAATAACAAATTTAACAATAAAAATGGTGAAAATAAGTAAGCTCAGTTGTTTTTCCTACCATATAATGTATCTGCACATGCTGAGTAGCTGAGATGTCTAGCTTGGCCTTGAAGCTCAAAGGGCATCCCTAGTGAGTGTGGGTTTAGACACCACATACTAACAGCACTTCACTGTTTCTATCTGAGTGGCCACAAGCTTCACCACAGACTGATAGTTCCTGTCATTTCAGGGAACGTTGGCTGCCACACTTCACTTTGGCTTCCTTCCCCAAACCAGACTGTAAACCATAGCATTGGGTCTAATGGCCTGTTTCTCTTTGCTAATTTACCTATTAATTTTGCAAATGGTCTGTTTCATGGGTGATAAACTTTAGCTTTGGAAACATGATGTTCTTTGTATAACTTGTCTTGAAGGATGCCCGGGCCTTCTGTAGTGAAAAAAAAAAAAAAAATATATATATATATATATATATATATATATATATATATATATATATATATATATATATATATGGAGTGGCTGTTCAGAACGTCCTCTGTCCTCAGTGTATCACATGGATAAAATAATTCCTCAGTCAACAGAGCTAGATAACTAGTCAGTTTTTGAATAGTAGCTTCCTAAAACTTTGGGGGACTGACTAAAAATTTTTATTTCCATTTTGTTGTAAAAATGGTAGAAAAAATTAGTTACACATATATTACTACCTATTCAATGGGAGGCTAAATTGAACAAATTTAACACAAGCAACATGATTAAGGGGCAGGAAAATAAACATTAATGCTTTTTAGGGGAAGTGCTTTATAGGATTCCTTGGTAAAAAAAAAAAATGATGAACATGTCTGTTTAGTAAAATGTGTGCTCTACACACATGAGAAGCAGGGTTCAGATTGCCATCTTCTATGTGAATGGTGGACAGGTGTGATGGACCTCCTGTAATTCCAAGATGCTAGACAGAGACATGGATTCCCAGAGCGATCTGGTTACCTAGATTAGCCCAATTGACAAGCTTTAGGTTCAAGTGGGAGACTTGGCCTCAATATATACAGTAGAAATCAATGGAGGAAGACACCACATGCCAACCTCTGACCTGACTTGCACATGAACACACAGCTGAGGGCCAGAGGCTTCCCTTGCATGTATGAGACCCTGACTTCTATCCCTGACAGTGAAAGAGAAATCAAAATCAATGGACTAATCACGTAGTCTAAATAATAAGCCTATACAGTGAGCACAAATGGGACACACTAGCCCCCAATTGATGGTATTTAAACCTCAGCCACACTACGTATAGATGCTCCTTTAAAACTGAGACCAACTAGAACCAACACACAAATTGTTCTTCCAAACTTCTGAAAATAGTTAGTTTGTTCTCAATAAAACAGTTTCAAGTTAAAACAAACATGGTCACAAGCAAACACAAGGACCCCAGTCCCATTACCCCTCCCAAGAATAAATCCATGAAGAACTATCTCAGATGCTTGAGTTTATGATGATCCCTGTCACTACTCACATGTAAGTGAATTCAGGAAATATTTTGAGTGACTGAATAATTCAGGTAAAATCTTGAGTGACTGAAGACGATTTTACATTAAGTATGTGAATAATTGGTACTCTATTTTTACCACAGTCCTCTGTTGTTCTTTGCCTGGTAAGAAAGCACAATTCATTAAAAGCCCTGACAGTAAGTTCTGAATTTGAGAATTTAAGCAGGAAGGTAGGTTTAGACGTGGGACTCTAAGCCATAAGGAAGTGAATTCCGGGGTCCAGCAAGTAAGAAGGACTGCCCCAGATGGACCCAAGGATGTAGGATCCATTCCAATATACAAAGTCAACTACTAGAGACAGCCCCCAAAGAGTCCACTAATTCAAAAACTCTCTATTCTTAAGTAATGAGAAGGCCCTGAACCCTAAAGTAAGGCTACAAAGACTGTATAATTTGCTGGGGTCCATTCCTACCCTGTGGATTGAATATTATGCCTTCCCAGTCATTTCAAATAAATCTGTATTTTCACTACCCTGTGCCTTAACCAATTTGTTGTTTGTGACATAAAGAACCTTGTCAAGATGTCACAGGACACTCTCAAGTTCCCCTGCCAGTAATGGAATCATGGGGGAGGAGGCAGTTTAGTGGTAGGGGGTTTGTATAGAATTCCTTAGACCCTGAGTTCTTTACACACACACACCCACACACACACATATACACACACCACCACCACCAGCAGCAGCTCTTACCTCCAAGGGGATAAGGGAGCCAGATATGAGAGACTGTGGCCTAGGAATACAATTTAGGTGGCCCCAAATTACATACTCCTAGGTTGTAACTGTTTCATGAGGTTTTTTTATTTTTATAGCAATAAAACAAAGTCATAGATCAAGGTATTTTCTAAATATACTCATAGAAACATTAGGTAAAATGGATACAGCAAAACAGAGAAATATCTGGCCTCAGATCCTGTCAGATGGCATTC
Source organism: Onychomys torridus (assembly GCF_903995425.1). Classification (NCBI taxonomy): domain Eukaryota; kingdom Metazoa; phylum Chordata; class Mammalia; order Rodentia; family Cricetidae; genus Onychomys; species Onychomys torridus. Next base: position 76,488,576 of record NC_050453.1, read on the forward strand.
CTAACCTTTTGGTTGATGGAAGCTAGTGATCCGTTAATCTGTTAGTCACACAGATGTTGGGTCAGACATAGTGCTGGTCAAGGAAAGGCTAACAATAGCCAGAGGTAAATTGTAATTAGGTTTCAGAACTGCATTCTATCTTGTTCACAACATGGAAGTTCCAAAGTCAAATGCCTTGCAGAAAGTTGGGTGGACAGTGCCATCATTTCCAGAACTTTCATTTAGAATTTAACACCAAGAACTTCAAAAACCACAGAGTGAAGAGAGCACTGTCATTCTGCCTGCTGGGGAGCCCGAGGCAAAGGATTACTTGAGTCTAAGGGGTAAAACAGTGAGATATTACCCCACTCCAAAAAAAGGGGGGGGAAGAACCCCAAAGCAAGAGTCAAGTAAGCAAAGGAAGTTATTCCTGAAATCCAAGAGTGAGGGACTATCCATGTTTATTCTTCCTCTAAAACAAGGACACATGGGCCAAGCAGCAGCAATTGCTGCTTCAGAATGCAGGCAATTAGCCTAAGGAGCCATTGCTAAACCTTCCCCTACCCCAGTTGTTCAATCTCCCCTCAGTCAGAAACCTACAGACTTGCAGGCAATGGAAACTTCCAGGGTTTCGACTATTTATTCAAAGTACTGTCATGAAAGTACTGTGGACATTTTGTCTAAATTCACATTTCCCTTGACAAATCTCTCCTCACACAGTGTGATGGCAATTTAATTTAACTCAGGGCTCAGTGAGGCTGGGTAGCTGACTCGAGGGCTTTCTTTTTTTTTAAATTTTTTTATTATTATAATATTTGTGTTTTAATTTTACACATCAGCCATGGGTTCCCCTGTCCTCCCCCTCCCACCCCCACCCCCACCTTTCCCCCATCCCCTCCCCTACATTCCCATCTCCTCCAGGGCCAAGACTCCCCTGGGGATTCATTTAAACCTGGTGGATTCAGTACAGGCAGATCCAGTCCCCTCCTTCCAGGCTGAGCAAAGTGTCCCTGTGTAAGCCCAAGGTTCCAAACAGCCAGCTCATGCACTAAGGACAGGTCCCAGTCCCACAGCCTGGATGCCTCCCAAACAGTTCAAGCTATTCAATTGCCTCACTTATCCAGCTGGGGGCTCCATAGCCTTTGGTTCATAATTCATGTGCTTCCATTCGTTTGGCTATTTGTCCCTGTGCTTTTTCCAATCTTGGGCTCAACAATTCATGCTGTTACAGTCCCTCCTCTTTCTCGACAATTGGACACCTGGAGCTCCACTTGGTACCTGGCTGAGGATCTCTTCATCCACTTCCATCAGTTCCAGCTCAACTGATAGGGTGTTTGGTCATCTGTAGACTGCTGGCAATGGTTGAGAGAAAGCCTGATCTAGGGCTTTCTTAAAACAATAGCAAACTTCTGGCAGTCACTGGGCTGCTGAGGGTTGGGATTTTAATTGCAGCAAACCAGGGCCTGGCAAGGAATTCATTAAGAAATCATAAAGAACCAGACTGCTTTGAGATGCTCCAATGTGCCCCTAGGATCTTCAAGCTGTTCTCACAGGAAGAATGGGAGCATCCCAGAGAAGAGCTTAAAAGAAGTGTGCCATTTACTCTTCTCTGCCTGACCTGGAGGCCATGCACAGCTGGAGAGAAAACTGAGGATGTTTCAGAGGATGTGTAATGTTCAAAGGCGTTTCTTTGTGACCAGATCACCTCAGGAATGGGCATTTAAAGAAACTTCACCAAACACTGGCTGCTACTTAGTTATCCTTACCCAGATGTAGTTCCTAAGAACACAGACTTAGAAATGTAAAAAAAAAAAAAAAAATACCCCAGGGTTGGTGGTACATGCCTTTAATCCCAGCACTTGGGAGGCAGAGGTAGGCAGATCTTTGTGAGTTCCAGGCCATCCTGGTCTCCAAAGTGAGTTCCAGGAAAGGCACAAAGCTACACAGAGAAACCCTGTCTCAAAAAACCAAAATAATAATAATAATAATAATAATAATAATAATAATAATAATAAACAAATAAAACAAAATCCAGCAGTGAACTCAGAGGCTACAAACTGCTGAGAACACGGAATACACAGGATTAGTGTAGGCATATCTGTAGACGACTAAATAACAGCAGGAAGAGCAACAGCAGTGAACCGGGGCTGTGCAAAAACCCAGTAATAGTTGTCATAATGTATTATTATTCATGACGGATGGTTTGTAATAAAAATATTTGTGGTGAGAGAGAAGGGACTGGAGATGGAAACCCCAAAATTAAGATGTTAAAGAAGCCAATTTGAAGAGGGGCTGGATGTTTTCCTTGCCTGAGCTCCATCTAAGGAATGTAGCATGCTTGGAGTGAAAAAACACTCCAAATATGAACAGGAGAGGCCGGCCTCTAAAGGTCTTCCAGATGGCCTACTCTCTCAGCTGGTGCTTTTTGAGTTCCTTCCTCATCCATTAGCCCATTTCCATTCTTGGGAGTGATTTAAGTTTTTAAAAGATCTGCTCCTATCTCTACTGATCCTCAGTCCCTGACATAATTACCTTGGGAGGAAAAGGTCTGAAGTCAGGTACCCTCTGAACTTGAGTCCATAGGAGGAGGTTGCTAAGCATATTATCCTCGCTGGCACTCTGGACATTTTCATTTCTCTGACCTTCATGGCTAACTTAAAGGGCCTGACTTTTCCTCCATTTCTCTTCCTTCTAGTAGCCACCAGGATTTGCAGTTTTCCACTTAATTTCTTTTAATTTTTTATTAATGAGATTAAAAGTCCAAAAGGGATATCAGTTTCCCTGGTAACAACACAAGAACACAGAAGAGAGACTCTGTATGTACACAAGGACAAACAGTTGCCAGGAAGTGTTCCTGAAGGACTAACGATTTAGACCCAGCAAGCATCATGCTAAGAGGGAAGAAGAATCTTGCCAAAGTGTCCCATTTGGAATCTCCATTTGGTACTGCATTTACCAGACTGTTTCTTGGCAAACACTGGTCCCCACTGTGCCAGACTGTAAGCACAGAATTGCCCTTGGAGAGTGGAGATAATTCATTCTAGCTTTCTTAGAGAGTGTGCCTCTCTTGATACCTTAGATTAGGAAAGCTCCATGGCCCAAGAAGATGCCCATACCTTTCTGAAGAGGAACCCTAGGGCCCACAGAGCTCTAAGAAAAACCCAACCTAACTTACTGTGGGAGGGCTGATAACATACATATGCTATTTGTATGGAATCTTGATTCTGAGTCCTTATCTAAATGAAAGCTTCACCCAGGCTCCTTTAAAGGACTCTAAATCCATCTTCCTTCCTTCCTTCCTTCCTTCCTTCCTTCCTTCCTTCCTTCCTTCCTTCCTTTCTTTCTTTCTTTCTTTCTTTCTTTCTTTCTTTCTCTCTTTCCTTCTTTCTTTCTCTCTCCCTCTCTTTATTTCTTTATTTCTTTCTCTCTCTCCCTCCTTTCCCATTCTCCCTCTTTTCTTTCTTTTCTTTCTTTCTTTCTTTCTTTCTTTCTTTCTTTCTTTCTTTCTCTTTTATTTCTTTCTTCTGAATGACCATATTTGAAGATAAAATTATAATTTATACATCCTCAAACCCTCAAAACAAGTGCCTACTAGGCTAAAAAAAAAAGCAGATAGACACAGAGAGGCAGCTGCAGAGTTAGACCAGCCTTGAGCCACTTGAGATACACACCGGCACATAACCAAAGCAATTAATCCAGAAAGTCATCTTACTTTGACCTCCACAGAAACGGTATTGAAAGCTGCCATTATGGAAGAGAGCAGAGATTGGAGGAGGAAGCATCAAGATTAACATACGGGATAAACCTATTGATTAGGCACACTGGACCCTTCCTGCCCCATTGTATCAAACAGAGCATGCCCAAGGAAAGCTCATTCTATGGAAACGTGGGAAAGGCACTACTGTGTAAATGACCAATGAAGGCTTAGGGGCATGTCTTGCCCCAGCTCACTAGGTCACTATGATTCTTGGGACTGTCTCTCTCTGTCATTGTTTGTATCACTAACCATCTGTTCCTGATGAAATTCTCTTTCTTGGGGCATGAGACCCTGGAAAGTTCAGTCACCCTGAACAAACATCTGAGCGAAAATAGCCCCATTATCCAGAAACCATGGTTAAACAAGCTCAGTCATTTCCCAAGATGTTATTAGTGAGGAAAGGCCTGAGCATCCTTTCTCCTAGAACTGGAGATGGAGGAGGGTGTGCCCTGCACCTCCCCAGGGCCGATCCTGTGGTTCCTTTGTAAACTTAGGTGCTTTACAATCTGGAACAATGAGGTGATAATGGTGTGTGATTGTTTCCAATAGCCGTAGAAACTGAGCCAGCACCAGGATCTATTTCTATTAAAAAAAAAAAGTCCCCTGAGTCTCCAATGCTGCTCCCCAGAGAGCAATCAGGCAACTGGACCATTTCTCAACTCTGTTCTTTTACCAGGCGTGTTTACCTTGCAAAGCACAGAAGTAACAAGGAAGTGGTGTGAACCTCTGTGCCTTGAGCGTGTCTGACAGTTGTTTGTCTTTTTATGAAGCATTAGGCTTCTTCATGGTATTTGCATCCATATGTGTTTTTCAAACTTTGTTCTAATCCATCCCTCGACTGCTCTCCCCAATAGCCCCCCTTCCCCCTTTTGGCTGATTCCTCTTCTTCTATTTACTTATTTATTTATCTGTGTGTCCATGGGCAAAGGACATCTTTATGACATTGGTTCACTCCTTCTATCTTTACATGAGTGCCAGAGATCAAACTCATCACTTCTGCTTTTATGTAGCATGTATTCTATTATTCTACTCTCCTTCCTTAAAATCCATTCTCTTCCTTTCGTCATCCCCTTTCTAGCTTTATATCACACACACACACACACACACACACACACACACAGAGAGAGAGAGAGAGAGAGAGAGAGAGAGAGAGAGAGAGAGTATTTATGTATTTATATGTGTATATACTTTTGAATATAAGTTCTACAACGTGAGAGGATGATGTGGCATTTGTTTCTTTGAGTCTAACCTTACTCTACTTAACAGTGGGATCGCAGCCTGGTCTTCTGTGACATGCCTTTGGGCATGCATCTCCCTAATGAGGATGTGAGTAGAAATGAAGTTGCCTTCTTTTCCTTTCTGCTGAAATGCATTTGTAAAAGGCACAGGATTCACACCACCCAAAGAGAAAATGAATATTTACCACTATTATTTAACCAGTGATGAGTTTGAGATTCTGCAAGAACATTAGTTACAGTTCATTATTTCATCAACATGCACCCCAAGTACCCATAAAATGCCAAGAACTATGCTGTGAGATGGAGGGACGGAAGTGACAGGCTTGTTGGTTGGTGCTAAAAGCCACCATACATTTTCTTACTGTGGGAGTTCTTCAGGTGGGATGAAAACACAGCACTGGTTTTGGTTTCTTTGCTTGCTTGCTTGTTTCTCTCTTTCTTCCTTAATTATTTTTACGGGGGCCAGAAGGATGGTACAGGCATTAAGCACATGTAATACATGAGTTTGTTTCCCAGGATTCATGTGAGTAAGCTCAGAACCACCTGTAACTCTAGCTCCAGGGGAATTGAACACTCTCTTCTGAACTCCTTTGGCACTTGCATGGGCGGGCACACACACTCACACACACACACACACACACACACACACACACACACACACAATTAAAATGAAAATGTTTTAATTATTTTTATGTTTTAATTTTGTCTGTCTGTGTATCTATGCACATTCATGCAGTTGCATGAAAAGTCCAGAAGAAGTTATTGGATCCCGTGGAGCTGAAGTTATAAGGAGTTTGTGAGCTGTCCAATGTGGGTGCTACAAACCAAATGCAGGTCTTCTGAAAAGCAGTAAGTCAGACCCAGAATCAGGCATATTCCTGCACCAGCATCTCCACTGTGAAACAGGTGACACAGAAGACTTTTATGTTCCATCCCCTCAATGCCAGGAAACATGGCTGACACAAGAGGCTCTCGCTGTGAAGGTGGTAAGGCTGAGTGTGCCCACATTTCATCTGTTTCATTGTACTGTGTTTCATTCATTAAATGCTTCTGTATTTATTCAAAAGATTTTTAAACTTAATGACTTAATTATTGCCATAATTTTTTTTTTTTGGTTTTCATAGCCATTGGTCATTTGTGGTAGCTTTAATCTAGTTTACTTGTATGCCTACATCTTGTTTGGCAGGAGATGTTATTGTTAAAATGGCTTTTCTGGGGACTGAGCCATCAAGTGTAAGTTGCTTTTAAAGAAAAGCCCTAAATAAAACCATAGGAGATGTGCAAACAGAAAAATATAAGAAATCCAGTTTCCAAGAGATCATTATTCTCCAATCACCAAGCCCAATGATACTGAAATAGCTGAAAAGCCACACAAAGAATTCAAATGTCTTCTCAAAAAGGCATGCAGCAGGGGCTAGAGGGATGGCTCAGCAGTTAATGGTGCTTGCTGTCCTTGCTGCCTCCATTCCCAGCACCCACGTCAAGTGGCTTACAGCCACCTCTACCTGCAGTTCTGGGGGATCCCAGTGCACTGTGTCCTCCTCAGGCACCTACACACATAAACTTACACAGATACACACATCCACATAAGTTAAAAACAAACATTAAAAATCCCTAATGAGCATAAAGAGAAAACACACAAGTAGATGATATAAGGCGATCAATTGAGGATTCAGGATGCAGATAAGACAGTCGGTAATGAAGAAGAGCAGGCCAACAACACAGGTGACAAAACTCAGTGAGGGAACTGAGATTGTGAAAATAACAAACTAATACTGAAAGCGAAAAAACTAACTCTAAGAAGCATAGTGTCAGGCATTGCAACTAAACCAGACCCCAGAGAAGAAAGAACACTGTGGACAGAAAGTAAGACAGAGGAATTTCCTTCAAAAATCAGTAAAGAAAAATACACCTAGACCAGCACAATGAGAGGCCAAGAGAACTCTGAAATGATCAGGAGTCTGGACCTAAGGCTCAGTGTGGCAGACTACAGAACTGAGAAAAACAAACCTAGAAAATCCATGTCTCAAGGATTTGTGGCCTTTTCAGAAAAGTCAGTGAAAACCTCCCACCCTAACCCATAGTCTGGGTTAATTAAATTGTCACTTATAAATATGATCAAAAATAAATAAAGCATGCTTAAGAATTTAAAGAACAGTGGGACAAAAACAAATACAAGTTTATAAAGTAATGAATACAAAATTTTATTGTGTGGATTACAGGAAAAAAAGAGTTAAGAGGAAATCAGAGTATGGTATACTGAAGTTTTTGAACATTTAAGTTAAATTAACATTTATACAAACTATACTGGATTCTCTCTCTCTCTCTCTCTCCCTCTCTCTCTCTCTCTCTCTCTCTCTCTCTCTCTCTCTCTCTGTGTGTGTGTGTGTGTGTGTGTGTGTGTGTGTGCGTGTGTGTGTGTGCATGTGTGTGCATGTGTGTCTTTTGAATTGGAATTCTGAACTCACAGTTCTCCTACCTCAGTTTCCTGGCATCAGAGGAATGCACCACCAAAGCCAGATTTACTGTTTACATTTATCATGCCAATTGCAATTCTAGTATAAGCAATAATAAAATACAAAATAAAATTAAATAATATAATGAGAGATGTAGCAAATTAATGAAAGGGTTAAAAGCTATATTAGAATACATCTACATAACAAAAGAAAAGAGGATAGAATGAAGTATTGGACAAAAAGTGTGAGAAACAGAAACAAATAGAAAAATAGCAGATGGCATGCCTCTCACTAATTACATTAAAGTAACTCAATCCCAGGCAGCAGTAAATGAAAAGGGGAGAACATATTTTGTAAATATGTAAATTTATCCTACGATATCTATGTAATATTCAAAGAAGCAAATATGTTGTGAAGAAATTAATGTTAACAGATAATAAACCACTCAGCTAAAAGGAAACTAGGGTGGCTGCACTAACATCAGAGAGTGTGCATTTTAGGAACTGTGGACATCGTTACCACAGACAAAGTAGTTCATTTTATAGTGATAAATATAATTAGAAGAAGGTATAGTTACTATAAACACGTATTGACCTAATAGAAGATCCATAAAATTGGGACGTAAACACAGAACACTGAGGAGACATGAGAGCAATATCAGTTATGGAATCCAATACTCTAGTGTTCTTGTCAATGGAGCCAAGCAGCAGTTCAGCCAGAATATAGGTGGCTTGACACTACATATCAGCTCCACCTGTTAGTGACAGGTCACTACAAATAGTAGTTAGTAGTGGCCAACAGAGTTTTCCAATTGTGTATGGAACCTTCTTCAGGGGTTGACAGTATTGGTATTAAGACTTCAAATACTTGACAACCTTTACTTGAACTGGGCAACTGAAAGAAGAGAAGACTAAAATCAGGAATGGAAGAGCACACATCACTACTGGAGTTGGGGCATTGAAAGGGTGGGACATGGTGGCAACAGGAATGTCTACTACTTGTTCTATTGAGTCCTTTTCTGTTGCTGTAATAAAATACTCTGACAAAAGCAGATTAGAGAGAAATTACTTATTTTAGCTTAGAATTTCAGTGGGATATAGGCCATCCTGGTACCAGGCAGGGAAGCCAAGTAGCAAGCTCATGAAGCCCTCAGAAAACAGCTGAGCAGGATCTGAAATGTCAAGGCCCAGCCCCCAGTGACCCACTTTCTCCATCAAGTCTCTGCTTCCTAAAAGTTCCACAACCTTCAGAAACAGCACCACCAGCCAAAGGCCATGAGTTCAAACACATGAGCCAATGGGGGACAGTTCACATTCAAATACCACACTTGATAGTGGATAGGAGGCACAATTTTGGAATGCTAAATATTCCAAAATCAGATTACAGTAGTATTTGAACTCTCAGGATAGTAAAATCTACTGATTAAATATTATACTGGGTAAATATTTGACATGTTGAATCTACATTAATGAATCTTTAGATGATTGCCAATTCCATCTACTACCAACATAGTGAAAATATTTTAAAATTTGAATTAAAATATTTAAATTAAAATCTCTGCATTTTCCGTTATAACTGTGTGACTGTACAGAAATCATTTTTTTTCTGTACCTTGAAAATGGCTCTATAAAATAAGGAAAAAAATGTGTGTGTAATGATTCATTTATATCATACCCTTCATAATTAGCCTGATATTCTAGCCCAGGACAGACATTCAATACATGAATTTTTATCCTATAGACAGACATCTTATTAAATATAAAAGCAAACCCCAACACAAAAAGCATACTTGGAAAACAAACATGTCCCTTCATATCTGGCTTTCAAAATACATTCATTAAGTAAAATATGTAGCAACTCTGGCCGAATGGGGGAAGGGATTTCATAAAACTTACGGATACCTTGATGTTTCTTAAAACAGAGCATTACTCACATTCTACCAGGAATTGAGACTTCTGCTAGGCCTAACCACATATATAATTGTTACTCTAAACATATCAGGGAAGTACAACCTAAAGATATGCTAGGTTTTAATATGATGCAGAGCTCAGAATAAATCATCCAGTGCTCTGAACAGGACAGCAGACAGCGCCGTGATTATTACTAAGAAGCCCACCACAGCTAATGATAGTAACCATTCAAGTTCTCTACACTGCTGAGGAGATGGCCAGTGAGTAAAGTGCCTGCCATGCAACCAGATGGCCTGAGTTCTGGTCCCCGGAGCTCATATAAACCCAGGCAAAATAGGGTGTGTCTGTGATAGCAGCATTCCAAAGGAGAGATAGGAGCTGGAGACAGGAGGACTCCTAGAAGTTCCTGGGCCAGACAGTCAGGTTGTCCTACACAGTAGTAAATAATAAAGGATCATGCCTCACACAAGGTACAAGATGAGGATGTACACCCAAGATTATCTTCTGCCCTCACATGTGCCCTGGCATGTGAACACACACACACACACACACACACACACACACGCACACACACACAGATTTTGTTTTAAGATGAAATAAAATAATCTATGCCCATTTACCTTAGAGATTAGATGAAGCCCAGAGTTCCTTTTGTTAGCAGCAGTTCAGGAATGGCCTTATTTAGATTTATTTGTTATTTATTTATTAATTGGCTTAGGGTACTAGGGATGGAATGCAGGGTCCACTAGGCAGGTGTTCTATCATTAAGCCATATCCCCAGGCCAGAAATGGTTTTCTTTGATCCATACAACATTAGAATCATATACATGAAGAAACTGTGTTTGACAATGGCCTTCATATTGGCCTGGGGTCACTCAACTCGTAACTAATACTGAAGTTTATTATACACACAGGTTTCGACAGAACAAAAACGTGGGTTTCTTTATCTGAGACATTTATTTTTAAATTCAGAATGTAAAATCTGAGAACAACGCTTCTATAGCTATAGTTAGCATCATGAGAGAATGGGATCATCCTAAATATTGCTTGATAATGAATCTGCCAGCGATTATTCCAGTGGCGATGAAGAGCTGATGTCAAGGACAGGCAAGAAAAGGCACACAGATCTGCTTACACATACAGGATTAATCAGGATCTGGTGACAGGCAGAGATGCAGGCTGCCCAGGTGTGCCGGGCACCCTCTGCCTCCAGGCTCTGCTATAGGCAAGGGGAGTGAAACATGTCACTCACAGGCAGAATTCCTGTAAGTACACATGCACAATCAGGAAAGCATATGAAAGTCAGAGCTGAAGGACAAACAGGGATAAGGGACTAGAGAGTCGTGAGCCAGGAAATGCTCTTCATTTTAAATGGGTGGACTGGGAAAACTTTTTAAGAAGACTAATTTGGTAAAGAGTTTGAAATAAAGAAGGAAAAAGACCTGAAAGGAAGCTAGCTCACAGATTAGCACATATAAAACTAAATATCCAAATTCTCTAAAGTTGATTTCATTTGACATCAAAAGTACAAATAACAAAAAAAGTAAATATGAGAATGGAATTCATTAAGTTAAATACTTTATGTCAAGGTCAATATTAATTGAGAAGAAACCTATAGAATGGGAAAAATGTTGGCATTCATGTATCTGATGAACCTAGTAGTTAGTGTAGACTTTATTTATATGTGTGTGCTTGTGTGTATGAGTGTGTGTGTGTGTGTGTGTGTGTGTATGTGCACGTGTACATTACATAACAATACAAAGGCAAATGAGTTTGAGAAGACAAAAACTTTGAATAGACATATGTCTCATGTTAGTCCTCTGTATTTGTCCTAAAAGGACATACACAAGTGGCTAACAAGCTCATAAAAATATGTCATTAACTATTAAAGAAAGCAAAGTAAAATAAAAAGAGAAATCACATCAAACCCATTAAGTTACATGCAGTAAAATATAAAGACATGCATCCTAGGGAGATGGAGTGCTCACATTCCTCTGAGTAACCACATTCTAGAGTTAGAAGGAAAGCACACATTGCCTTCCATGTGGAAAATAAACTAAGCCTGGAGATATAGCACAGTGAGTGAAGTGCTTGCCCTTTGAGAATGAGGACCTCACTGCTGTGGGATGTCATTCGGTATGCTGCAAATATGTGTTGCTCTGATTGGTTGATAAATAAAGTCATTTGGCCTATGGCAAGGCAGCTTAGAGGCAGGTGGAAATGTAATGGGATGCAAGTAAAGCCACAGAACATGTGGAGATACATAGATTAATAGTTATGGGCTAATTTAAGATATAAGAGCTAGCTAGCAAAAGGTTTGAGCCATGGCCATGTAGTTATAACTAATATAAGCCTCTGTGTGTTTACTTGAGGGACGCAAGTGGGATTGCTTTGTCCCTACCGCCTTCTGGCCAGGACACAAGAAATCTTCCAGTTATAAGGAAGGCTGAGTCAAGAGTCACCAGCCAGACACAAAGGAAGCAAGATGACAAGGCAGAACTGAGAAAAGGTACCAAGCCACATGGCTAAACATAAATAAGAATTATGGGTTAAATTAAGTGTAAGAGCTAATCAGTAATAAGCCTGAGCTAATGGCCAAGCAGTTATACTTGAAATAAACCTCTGTGTATTTACTTGGGGGATGCCAGTGGGAGAGATTTGTCCTCCTGGGACACAGAAAAACTTCCAGCTACACCTCACTTCAGCTCCCAGTACACACATAAAAAGCCAGACTTTTTTTTTTTTTTAATACTCTTTTGGGTGATCTGCCACCCAGCTCCCAAGTGAATCACACAGAGAGGCTTATTCTTACTTATAAATGCCTGGTCTTAACTTGGATTGTTTCTTACCAGCTATTTTTAACTATTTTTGTCTCTGGGCTTTTATCTTTCTCTATTTCTCTATACCTTTCTTTACTTCTTTCTCCATGCCTTGCTCTGTAGCTGGGTGGCTGGCCCCTAATGTCCTCCTCTCCTTGTTCTCTCAATCCTTCTTCTTTTCTTCCCAGATTTCTCCTTCTATATATTCTCTCTGTCTTCCAGCCCCACCTATCCTTTCTCCTGCCTTGCTATTAGCCATTCAGCTCTTTATTAGACCAATCAGGTGTTTTAGACAGGCACTGTAACACAACTTCACAGAGTTAAACAAACACAACCTAAAAGAATGCAACACATCTTTGCATCATTAAAGCAAATGTTCTACAGCATAAATGAGTAGAACACATCTTAAAAATAATTTTTTACATCAGTTGGCTGTTGTGCTGCATACCTGTAACCACAAAACTGAGAGTCCCAGGCTGTTACTTGTCATTTAGTCTATCTCAGTGGTAAGTTTCTGGTTCAGTGAGGGGTCTATCTCCAAAAATAAGACAGAAGTTTACTGAGAACTCTTAACATCAGCCCTTGCCTTCCACTTGCACTCACGTAGGCAATTGTACCTGCTCCCAACCCACCAATACTCTCTCAAGAGCACATACACACACATGACACACACACACACACACACACACACACACACACACACACACACTATACTGAATCACTGGTGTTTCATAAGAAAGAGGCATCTCAGGCCTGTTAGGTGTTTGTAGTCATTGTGAGAATAGCTTATTTTGAGGCCATCAGCAGGATGCTGTGAAGATATGAAGACAAGAGAAGACTCAAGGACAAGGACAACTGCAAGGTTTGAACCCAGATACCTGGAAAGTTGAAACTTCTATTCACAGATTTGTGAAATGATGCTGCAAGAACAGCACTTTAGGAAGATGGTCATGGGCATGGATTTTGAACATGTAGGCTTGAAGATATAAGAATTCTACTAAGAAAAAGGAACTCAAGTGGATATGTAAATTTGAGAAGTTTACCATTGTAATTATAATTGAAATTGTAATTGCAATTGAATGGCATCCCCAGAATGAAGACCTGAATGCCATAGCTAATCCTGATTGTCAAATTAATGGGGTTTAGAATCAACAAGGAGACAAATGTCTGGGCCTGTGTGTGAGGGAGTTGCTAGATTAGATTAACTGAAGTAGAAAGACCCACCTGAACTGTGAGTGGCACCAGTCCCTGGGCTGTGGTCCTAAACTCAACAGGAAGGGTAAAGTGAGCTGAGCACCTGTGTTCATCTCCCTCTGATTCCTTATTGTAGCTTCCTTAGGCTCCCACTGCCAGGCATTACCAGAATGATGGACTGACCCCTCAATCTGTGATCCAAAGGGGTATCCCCTGGTAAAAGTCCAAAGGGAAAGCCTTCTTATCCTGGAACTCCTAGGCTGAAGCTGGAGAAAACACCACTGATGCCCGAGACTGACCAGGTTAAATGTACAGCTAGATCATAAGTTAGGTGGTGGGTGTAGAGTTCTAATGGTTGTGCATAAACTGAAGCAGGCCAAGACACACTGAAGCTAGACAGTGCTAAAGGTCAGGGACTTCCCTGTTCCATCACACCTGTCACTTATATTTAACCTTTATAGAAATGACTCTCTACTGTAATGACCTTTCAATTTTAGTATGAAGGAAAAGTTCACATTTTATCATTTGATGAACATGCCCCATCATATTTTCTCCACAGCACACATTTCTTGATAATTTTTCATCCTTTGGGCCTCTACCCCCAGGACTGCTTTGATCATCTAAGCAAACAGACTCAACGATACTGTGTTTCACATCTCATCCTAGTGAGATGATTAAGAGGTAAGCAAAACAGTGACCACTGTTGAGCTTTCATGGACAAGGAGCCATTTTTAGTATTAGATTTTCATTACATGGTGCTAGAAGAAAAAAAAATGAGGAAAGAGAATAGACGTGGAAATGGCTACTGCTTACAAAATGAAGCCTCTGGGAGTACTTCCCATGCACTATTAATGTTAATGTAGTAGAACTGCTCCATCCTCTTAATTAGATCCATAACTCCTAACCTTTAGGTAAACTGTGTATTCAAGCATGCCTGAGGATGAGAAATGAAATTAACATTGCCCAAGGCATGAAAGAACTCATGCACCAAAGACCAGAGGCTTCTGATGGATGACCAGAGGTGGCACTTATGCTTACCTCCACTGAAATCACACCAGGGCTCAGGTGTGACCCAGCTAGTGAACATGCAAACACTGCATCCCAGGAGCAAAGGCCTCATCTTCCAGCTGTGAAAGACATGCTATCTCTAAGACACTAGAGACATGATTATGTGTCTGTAGCTATAAAAATCTGGCATTCCCAGTGCAGAGGAGGGAGATTGAGGAGTTCTCTGAGGCAGCACAGAGCAAGCATCTTCCAGTCAGTAGGAAGGAAGGATGCTTTTCAGGTGATCATCAATCAACACTGGGATGTTCTCAGCTCACCTTATACAGAAACATTGTAATCACCTGCAGCCCCAAGCCAACTAGTTCCATTTCTTTGGGTTAATCTTCCCCAGCTCCAAAGATCTTTAAAGTGCTTCATAACATGGAAGGACTTCTCCTAACTATACAGACTTTTTTTTGTTTTGTTTTGTTTTTTTTTTTTTTTTTTTTTTGGTTTCTTGGTTTTTTGAGACAGGGTTTCTCTGTAGCTTTGGTGTCTGTCCTGGAACTGGCTTTGTAGACCAGGCTGGTCTCGAACTCACAGACATCCACCTGCCTCTGCCTCCTGAGTGTTGGGATTGCAGGCATGCACCACCACCACCTGGCTTATCCATTCATTTTTTATGCTAATATTTTATTTGTACTAAAATGTGATTTTATTTGTATATTAATAAAGTTGCCTTGGGTTCAGAGCAAGCCATAGCAGAAGCTGAGCGGTGGTGCCACACCTTTAATCCCAGCACTTGGGAGGCAGAGCTAGGCAGGATCTCTGTGTGTTCAAGGATACAGCCAGCATGGTGACACATACCTTTAATCTCAATACCAACCATAGAAGACTTGGAGGTCAGTACAAGCAGGCAGTGATGAGGAGGTCATGTGGCTGGGTTTACAACCAATGAGAAGGCGGAACAGAAAGTCTATATAAAAGACAGGACACAGGAAGTAGGCCTCTTGCGGAGAGGAAAGACAGAGCAGCAGTGAAGGGTAAGGTTTCCAGCTCTCAACTATTGCTCTGACCTCTTGGCTTTTAACTCTGCAATTGGCTCTGTGTTTCTTATTTGACAAGATGATTACATCTACAATTTTTAAAGGTACTTCCCCTCATTTCTTCTCAGATACTACCTTCTTGTAATAAATATATCCATCAGTCTACTTAACACGTTTTGAAGTTCAAGTTATCCTCAATAACCCAAACTTGCAAAATGTTAAGTAGACAGTTCTAGAAACAAACAACTCAGACATTTGAATCTGTATGTCCTTTTAAAAGGAATGATCTTATCTCAAATGGTCTGGCCTGGCAGGAGAATTGATTGTCCAGCCTACACTGGAGCAGGCCAACCCTTAGTAACCGTAATTATTCTTTTTTATGATAATTTGTTGCTGATAATAGCTCATTGTTCATAGTTTGTAAATTAAACTGTGTCATGAGTATATATGTTAGGAGGAAAGCATTTCTTGCTGAAGGTTCAACCCTAGAGTGCAGGGCTTGGAATGTACCCCTGTGGATAATAAGTGGGGATTGCTTGTATTGTAACAGGTGCCTCAGCTGTCAATGCTTCTTTGCTGTAGTTCATACTTCATCGTTGTTAAGCATCTTTGAAAGACTGAAGAGATCAATTTAGACCCTGCATACAAAGTAGACAGCAACAGACAGGCCACTGCTGTTCATGCTAACTGCTAGGATGTACCTAGAGTAGGAAACTTGCTGGCATGCTCATGGCTATGGGCACTATACAATATGGCATTCAGTGAGGAGGCCCTCATTGGCCTATGTTGTTGTCACTGTCTGCTTTTTTTAGGACAGGTTTCTTAGCATCAGGGGAACTATGTCCTCAGGGATCCATTCTATATTCTTGTGCAAACCCACAAATACGCAAATGTGGATAAAGTGCACAGGCAACACAATTTTTCAAACTGGTGGTAGGTGGGATGTTTGTATTTTTCTGTAGCAGTTTTCTAGTCTCTGTCTCTGTCTCTGTCTCTGTCTCTGTCTCTCTCTCTCTCTCTGTGTGTGTGTGTGTGTGTGTGTGTGTGTGTGTGTGTGTGTTCACATGAGTGAGTATCAGAGTGCCCGAGACATAGCACACATGTGGCCGTGATCCTTGATTTAAACTTTGTTTGTGACAGACCTAGTTGTTCTCCACTGAATATGCCAGTCTAGTCAGCCCATGAGCATCTCTGGAGATTCTCTCAACTCCACTTTGGGTCTTGCTGGAGGACCTCTGATTACAGATGCACACTACTGAGTCCAGCCTATGTGGGTGCTATGGAGGCAAATCTAGGTCCCTATACTTGCCCAGAAAATGCTTTTCCCACAAAGCCATCTCCCCAGAACCTGAGTACCACTTTTAAGCCATAAATCATCATATGAATTTGAAGACAGTTTTAGACATATGCATGTCAAAACTATATGAACAATTAAAAATGATTTTGGAAAGTTAGTTTTCCCTAAGAAGGAAATAAAATGATATTATTCAAATATAAGTTTCCTATTTCTCATTACAATTAGCATGAATTAACAACCACAAAAACAACAAATTACATAACCTAATGATGCTAAGTTTGACATGAATCAAATATATGATTTTACCTAAAAGTAAAATTCAAGATCGCCAACATGGCGATCTGCAAATAGATTTCTAGGATAATAAAAAAACTTTTAGTTCCCTAGAGGTCTCATGTATTTTTAAGTGTATTTTACTTTTTTAAAAAATACAATTTGGGGGAGTGGAGGTACAATCACTGGCTAGAACATTCAAGGCTCTAGTTAGTAAATCAGCAAGGAGAAAAAGGAAGGATGAATGAATGGAGGAAGAGAGGAAGGGAGGGAGGCAGGGATGGAGGGAGGAAGACAGAGAGGGAGGGAAGGGAAGCAGCCTTTTACAGGAAGTATGAGAGAACAATTCTGAAAACACCTTTTCCCTGCCACTGTTATTTCCTTCTGAGTTTTCTAAGCCTTTTTTTTTCTGCATTTATTTGTCTGTCCACTTGCTTTTTGCAGGGGCAGGTGGACATTATGATTATGCATCAATTATTTCAATTTTTTCACCTTCTAGGCACATGGTAGCATTAACTTTTCTGGTTCCCTGGGGTATGGGTCAGAAGTGACATGTCCCCCCCCTACCCCTGCCCCCCCCCATGCTGTAGCATGTTTAAAACATTCAAGATTTCTTTCCTCTGCCAAAGTATCCCAAGTTAACTTTGTCAACATGACAACCTACTGACTGAAAGAGCTTCGGTTGAGGAATTACCTGGATCAGCTTGACCTGTGGACATGTCTGTATGGGTGTGTGGTTCTTGATTAGTAATTTATTTAAGAGCCAGCATGCTATGGGAAGTATCATTACTAGGCAGGTGGCCCTGGGCTGCATGAGAAAGCCAGCTAAGCATAAGCCTGTGGAAGAATCAGCAAGCAGCATCCCTGCAGAGTTTCTGCCTCTGCTCCTGAGTTCCTGCTGACTTCCCTTTCCATAATGATGGACTGTGACCTAGAAGTGTAAGCCAATAAACCTTTCTTGTGGTTCAAGTGTTTTCCAAGCAACAGACATCAGCCAAGAACTCAGGAAAGCAGAGCATTCAGGAGAAGATCCATTGTATTCTTCTGCATACTAGAGGAGAAATGGCCTAGACCCAGACATTGTCTGGGATGGGAATCTGGTCTATTAGATACCTGAGCCCTCATTTTAAGTCTTTCAGGTATTTTGAGTCACTTGTTCATTTGGGGTATTGAGTTTCCATTTACTATCTTTCAAACAAGTTTTCTATAAATTCATACATAACTTTCATGTATGAGAAAAATATTTAGACTTATGTGCAGGAGTGTTTTATCTGCATGTATATATGTAGCTGGCTTTTTTTGAATCACCATCCCATAAATCATGACAAAGAGACATTATTAATTATGAAATCTTGGTCTTAGTTTAGTCTTGTTTCTATCTAGCTTTTATAACTTAAATTAAGTTATTTTTAAAATCTATGTGCTGTCATGTGGCTCGTGGCTCTTATCTCTCCTGCTATATGTCCTGTTTCCTCTGTGTCTGGCTGGTGACTCAGCCTTACTTCTTCCTTGAGACCTCTCTGTACCCAGAAGTCCCACTTAAACTCTTCCTGCCTAGCTATTAGTCATTCAGCTTTTTATTAAATCTATCACAGTGACAAATCTCCACACAGTATAAAAGAATATTCTGCAACATATGTGTGGGCATTATATGCATGTCTAGTGCCTGCAGAAGTCTGAAGAGGGCATCAGATATAAAACTGGAGTTACAAACAGTTGTCAGCCACTGTATAGGTACTTGGAAATGAACTGGGATGTTCTGGAAGACTAGCAAGCCTTAACTGTTGAGTCATTTCTCCAGACCCAAGAAATGTTTTCTCAAAGTGCACTTTGTGCCAGTTACCAAGCTTGGTACTGGTCTTGAGAAATGAGTATGACTGTTGCTTCTTTTGAAGAGCTCACCAATTTAGAAAAAAAAAAGTCTGTGGTTATATCATCCTGAGTACCCCAATGTTATGAAAAGAAGTTATTTTCATTTCAAATTTATCCTCAAGAAAACTCATACCATCACATCCCATTGGTACTAATGTATGGTCAGTACAGGGTTCCAGTTGCCACCATTTTTTCTTCATGCCGCCTATGATACACAGTGTCACTTTCAATGGCTGTTCCCATTGTCAGGAGCTCTTGTCTTCCCACACCATAACTTCAGGGCCATGAGAAAATGGTGCAAAGTTATTCTCGCCAGGTATTTCTCCATCTTTACTCAAAATGAAGACGTACGTAGTATGTCAAGGAATTCCCTTTCTCCCTGCCTCCCTCCCTTCTTATTTCTGGCACTTGTAATTGCTCTTACTCCTGCTCCTGATCTTCCTTCTCCTCCTCATGCTCCTCCATCTGCTCTAACTCTTTCTCCTCATCTGCCCTCTTTCTCCTGCCAGTGATAATTTTCTAGAAGGACTCAGTTTCCTGTTCCCTAGGATATGTGACAGAACAACTACCAAGATAGATTCTAACTGTCTTCTTCCTACCCATCTCTTTCACTTGATTCCCCTCATCTTCTCCTCCTTTACTTCCTCCTCCTGCCTTTTCTCTTGATATTCTTCTCCTTCCTTTACTCTTCCCCCTCTTCTTCCCTTCCTCTTTCTGTTCTCTCTCACTTCTCTTTTTTTAGACATTCCCTTGTTCTCTTGCCAAGGTGATTTCTGAAGCTGTTTCTCTATTCTGACACTTACTCTTTCAAGATCCTTGTGAACAAATCCTACTCAAAGCACAGTGACTGTAACAGTGTCAACAATGCCATTTCCACTTCCCCCACTCTCTGTTCTTTCGCCATCTGCAAGGTGTTTCCAGAAAGAACTGGTCTCCTCATACATGGGGATCTTTCAGTGATTTCTGAGATAGACGTGAGTGGGTTTTGGTTGTGCCAGTGTGATAAAGTAAAACTCTCTCTTCATTTGACTCAGCTCAGAGATGACTGAAACACTGGCATCTGGGGGCTGGTTACCTGTTGGACTCAAGCAAGAGTTGTGTTTGACTGGCAATGAGAGTGGAGTTGATTTCACAGTTATAAAGAAGATTGTGTGGCTATTACATCATTAGCCACTGTGAACTTCAGCTTGCTCATGGTAATAGCCTGCACCTTATGAGATTGTAGGAAATGGTTCAGATATTGGTATGATTTGTCTATACAAGGAGGTGAATCAAGAGAGGTTATGGTTTATAGTTTTCCTTTACATCCCCCTAGTTTACATGGTTCCTATACAGAAATAAAAAACTAAAGAAAACCATATATATGGTTTTATACATATGTGTATGTGATGTGATATATATATATATATATATCTCAGTAAGAACTTGTTTTATGTATGTATGTATGTACATAAGAAATCTGCAAAAAAAAAAAAAAAAAGGAAATCTGCAATCAACTTTATATAACACATACAGATATGTTTTCTTTTGTCTTGGTAGAAATATCCCAGAGAAACAAAGGCATTTGGGGACAGGACATCATCTCATCCCTTTGTCTACCTCCTTCTTCAGAAATGTCTGTAACCATAGAGTTAGATTTATTCCCTGCCTATAAAACCAGGGTAAGTTGCTTTAGCTGCTCTATCTCCATTTCCTCTTCCTCCTCTTTATATAATTGAACTCATGGTGTCATATTCAGTGTTTATTGTGAGAATGCAATATTGTGTGGGGGTAATGCAGATGGCTACACATGCACAATTAGTAATCACACATGGATGCATGCATATGCGTCTTACTATAGTATTTGCCCAAGTTTAGACAAATGAAAGCTTTGGCCAGCACTAATGGCTTGTTAGGATGATAGTGATTAGTGCGGTGGTATGCTTCATTTCTCTTGCTGGGGTGGTATGCTTCATTTCTCTTGCTGGGTGTTCATGTGCATTTGGCTGCAGGAATTCTAGACCTTTCTTATGATTTCCTTCCTCCTTCCAGGATTAAAGACTCTGTTATACCCAATTGCCAGTCACTCTTGGATCAATGAATATCCCCATCACATGTCTGGGGTGCTGCTAAGAACCTATGTGTAGCTGGAGAGCTTCTCTCCTGGTCCCACCAAGCCCTGGCAGTCTGACAGCCCACTTATAAAATAAACACACAGATGCTTATATTACTTATAAACTGTATGGCCATGGCAGGCTTTTTGCTATCTGTTCTTATTTCTTAAATTAATCCATTTCTATTCATCTATACCTTGCCACATGGCTCGTGGCTTACCAGTATCTTACATCATGCTTCTCCTCATGGTGGCTGGCCTTGTCTCTCTGACTCAGCCTTCCACTTCCCAGAATTCTCCTCTCTGCTTGTCCCGCCTATACTTCCTGCCTGGCTACTGGCCAATCAGCATTTGATTTATACACAGCAATGTCCACACCTCTGCCTGCTGAGCCCACAACAAACAACAAAGCTCAATCACAGTTTGCATTTCCCAGGACCCCTTCTCTCACCCCTCACCCTTCATTCTCACTAGTTAAGCTTTCTCATACTGCTGACCTTTCACCCCAAGCCTCTGCCTCAGTGCACCATTGGAGAGGTGCTGGGGAGATTCTGTCACGGCTGCTTCCTCTGATGTCATAGCACCCTTTCACTGCTCACTCTAACCTCAGGCCATCAAACAGCCTCCTGAAATGACTGCCCAGCCCCACACATATCTCAATTTCACCATGCTGAGTGGAAAATCTATTCCTTTCCTCCCAAATGTAATTAAAATGTTTTCCTTCCCTAATACCTATCATTCTGTCATTTTTATGTTTTTGTATGTCTACGTTCTTTTGGGATTTATCATCATTTTGAAACTGCTCTGGCCCCATCTAAGCACACACAGCAGAACACTCTTAACATGAAACTAATGTGAATTAAAATGTGTGGAACCTACATGTAAAGCTGGCCATGTGTTTGTCAGCCCTTAGAATGGTGTGTGAAGGAAGTGTATAGAGTTTAGAACTGTATCCTAGACAGCTCCTAAACTACTGTAAGCAGAGGGTAAAATGCCCTGTCTTCTGGCAGAGAGGAAGGAGAGACATTTTAATTAAAGGCAGGCAGCAGACACTGGGCCCATGAGGTGGCACAAGCTTGGCTAGACAACAATTTTGTCCCATTCTAGCAAAGAATCTGGCTGAAGAAGTTTGAAGACAGCATGTCAACCATGTTGTCACAGGTGTACTGTTTACTGTACTTAGATTTCCAGTGGGAGAGAACAGAGAGACATAAAGATGTGCTCCATTGTAGAGAAAGCAGCAGGTGAGTTTAAAGTTGACTATGAGGCAAAGATAAACAAAGCACCTGTAATGTTAACATGCCATTAATAAAAAATCACAGATTTTTGTGAGGATGACAGGAAAGGGGACAAGGCAAGACTGCACATATTCAGAGAACCAGACCAGAACAGTACAAATGTATCGGAAAATCTTTCACTTAGAGAGTGTTTGAACAGAGAGCCCACAGGGTATCCTCAAATAGGAAGTATTTCACATGTTCAACCAGGCAGGCGCTGAGAAACCACTGCAGCTTTAGCCTAGAGTCAGGGTTCCTCTCCAGCTGGCAGCAGAAACTGGCTTTGACCATGTCATATTGATTTTGTGGACCCGTGAGATGGAAGAATGAGGCTTGTACTAAGGTTCAATGAAGCCACTGAGGCCAGGCTGTGTGTATCAGGTCAGAGTCACTCTGTGGAACTACAGAGATTTAGTTTTCAAGCAGTCTTGCTTTGGTCCCATGACTTCTTTGCTATGCCTTACCCCCACCCCTTCTGGAATAGGAATATTTACCCTGCATAAACATCTATGGAACTTTGTCTTTTACTTTCAAGTTTGTTTTACAGAGCTTAGTGGAGTGAGTGTTAAAGCTTTTGAATAGTGCTGGAGATATCAAGATGCTGGAGATTCTTAGAGGCTGGCTGCTGGACTTTTCACTATGAGACGAACATAAGACCTTCCAGACTACAGGTAGAATGCAATCATCTAAACTAATCTTTATGTAGCAAATCAATAAGGGGTAAACTTGTTTTTTTATTATTTAGGGGGAATTATTTTGAAAAATAAAGTTACTTGCTTTCATAAAATATATTCTGATCATAGTTTCCCCTCCCTCATCTACTCCCAGATTTTTTCTTGCCTCTCCACAGAAAAAGCTTTCTTTTTGCCTTTCTCAAGAAAATAGACAGAAAAACAGAAAAACAAAAACAAAAACAAAGACGAGCAAAATGAACAAACTAGCAAACAAAAAACAGAAAGAGCACAAGAAATGAGGATGGACTCACAAACACACACACACACACACACACACACACACACACACACACACACACCAAAACAACAAAATCAAAAGCCATAATACACAAGCAAAAGGCTAGTATGATATAAAAGAAAAAAATCCCAAATTCTGTGAGTTATTTTGTACTAGCATCTGCAATTGGGAATGGAACCTGCCCTTAAGTATGATTTGTGTACCCAGTGAGATTACTTTGGAGAAATTAGTTTTTCCTTTGTAAGAAGGTGCTAATTGGAGATAGCATCTTGATTGAGAATGAGAGCTGTTACCTATTTGCCCATCACAATACTGGGACCCCATCTGGTTTGGCCCTGTGCAGGTCCTATGCATGCTGTCACAGTCTCTGTGCGTTTGTATATGTACCAGTTCTATTGTGTCTGGGAAGGCCTTGTTTATTTGGTAGCACTTAGACCCTCTGGCTCTGTGGTGATTTGAATGAAAATGGCACCCAGAAGCCCATAGACACTATTAGGAGGTGTAGCCTTGTTGGACAAAGTCTGTCACTGGGGGTGATCCTTGAGGTATCAGAAGCCCAAGCCAGGCCCAGTGTCACTCTCACTTCCTGCTATCTGATGATCCAGATGTACAACTCTCAGCTATTTCTCTAGCACAATGTCTGCCTGCCTGCTGCCATGTTCTCCATCATGATGATGATCGACTAAACCTCTGAACTGTAAACCAGATTCAGTTAAATGATTTCCTTTGTAAGCGTTACAGTGGTTATGGTGTCTCTTCACAGCAATAGAACCCTAAGACAGGCATTCACAATCTTTCTGCCTTCTCTTCAGCATAGTTCCTTGAGACCTGAAAAAACAGGGATTTGGCAGAGTCATCCCATTTAGACCTGAGATGTCCAGTGTCTCTCACACTCTACACACTGTCCTGTTGTGGGTATCTGTATCAGTTTGTATCTACTACAAGGGAATCTCTGATGATAACTGAATAAGACACTGAACTATGGGAATAGCAGCAGAAATTCCCTAGGAATCATTGGTATATCTCCTAGGTCCACTGTCTATCTAGTCTAAGGTTATTAAGTACCAGGGCAATGTTGGAGATGGGTTCTATCTCATCAATTGGGCCTTAACTCTGATAGACAGTGGTTGGTTACTCCCATAACATTTATGCCACTGTTGCATCTGTGTATTATGTGTACAAGTCACCATTATAGACTGTAGGTTTGTAGCTGGGTTGGTATTTACTTTTCTCCTGTGGTAGCCTGCAGAGTAACTTTAAGTATCAGCTCAACTTCTTTGTTTTCAGTAAGATATATAGGATATATAGGTATTGCCTTCAACAATGGGGCCTTACTCAAAGTTTATGAAGAGAAAATAAACACCCTGGCAACAGTGTGAGTTTTTTGGGATTTTCTATGGGGCCTGTTTGATCAAATCTCTTAGATGTAACCCATTTCTGGCACTAGAGTTTCACTTGATGATAAGAGACATATAGTTGGTGCATTGTCTCCCTTGTTGTTTAGTGATCCCATTTAGATTTCTTTCATGTGTGAGTATATTTTAAGAAGATTCTACTGTAGTAGATTTCCCTATGGTCCTTCAAATTGCCCTTAGTTTTAGCAGTCCCTTCTCATATTGTCTCCCTTAAACCTCTTCTAAACTTGTGATGGTTAATTATGATTGTCAATTGGACTGGGTTAGGAAATGCCAATGACATTAGTGAGGCACATTTCTGGGTGTGCCTGTGAGAGAATTTCCAGATTGGATTAACTGATAGGTGAAGATTCATTCTGAATGTGATAAATACCATCACAAGAACTGAGGTCTTTGACTAAATGAAAGAGACAAGAGAAAAACCAATGGAGTGCTGGCATTCTCCTCCCTCTGCTTCCAGATCTGTGAATATGTTAGCAAATAGCTTCATGCTCCATTTCCACTGCCATTTCTCCTGCTTTATTATCTCAAACCTCAAGCCCTCTTTCATTCAATTGCTTTTGGTCGAGTGTTCAGCTGAAGAGACAATAGTAACTGACACCATAAGAATATATTCCTTGCATTTATTATTAGTAGTAACTATTAATTATTTTGTAGTGCTTGGGATTGACCCTGGGCCACACATAAGCTAGACAAATGTTTTACCACTTAAAATGCATTTTTCTAACTAATCTTGATCGTGACAGCACTTCATCCATACTCTTATCAATAATTATCATATCAATCGGTATGACTATATGGAAAGTGATTTCTGAAGAGGTGGGTGGCATGAAACCTGCAAAAGACTTACCTACTACATAAACACACAGTCAAGTGGCAATGGCTGAAATGTCTCAGAAAATAATATTTTTGGCTGTGTTTTACCAACACTTCTAGTTCTTTACTGTGACAAGAAAGCAATAAACTCCGACATGCATTTCCACTCAGATTGTTTACTTAGTGTAGAGACATGAGAGCCATGGTAGAAGACACTTGGGGAACATGAAATACAACCTCCAGTGCTAAAAAGGAGAAACTTGAGGCCCATAAAATGTAAGTAACTTGTTCAAGGTCACAGAGAGTCAATGACAGAGCCTCCCAGGCTAGCAGTTTCTGTTCTGTGATGTGGTTGTCAGCCTGTGAGTATCCTGGCAGCAGGCTCAACCAAGTGCACACGGTTGGTCACTGTTCTCTTCTACATCACATATAGACAATAAATGACAATGATTGATGGGAAAGAATATTATATTCATTCAACAACTACTCAGTAAGTCTCTCTCATATCCAAATGCAATTCCAGGCATTTGGGGAATAAAAAAAAAATGAGATAACACAGGCCTCCTTTCCCGGGACATCATCGCCTATTAATCTGGGTAGAAAAACATCAATAAATTAATGGGAACAAAATGTCTGCAATGATATCTACACAGACTATAAACTTGGGATAAAGCAGTAAAAATAATAGGATAGACTTTTCAGTTACATAAAATTCAAGATGATGACTAAATCGCAAAAGAGATCCAAGCAGAGCAACAGCAATGGAACTTGTCAGAAGAGTGAACTTACTGTGCTGGTTTAAAACATGGACCAGTCTTAGGAAGGACAGGCCACATGAAATGGGGTGTGGGAGGATGGCCAGCAGAGTCTCCATCAGTTAGCATTCTGCAGGCCCAACAAAAAGAGTCAAGGTTTTATTTCCAAGGCAGAGGGACTGATCTGAAGCCCGGTATCATAACAGTATTTTGAAAACAGCACTTTGGCTGCAAGGCTGGAGGTGGTGGGTACACAATGGTACAAGAAGGGAAGTTAATGTACGGCACTAGACCAGTGTGGGCGATGGGATGCAAGGCAGGTTGTACTCATGGAGTTAGAGCTTAAGTCTGAGCATCTGCTGATATACTCAATGGGGAATGGCTATAAAGAAGAGCTTTAGAGTTTGAACTGAGATTTAGCAAATGCGGGTGCCATTTACTCATGTGAGATGGGTAGCTACACGAATGAATTTAGATGCCTAAAAGAAGTCAGAGGGGAACCTACATTTATCTCAAAAATGGTCAAAAAACTTCTAGGGATATAAAACAACCATGTTTATAATTAAACCAAAGTTTAGGTGGCTTGTATGCCATCAGCCTAAGAAGAGTTAAACTCCAAAGCTGAACTCTCCAAGGGAAACTGAGTGGGGTTGTGAGACTCTTCACTGGTTGCTAATGGAGATCAGAGACCCTGTGTTTACTGGATAATGTGAAAAAGATTCTGAATAACAAGTAATGAGAAAAATCTTCGTTATCCACCTGAAGGCACAGCAAGTATCCCATTAAATATCACCAAGACACAGAAGCTCAGAGATCATAAGTGGGGCTGAGGATGTAGCTCCATTAATAGAATGGTTCTCTAGCAAGAACAAAACCCTGGGCTCAGTGATCAGCACCAGCTAAATCCATGGCCTGATTTCACTCCTGGAATGCTAGCATGTGGGAGGGAGAGTAGGAAGGTCAGAAGTTCAGTCATCCTCAGGTACATGGCACTTTCAAGGCCAGGCTGGGATGCATGAGACAATGTTTCCAAATAATAAGAAACACAAGCCATGTTATAAGTTTGTAAGTAGGTGGCACAAGTCACTAATATCAGGTTTTCTGATTCCAAATTTTATGTTCATTTTCTGTTACTATCCCTGTATCTTATAATTGGATATTTTTCCTTGTAGGCATATTTGAGATACAGTAAGTGAACATATTCTATCTTTGAGTAGCAAGAAAAATGCAGACCATATATAACAGAACATCTGGGTTTGGGTGCTTGTGAAATAACCACTGATCATTTAAATAATTGCTGATCACAATAGCAACTTAATTATGGCTAGGTCCATTTCTGTTAAACTTTCACAGGGTATTTATTTCCCATTAGCTATGCATATATATCTTTGGCTTAGAATAAGTGGACATCTTTTTTAT
Organism: Onychomys torridus; assembly: GCF_903995425.1. Taxonomy (NCBI): domain Eukaryota; kingdom Metazoa; phylum Chordata; class Mammalia; order Rodentia; family Cricetidae; genus Onychomys; species Onychomys torridus. The sequence continues at coordinate 76,516,150 of NC_050453.1, forward strand.
GAATTCACTTACTTCTCTTCTAACTTTCTGCCTCAAGCAAAACATTGAGTCTGTTATTAGAGAAATATTATGGGAAGAGGTTTTCCATACACAGTGGAACACACTGACTAGATTCATGGTAACTCTGTTTATTCTCAAATAGATTAAATTGTTCGTGTGTGTGTGTGTGTGTGTGTGTGTGTGTGTGTGTGTGTGTGTTTGTAACAGTGCCCATGTAGAGAACTTGTGGGAGTTGGTATCCACATCCTCATATGGGTGCCTGGGATCCAAATCAGGATGCCAGGCCTGTCAGGTCTTTGCTTGCTGAGCCATCTCACTGGTCCAAGTCTCTATGTTTGAAAACTTGTGACAAAATCTGATAAACTTCTTCTATTCAAGTCTCTAAAAAAGACATGTGAATGATCACACTGAGTTAAAATACCACAAGCAAATATGAAGGCTTCTATATACAAGTGAGCTTGTGGATCTATTTGGGTATAGTAAAAATGAGTTATGCATATATACTATCATTTCCTGGTATATATGAGAGAGCATATGCTGGTTTGTGTGTAAGTAGTACACAGTCAGCCCTGAGCATTCCTGGGGAATTGTTTATGAAACATTAGTCATTAAAACTATTGGCTGTTCCAGATCCTTATACATAAGGACATAGTGTTTTCATACAATCTGGGTATATCCTGCCATCTATTTGAAATCCATAGTTATGATGCTGTGTTTTAGAAGATGATAACAAAAGTGTTTGTGTGGATTCATATAAGTAAATGCTTGTGTGTGTGGGATGTATGCACATGAGCATAAAAAGGTGCATTTGTGTTGGAGGCCAGGAAACAACCGTGGGTGTTGTTCCTCAAGTGCACTCTTCCATGTGCTTTGAGACAAGTGCCCAACACTCACTCCTGGCCTGGAAATCACTAAGTAAAATAGGCTGGATGGTCATTTAGCCTCAAGGATCAACCTGCATCCATCTCCTCCAGACTTTTTATGTGCACAGTGGAGATTGAACTCAGGTTCTCATGATTGTGTGGCAAGGACTTTACTGCCTGAGCCATCTAGGGATACATTTTCCCCAAGTATTTTCAAGCTGCATTGAGTTGAATTAGAAGATACAGAACCCCTACAGACACAGATTATAATAAAAATTTACATGTATTATTACTGCATTTAGTTATGCTACAGATCATAGATACACTGTTTAAATAATACAATACATAGTGTGTGTGTCTCTGTGTGTGTGTGTGTGTGTGTGTGTGTGTGTGTGTGTGTACTTAGCTGCATGTTCACAAAGTATAAAAGATGAAGGGTAAAGGGCAATTGAGGATGTGATAATTCTCTCACAGAGAACATATTTTGTCCCTTTAAATTCCACTGGATAAGTGAGACAATTGAATAGCTTGAACTGTTTGGGAGGCACCCAGGCTGTGGGACCGGGACCTGTCCTTAGTTCATGAGTTGGCTGGCTGTTTGGAACCTTGGGCTTACACAGGGACACTTTGCTCAACCTGGAAGGAGGGGATTGGACCTGCCTGTACTAAATCCACCAGGTTTAAATGAATCCCCAGGGGAGTCTTGGGCCTGGAGGAGATGGGAATGTAGGGGAGGGGATGGGGGAAAGGTAGGGGTGAGGGCGGGAGGGAGGAGGACAGGGGAACCCATGGCTGATGTGTAAAATTAAAACACAAATATAATAATAATAATAAAATAAATAAATAAATAAATAAAATTCCACTGGAATATAACCATGTTAAGCAATTCACTGCAACCCCAAACTCTTGCAAGCCTGTAGGAATAAGTGAAGAGGATTGGGTGTACCTCCAGCTCTTGGGAGGTAGATAGCAGTTGAGTTCAGGAGACACTGTACTAGAGAGAATAAGCATTTCTCACAGCCAGCTTGTTTGCATAATGGATTTGCTTCACAAATGCTTTCTATTCAAAGAAAACCAAAGTAAACTCCAGCTCAGCCTTTCTTATGGGTATTAGATTTCAAAGTAATGGAGTCAGAATCTCTCATAACTCTGTGTATGTTAGTCAGTCTTTCTTCCTACTATCAAGTTAGGCAACGAATCTATGAATCTGTATAGTAAAGAGGTTTTCTAGAACCGTAATTCTGGAGAGTTCACTTTGTGATTATTTGACCCTAGGGCTTTGTGTCAGTGATGGGAGTGAGGGGAGGAAGACCTCGCTGGGTCCAGGATCAAGAGAAAGCAGGTCATGGTCAAGGGGCCAGGGAGAGGGCTGTCAGTAAAGCACTTGCTGCATAAACGTGAGGATGGAGTTCGGTCCAGAGACAACACTAATAAAACAGAGGCAGCCAGAGAGAGGGTCCCACAAGTACCTGATGCATAGGCTTGAGGGTGTGAGTTCAGATCCTTAGCACCTACATAAAACGATGGGCATAGCTACATACGGCAAAAGATAGATAGAACATGGGCATGGTGGCATGTCCTTGTATTCCTAGTGCTGGAGAGATGAATGTAGAGCCACAGGGCTTGCTGGTTAGGCAGCCTAGCAGAATTGGTGGATCTCAGGCCAATAGGGACCCACTATTTGAAAGCAAAGTAGACAGAGTCATATCTACCTGCACACACACACACACACACACACACACACACACACACACACACACACACACACACACACACACACACACACACACACGGAAAAGAGAAAATTACCCTTATAAGCTCTACTACTCACCACCAGCACCAAGCTAGAGATCCACCCTTTAAACATGGGTTTCTGGTGACATTCAAGGTCCAACCCAGAGCATATATTCCAGTCTCAACTTTTCCCCTGTGCCGAGTACCATGCACAGCTTTACTTGGAAGGGAATCACAAAGAAAACCTTCATGGTAGAGTGCTAAATACAATAGAATGGGTGAAACTGATACTTAGGCTATTGGGAGAATCTCATGGTGCATCCTCGGCTCTATGGAAAATATGAGAGAATTTTTCAATGCCCATCTCCTCCAGAGAGTTTTTATGAGTTGAATATGAGATTTTGTCCAAAAGTCATAGGTTTGAACACTTGACTTCATTGCTGAGGAGCTGAAAAGGGTTGTAGAACATGCAGAAGGTGGGATCTCCCTGGATGGAGTGGGTTGTTGGGACTCAGGTCTTGAGGAATACATAGTCTGCTCCTACTTCTGGCTTTAGCCCCCTCTATGTTTACCTGCTGCTTCCTTCTGAGAACTCACTAGCTTCATCACAATAAAATAATCTGTGCCCTACCTTCCCCACCATGATAGACCAGGGATCCTGAAGGTCTTCTGCCAGATCAGTTTGGCACAGTGAAGAGAGAATTAACTGATAAAGGAAGGTAGCTAACCAGGTTACTAATTCACCAGGAAAGCCATAGCTTCAGGGTTGATTGCTCTGTCCTTTACATATAAATACTGCCTACACTGGGTGCTACCTCATTTCATATACTCAGTAACCCCTTCCCAGAGGCAAAATTCCTGCAGGGTGCTGAGGTGTAAGAATGGCTCAGGTTCCACCAGGGCAGACTATATCCTAATCCCAAAACAAATGACTGTTTCATCCCAGTGAGCTGTCAAAGGGGCTGCTGAGCATTGCAGGCTGGCTACTTGCCTTCCCTGAAAAGCCATTCTCTAGTGATACCTTAGCTTTGCATAAAGCTCTGCTAAGAAGTGGCAAATCAAGTGGGAAATTACAAGGACACAGAACAGACTAGCCTTGCACTCATAGAGATCTACATAACTCTTCTTCTTGAGGGTTGAGATGGAATGTATGGGCCACTAAGCCCATATGGAGTTATTCACTTTTGCAAGTATTAACTTATCCTCAAGACCACAAGGGTATCAAGTATCCACGAAATAGTGTCACATTCTATCACAAAGCTTAGTATCTGGTCCTTAGCATTTGTAGGTTTATAGTGGCTTGGGAACAATAGAGACAAAAATGTCAGTAAACCATGACTGGGAGATACCTGACTAAATACACTGCACTGCTTCACTAATCTAGAATCCTTGTGGATATCACTCCCATTCTGATCTCCCCCAAATCTATACTCTTCCTATGCAAACCTAAACTCAAAGAACTTAATATAGTCAAGTTAGGAAGACAATACATGGACACAAAGGAATGACAGGGTCTGAACACATAAATGTCTCAGCAGCTACAAGTGCCTCTATGCTAGAGGACCTGAGTGCTGTTCCCAAACACCCAGGTAGGGTGGCTCACAGAAGCCTGTGATTAACTGATGGGTGGCCCAATACATCTAACCTCCAAAGGCATGTGTGCCTCTGGACACACACACACACACACACACACACACACACACACATAAATAAATGACATAACCTAAGTGACATGACAGTGTGAGTCCTTTAGGAAAGTTCCAAAGTCTTAAAGGATATGCTTCAATTTTTCTTAGGAACTCAAACACTGGAAAACAACAAGGCTGTGGAAAGAAAGGAGGGCAGTCTCTAGAGCCAGACATCCTGAGAAGAGCTTAGGGTGGCACATGAGGTCAGTTTAAATATCAGGGGACAAAGAATTACTCAAGGAAACAGACAGTGAAGCATGTGGGACAGAGTGTAGGTACTGGGATGCTAGGAAAGGAAAATAGAGAGGCAACACTGATTTCATCAGCCTGACAAGCATGGCTGAATCCAACAGGAGTTCTGCAATTGATTTCACAGTGATGATCCCGAGTCATCAAAAAGGGTCCCATTTTCTGTTCTGAATTCTGTGTTTAAGAAGGCAAGGAGGCATGTAATCCATTGGAGAAAGATTTCTATTTCAAATAGTTAAAATTTTTCTGAAAATATTTTCAGTACTTAAAGGGATAAGTGACAGTTATCTGGAAAATTCACTTAGGTGGAACGGTACCTTCCCCTAAAGATTCTAGATTAGTCAAGCAGTGCAGTGTATTTAGTCAGGTGTCTCCCACTCATGGTTTACTGACATTTTTGTCTCTATTGTTCCCAAGCCACTATAAACCTACAAATGCTAAGGACCAGATACTAAACTTCATGATAGAACGTGATACTATTTCTTGGATACTTGATACCCTTATGGTCTTTAGGATGAGTTAATACCTGCAGAAATGAATGACTCCATATGGGCTTAGTGGCCCATACATTCCATCTCAACCCTCAAGAAGAAGAGGTATGAGTTTAAGGATAGTCTGTTCTGTATATATGGAGTTCTAGGCCTGCCAGGATGACATAGTCTCTGATGTGTCATAAAACCATTTATTAAAGGAAAATGGAAAGCCTGGCTGAATGTTACCATTACCCTCCCTGCTTCCTGGTCTTCCAGTGTATGAGCAGGCAATTGTCCCATACCCCTGTTGCCTCAGACCATCCTGCATTTGCCATCATGCCTTCCCTGGCACAATGGGCTTCAAACCATGAACCAAAGGTGATTCCTCTTTTGGATGCTTTGTTAGATCTACATCACAACAGCAGGAAGGGTAACTAATTCACACATAATAACCAAATCATTCATTCACCATAAAAACAAAACAGAACTGGGGGAACATAAAAGGAGTTAGCCACTTTTTTCTGAAATGAAATGTCAGGGCTAGGGATTACATCCCTTGGTAGAGTACTTTTCAAACATGTGCAATAGCCCTGACTTTGATGGCCAGCACCACAGAGAAAAACCAATCATGGTGGTACACTCCTGTACTCACTGCACTCCAGAGGTGGATATGGGATGACCAAAAATTCAAAGTCATTCTCGATGACATAGTGAGTTAAAGGCAAATGAATGCTACATGAGAACCTCCCATCTTAGTAGCTGATTAATTCATGAAAAATGAAAATTTACATATATTCATATCCATTGAAGTCTCTCTTCTTCAGGCAACAGAAATTCTGGGAACACAGAGTAGTCTCTGCCTGTCTTGCTGGCCTTATTGCCTGGTGCATGCTCCTTAGATATCCTTTATTTTAGATGTAACTTACAACTCTCTTGAAACCTTCTGATGTGATCTTCCTTTCCAACAGTGTTCAACTACCACACTTTCCATATCAAGCTCAAATGCTCTGCTCCAAATGCCATCCCTCACAAAACCTCTTCATCTCCCAGCTGTTGAGGGTAGGTATTATCAGTGTGTCATTCTGAAGATGTGGAGACAAGTATAGGTTCAACAGACCTCCCTCAGGACCAAAGCCAGGACTCATGGCCTTCTTTGGGGAATATCTCTCCTCAAAGCAGAGTGAACAAGTGCACTGCAGCCACTTTCTTGTCAAATACCCCTCTCTTTGAACACCTTAGTTAGTGTTTCTATTGGTGTCATATAACAACACCACTACCAAAAGAAACTTGGGAAGGAAAACTTACAATTCTCAAGTGACACTCCATCACTGGGAGAAGTCAGGGCAGAAACCTGGAAGCAGGAACTGAAGCACAGGCCATGGAGGAACACTGATTATTGGCCTGCTCCCCCTGGCTTTTTCAGATTTATTTTTATTTATTGTTTTTCTTATATACCCCAGGACTATCTACCCAGAAGTAGTACCACCCATAATTGTCTTGGCCTTCCCACATCAGAAAATTATCATTTGAAGACATTTTTTTTAATTGAGGTTCCCACTTTTTCAATGACTTTAGCTTGTGTCAGGAAAAAAAAACACAGTCAGGGCTTTGGCTGGTGGGTTTCAAGGTATCATGAGAAAGGGCAGAACCTTACCTGGTGTGTTAAGCAGGCGAGATTTCCTGCAGTGATATGCCACCTCCTGTTCACAGTGCTCTGAGCCATCAATCAGAGCCTCCAGCTGCTCCACACTGCCCCCATAGTTCAAGGTCATGGAATAGGGCTTTTCAGGGTTAGAACCCTGTACCCGGGTCAGTTCTGTGTTGTTGTGCTGAACCATCATCCAGATCTTGTCCTCTGCACAAACAGCAATGTGAAACAAAAGAAGTTAGAATAAAAAACCCTAAGAAGAGTATGTAAACAGTGGGTCACTCAGAGCACAATGAAGTCTGCACTGGAGTGCTCTATATACTCAGTGGGATCAAGGCATTCTGCTGCTTATAGAAGGACCAAAGAATTATGTTCCTTGCTGGGCCGTGGTAGCGCATGCCTTTAATCCCAGCACTTGGAAGGTAGAGCCAGGCGGATCTCTGTGAGTTCCAGACCAGCCTGGTCTGCAGAGCGAGATCAAGGACAGGCACCAAAACAACAAAGAGAAAACCTGTCTCAAAAAAAAAAAAAAAGAAAGAAAAAAAAGAAAAGAAAAGAAAAGAAACATTAAAAAAACAACAACACCAAAAAATAAATTATGTTCCTTATAGGGCTCTATCTCAAGTTAATATGAGGGCAAATAATCTTAGGGGCTATGCTTGAGTCTTTATTCCACAGGCTTTATTATGTGTAATTAATGTAAGTAATTAATTTAAAATTGACCTCTACAATCTTCCTCCTTATCCCTGGGGAGACTGTTCAAAGATGTTTTAAAGTATAGCAAAGTCATCAGGTGATCAACTTTCTCACAGAAAACAGCATGGCATTTGTATATTATATACACCTACTCTATACTTTAGAATACCCCAATGTTGCTTTTGACACCTAATAAAAGATAAATATTATATAAACAATTGTTATACTGCATTGTGTAGGAAATTTTGACACAGACAAAATGCCTATGGAAGTTCAGCACAGACACAATACCAGAGGTAATTTCTTAACAAACCATTAAATATCAGGTTGAAAACAACAGCTACAGATAATAAGTATTTGTAAAACAACACATCATTATCAAAAATGAAACTGTGCTTTGTAAACATAAGGCCATGAAAATTAAACCCTGAAGTGACATTAAAAAAAAAAAAAAAAATCTGGGCACCAGTTTGTAATTCCAGTGCTGAATGGGGGACACAGAGAAAGGAGGACCCATTTGGTCTTGTTGACCAGACAGCCCAGTCTACTCAGAAAGCACCAGGCCAATGAGAGTTTTTCAAAGAACAAAAAGGCTGTTGGAAAAATGACTCAGTAGTTAAGAGTACACTGCTCTTACAGAACACCCAAGTTCAGTTCCTATAATCCACATTAGGTGTTCACAGTCACCTGTGATTCCAGCTTTGAAGGGTCCAATGCTCTCTTCTGGTTTCCATAGCCATGTGTACTCATATGCACAGATACCACCTCCCTCAAACATAAATGCACACATTCTTTTTAATCTCCAAAGGAAAAATAAGATAAACAACATCTAAGGAATCACAGCCAAGGTTGTCCCCTGGCTCCCAAATGTGTGCAAACACACATACATTGGCACAAACATGTATGATGACTATTCTTGGTTGTCAACTTGACTACATTTGAAACTAAATGAAATCCAAGCAGTTGAGTACACCTGTGAGAAATTTTTCTTGATTAAATCGTTTGAAGTATGGAAAACCCACCCTTAAATCCAGATCTTTTGATGTGGGGAGATCCATCCTTAATCTAGGCCACACTTTCTGGTGGCAGCCAATATAAAGGACATGGAAGAAGACAGCTTTTGCTCTTTGCCTGCCTGGCCTCACTCTTGCTAGAAAGTCCATTCACTGGCATTAGAGACTACTACTTCTGGATTTCAACATTTATTGAAAAACAACTGAGACATACAGCCTTGTGAACTGAACATCTACTGTATTCTTGCACTTTCTATTGGTAGACAGCCATTGCTGGACTATCTGGACCACAGCCTGTAAGCCATTCTAATAAATCTCATATACATATTCTGTCAGTTCTGTTCCTCTAGAGAACTCTGGCAAACAAATCATTAATATGCATAAACAAACAAAAATTACCTGGAAATTTTTATTCTGAATGAATGCAGTGACATGGCATCCTTCCAATAAGAATGAAAGGAAAAGATAAGGAGGAATGTAAGTTAAGAGAGAGGAATATGCTTTAAAAGACAGTGAGCTCTGCATTTGAAAATCATTTTTGCCAGTATGAGTCACTTCACTTCCCTAAAACTCAGACTTGTAATCAATGAAAGCATTTGACAACAAAAGCAGGGCATCTGTGGCTGCTGCACAGGCCACCAGCAGGCTATTAGTATGCTGGAGAGGTGATGAAGCATTAAGACAGCCTGCCCGCCATACAGAGGTCCCATGTTCTGTTCCCAGCACCCATGTCAGGTGGCTCCTAAACACCTATCATTCCAGTTCCAGGGGATCCCATGCCTGCTCTGGCCTCTGAGGAAACTGTACTCACAAGTGCACATACCCATCCACATGCAGACACACAGGAAGAGAATTAAACATAAATCCTAAAGTTGCAAGTGGCTGTGGGGAGTGTATGTGGGATGCTGCTGTGCTAACTTGGGTGGAAACATTTGCTGCAACTTGACATGCAGTTTAATTCGAACATTCTCACAACTAAAGCAGGGGAGGAAACAGGAAGACTTGAAAAGTGTTTGCCCTCTGAGACTCCTGCCCACATAATTGCAACATTAGTCTTCACAGATTCAAAGAGCACAAAAGGGACTGAGCAGAGAAATCATGTGGTTTCTTCCCTCTTCCACCCTCTTAGTTTTACAAATGGGGAAACAAAGGCCCATCGAGAAGAGCAACAACCCACAGCATTTCTATTAGAGCACTGGCCGGAAAACACGCTGAAGGCACCTGTTATTATTAACTCTAAGGAGCAGGGTTAGGACCACTGGTGCGATTTCACTAAAATTAATCAATTCATTAATAAAAAGGGAAAGACCTGACTAATGGGATGTCCTGTGTTAGTTCTTCCCACCAATTCTTTCTATCCTCTGGGAAAAGTAATTTCATCTCCCCACACCTCAGTCTCAGTATATTAGAAGAGGAAAGAAATGGTTTGGTTTTAACTATTTCCTAAGGATGTTCCAGCTTGGTAATAGTTTTCATATCATGCAATTAATTTATGCTCAGTGACTGTGAATCATCCTAGGAATAGTTTCCCAAAGCAACTAACATCATATCCCCCAGAGAAACATGTGCTTTGCTGTTTTGAAACAGGACTGCATTCTTCTGTAAATTCTAGTCAAGAAACTAATTCTATTGAATTTTTACTCCTAAAATGAAAGTGACATAAACCCATAGTATTAAAAGTGTTACCAGAAAAATCATATTGTTACAGATTCACCTGAAACTCCACCAATGTTTTTGAGGTTTGTCTTAGTTACAGATTCTATTGCTGAGATGAAATACCATGACCAAAAAAGCAGGTTAGGGATAAAAGGGTTTATTTGGCTTACACTTCAACATCACTGTTCATCATCAATGAAAGTCAGGACAGAAACTCAATCAGGGCAGGAACCTGGAGGCAGGAGCTGATGCAGAAGCCATGGAGGGATGCTGCTTAATGGCTTTGTGCCACATGTCTTCCTCATCCTGCTATCTTATATAACCCAGACCCACCAACCCAGGGTTGGCACCACTAATAATGGGCTGGGTCCTTTTCTATCAATCACTAATTAAGAAAATGCCCTACAGGCTTGCCTACAGACCAGTCTTATGGAGGCATTTTCTCAACTAAGGCCCCCTCCTCTGATGACTCTAGCATGTGTCAGTACAATGGTACAAAGGCAAAATACACAAATGTGATGAAAAAGTAGTAGCAAAAAGAGTTATTATTTAACAACAAGGTGCTATAGAATGAAAAATAAAAGTAGATAGCTTTGGAATGTTCATGACGTTTATAAGAAGGTTTATGTTTATTTCTAAAGTATATTAATTGATTTCATGCTACTGCTACCATGCTAGAACATACTTCAGACTTTGTTAGTATTAATTTTAAAGATATAACAGGCAGAATAAAACATCAAAGAATGAAGACCATGAGGAGAGATGATTTCTTGATAACTATAGCCCATTGGCAAGTTTCATTTCAAAGCTCTCCTTACAATTATTTTTTCTCACTATCATCTATTTGTCTATCATATATCTAGCCATGTCATATAATAATCTACCATCTACCAATTTTCAGTGGTCTATCTATCTATCTATCTATCTATCTAATCAGTATCTATATCTATATCTATATCTATATATCTATATATATAGAAAGATATATATATCTACCTATCTATCTATCTAGCCATATACCTTTCATTTATCAGAACTTATGTTGTCCCAATTTTCCATGTACCCAACCTGATCCTAAAAGCAGTCCACATATTATCACCTAATCATTGGTTTGACATTTCGTCATATATTAGATGCAGATTTTCAATTCGATATATTTATATGTGACTATTCATTTAGTTACTTTAGGTCAACCATGTTCTGTCTTTGGGAAATGGAAATGGAAGTTGTATCAGAGTTGAGTGTACATTTTGAGTATGCTAATGCTGACAATTCTCTCAATCTTGAAAGTTAATAACATTTTTAATAATTCAATTCAATAATTGGCACCTTTGGTATGTGTAATGTACAAAAGATACAAAAGAACAATCCAGAGTTTCACATCGCTCCCCACAATGCAGTTAATAGGCATCACAAGTCAGTCTATAAGCCTAGTGTTAGGATAAAGAGGGAGAAGAAGACGTACAGCCCATACTCACACCTGGTTGTCCTTGAGGGATACTCACATAAGCAGGATTCACTCTCAATAGTCTAGCACACATACAAACAAGGTGACCTGGATACCTAGGTTGGCGCCTCTGTGGACTACAGCACTACTTTCATTAAAATGGACCTGTGTAATGGAATGTTTAAGATGGCTGCTTTCATCAATGGGGCAGTGAAAATTTTTGTGTGGATTTTAGAGTCAGAGTATTGGTGTATGTGTAATAGCTAATTATCATTGTCAACATGGCAGAAACCACAATCATCTAGAAGATAAACTTCTGGGTATATCTGTATCTGTGCCAGAATTTCTAGATTAGGTTAATTGAGGAAAGAAAGTCCATTTTAAAGCAAGCAGCAATATTCCATAGGATAGAATCCTAGACTGCATGAAAAGGAGGAGGCTAGCTGTGAACCATCAATCATCCCTCTCTGCCTGCTTCTCTACTTCATACACCATGTGACCAGCTGTCTCAATCCCCCTCTGCCTGCTTCCCTACTACAGAAGCAGTGTGACCAGCTGTCTCAAGCCCTCAGTGCCATGCCCTCCCCATGATGAATTATATCTTTCATCTGTCAGCAAAATATATGTTCCTTTCCTACAGTTACTTTGGTTAGATATCTTATTTACTATAGAAGCATGAAAGTGATTAAAACAACATGCCTGTTCAATATTTTCTATGTAAGGGTCGTAGACAAATCATTACAACTGTGAAGATGTTACATTATAATAGTGATATCTTATGATATCACTGACATGAATATCACTCTTTGCACCAACAATATTATGATAATATTTTATGTTATATCTTACAAGGGCATGTAACAGGCTATATGACACTCAAATGAGCAACTAATATATACATTATAGGCATGTACAATTGCTGCCCAAAGGTTGCATGCATTCTATGGTAGTTGTGAATAAAACCCAGTACATTGCCACATCACAATGTCAAAAGGATGGGCACTCCAGCATTAGAATTTTCTATAACATCAGAACATGAACTAGAATGCCATTTCTTAGAGTTGTGGGTGTGAAGCTTCCTCTTCAGATGAGCTTACAAGGCATTGACAGGCTGATTGTAACATCATTGCTGCTATTCAGGACCAATTATTCCCACCTCTCCCAGTGCTCATCACACTGTAATAGCCTCATGCATCTCTAATGCTCTCTCCTGTTTATCTTGAAATTCCTCAACAGAAGTTGTACTTTAGAATTTGCCAACATTTTGCTGGTTCTACTTCTTTTATTCAGTTTAGTTTCTTCTCTTCCTTTGACTCTCAAGTGCCACTCAATCACATTATCAGAGACAGAGCTGCATCACCATTACTGTGCTAAGGTGAGAATGTATGTACTTATACAAGACCATGACTTTGCCAATTGAGGTGTATAATGGGTATATATGGTAGTGTGTGCTTGTAGTCCAAGAACTGCTATGTGTTTGTGTGGGAGCATATTGGATTCCTGGAGATCATTTGCCTAGAAACTTAGCAAATGTGGTAAGTTCCAGGTGTGTGAGAGACCTCAGTGGGGGAAAAGGGTGAAGAATGACTCATAAATTTGTCCTGTGGCTTCCACATGTATGCACACAAATTGAATATACACATTTGCCCACACACCCACAACCATGCACACATACACAAAAGCCAAAATAAAACAATAGTCATATAGTTAAACCATTAAAATATTAACTTGCATAAGATACCATTCAGCCTAATGAACTGGTATGAGAAAGAAGGACCTCTGTGTTCAAGCCACACCAAGATTCCCACTATTTTTCTGTATAAACTATTTACAAACTATGACCTTTAAGCAATATGCATGATGAGGTTCTGAAGCATCATTCACAGATGTCAGCATATAGTAGTATGTGTGCCAAAAAAGCATTCAACTGTTTTTCTGCAAAGTTGTGAGATTTCCTAGGATATGCAAAATATTATGCCTTTGTGTTCAAATGTATGCTGAGTTATTGAATGTCCAGGTATAAACATATGACAAAATTCATTCTCCAACTCTGCTGAAAGTTTGACAATAGTTGGGGAGAAAGTTGTTGTGGTGGTTTGGTTGGGAATGGCCCTCATTGGCTCATATGTTTGAACACTTGGTTTTCAGTTGGTAGAGAACTTTGGAAAAGAATAGAAGGTATGGATTTGGAGAAGGAGGTGCATCACAGAAGTGGCCTATGAGGCTGCAAAAGTTTCCCACTATTCCCAATGAACTCTCTGTCTTCTGCTTGCAGTTTTGAGATGTGAAATTTCAGTTGTTCCTATTGCCATGCTTCTGCGCTAACACCACGGACACAATGAACTATAAGACCAATGAAATGCTTTATTTTATAAGTTGCTTTGGTCATGGCATTTTTATTACAGCAACAGAAAAGTAACTGATAGAGAAAGAAATTAGAACCAAGAAGTAGGCTATTACTTTGACAGGCCTGGCTGTGCTCTTTTTAGGAGGAATGTGAAAGACTTCAGATCTTTGGACTAGAAAAGTGATGGAATGCTCAATGGACCATCCTAGGAGGAGTCTGGATGACAGTAGTGTGGAGAGCAATGTAGAAACCCAGGGCAAGAGGTTTCAGAAGGGGACAACATTACCAACTCAGCTAGACACCATTCCTGTGTTATTTTGGCAAAAACTAGACTCTTCTTGCCTGCATCCTAAGAACCTTCCTTAGGCTTAAATAAAAGTGGTGGACTAACTTCTTTAGCAGAGGAGATTGCAAGACAGCCTAATATTGACTCTGGTGTGGTTACAAGTAATAGGTGCTATGCAGGTCCACAATAAAAATGAACAAGCAGGGCAGAAAGAAACAGAAAATGTTGAAGAGAAAAGGAGCACTAGGGAATGTAACACTGGAGCCAAGGCTTGTGCTAAAAAAGATAAGAGATTAAGAAAAGGCCAAATCTTCACTGGAACAAAAGGAAGGATGCCCTCAGGCCAGACTTCACTCAGCTAAGCTTCCAATTTGGGAAAAGAAAAGGCCTAAGGAGATTTCTGCTCCTAAAAAGCAACAAGAAGAGAAGATGCTTCAATTGTTATTCAGTGGGATGAGGCTCCATCTCAAGTGGGCAGTCAAACTTAGTAATATCATCCATGAACTTCTGATTTTGTTGTTATGAAGGATACAAGAGCAAATGTGTTCTGGGACCTTCCTCCACTGTTAAGGACAACCATTGAGGCCAAAGTGTTACAGAGAAGTCAATGCATGAAGTCCCTGAGTGGACAAGAGGCCCAGAGAAGTCAATCTGGAAGCTGTGAAAGTGAAACCCAAATTGTATTGAATATCTCAAAATATTAGATGTGCCAAAGGCATGGGACATCTGCCTAAAACAGCTGGATACCGGCAGTAGAAGCTATGGAAGAGATTAAAGTTGGCACTGCAAAACTTGAAGGGGAGAGTTATCTAAGCCCTTTGACATCAGACATGAAAATAGAATATTTGAATTTGCCCTTGCTGTGGATATTGCTCTGTGTAAATAAAGTTCTGATTGGCCAGTGGCCAGGCAGGAAGTATAGGCAGGACAAGAGAGAAGAGAATTCTGGGAGGTGGAAGGCTGAGTGGAGAAAGACACCGCCAGCGGCTGCCATGACAAGATGTAAGGTACTGGTAAGCCACGAGCCATGTGGCAAAGTATAGATTAATTGAAATGGTTTAATTTAAGATAGAAGATGTAGATAACAAGAAGCCTGCCATGGCCATACAGTTTCTAAACAACATAAGATTCTGTGTGCTTTCTTGGTTGGGTCTGAGTGACTGTGGAACTAGCAGGTAAGAGAGATTTGTCCTGACTGGGCCATGCAGGAAAACTCTAACTACATGCCCTCCTGACTTTCAGACTTGCTTTGATCCAGTATTTCTTCCTTGTGCTCCCATAATGGTAGACTGTCTTTAAATCTCCTCTGCCAAAGAAATTAGGCCATAAATTTTTACGTTAGCCTCAGGAATATTCTTAGGATAAAGGCAGAAAGCAGCCACAGTCTTTGCCAAAATATCACATGAATGGTCTCTAGCCCAGTTACTAATATTGTTCTCTCAAGTTGGGCCTCCATAATCTACATTTTGAGATGATAATGTGTAATCCATGCTGTTATATGTTGGAAGCATATGATTTTATTTTTTGGTTTTACAACAGGTAAGTATCAAGGAATTGCCTTTAGGCTCAGAAAAGACTTTGGAATTTAAAAGTTTAGAGACTTTGAATAACTGTAGGGATTGTGAAAGTTGGATTAAGTGCATTTTGCACTATGAGGTATGGTCACAAGCCTATGGAAGTCAGGGAGTAGAAGGTGGTAGTTTAAATGATAATGGTACCAATAGTTTCATTGGTTGAGTTATTGGTCCCCAGTTGGTAGAACTATTTGGGAAGGGTTGGGAGATGTAGCCATGGAAGGGATGGTGTGCCATAGGGGTAGGTCTTGAGTCTTCCAAAGTACCCAACCACCCCAGTGTGTTCGCCTCTTCTTGCTTATGGTTTTAAGATTTGAGACTTCAGCTGTTCTTGCTGCCAGTCATCTGCTCTACCTCCATGGAGTCTAAACCTCTGAAACAACAAGCCAAATTAAATGCTTTCTTTTATAAATCACCATGGTCATAGAGTTTTATTCCAGAATTAGAAAAGCAACCAATATAGACTGTGTAAGAACAACCCATGTTTCTATTTGTTGTGAGTGTCTTGAATATTACAATTAAGTGAGGGATTCCAGGCATTCTGCTGGAGATAGATGAAGGGGATGGAATTTCAGTAAAGTCTGGCCAGTTGATACAGCTTCTATGTTCTCCAAGGGTTAACTGACAAAGAAGGAATTTCCATCTACAAAGTACAAGACACAAGGCTTAGGATGAGACCCTTTAGCATAATATCTACCATATAAAGAGATGAATTCATCATGACTATTTGTATTGGGCAATTCTAAAGCTACATTTTTGTGCATGTGTTATATAATGGTTCTAATTAAAATCATAAGTTTATGCATAAAGGGGCTGTGGAGCTGGCTCAGTGGGTCAAGTGCTTGTTACTCAAGCATGAGAACCTGAGTTTGAGCCCCAAACCCATGTGATAAAATTAGATGTTGTGGCATTTGCTTGTATTCTCAGCCTAATGGAGGCAGAGCAAGCAGATTTTCTGGCTAGCTAGTTTGGACAAATCAGGGAGTTCCAGTCTAATGACTGATTTTGTGTCACAAAAACATAAGAAATAATATTTGAAGTTATCCTCTGGCTTTCACACATTCCTACACACACTCCTACACACACACACACACACACACACACACACACACACACACACACACACACGTACACACACGTACACTAAAGACATCCAAAGAAAAGAAGATATTACAGAAAGAGTGTGCTGACTAGCCAAGACAGGATATTCTGAAACACCCTCTCTCAACAACTCTATTGTAAAATCATTCCTTTTCAATGCCCCAGAAGATCAGTTCTCTAGAGCAGGTCACTAGACATTCTACCTGCTTCTTCTGGCTCTCATTTAAGGAGCTGTAAACTGTTTATATACAGAGCCACAATTTAATTTCCTTTCATATTTTTCTCTCATTACATCTGATTGGTATTATTATGATGATTATTGTTATTAATAATAGTAATTATAGATGCTACCCACTGTTCATCTGTTGCCATGGGGGTCACCACTCAGAATGAAGACAAATAAAAGGAATTTTTTTTAAAGAGAGAAAGGAACAAGAAATAACTCTGATGATTAAAGTTACATTCAGCACATATATCTGTCTGTTTGCACAGCTTCCCAGAAAAAAAAAAATACTATAGTTTTTTTTATCACAGTGCTTGGAAAGAAGGGAAATCTACAGATTGTCAATACCCTGCTTAATTGAACTGAAATCACTGTAGGGAGCTACTTATGTTCATTTAAATCGTGTGCCAATTCACTTATTCTCCAATTGTAATAAAACAAATCTATACTAAGGTCTCAGGGGTCACTTCTGTACAGATACGCATGTTGACAAAGTGAATTTTTTATGCCAAGGGTAATGACAGTTTAAATAGTCCTCAAAGTACTATCTCTACTTATTCACCATCTGCTTATGGATAGTATTCTGATATCTCCCAGCTTTTTAAATTGATACTTATTTTACTTTACCTGTTTGTGCCCTGTCCCTCAATTCATCTCATAAATAGTAAAGGGTAAGTAACATTGGCTTAGCCTGGGCCTCCATGGTTTCTACAGGCATATGTGGTAGAGGATTACATCATTAGATCTAGCTTCAAATGCTCTATCTACTACCTACCAGATTCCTGGAAGAAGTAGGTCAGTTCCACAAGTCTCAGTCCATTAGTCTTTTAACTGGGCAGAGTCTAGTGTACAGTGCTATGAGCAATACATAAAGACACACAGGATGGCCCAAAGCATAGCGTCAACTCAGTCTAGAAGTTCTCCCTAACACTTTCCATGGTTCTTGACTCCTATTCAACAATGAAGCCAGGAAGCCAATCTGCTGATGCTATCCCAGGGTATGTGAAATGTTAATGGAATAAAAATAGAACTCAGTAGCAGGAGAGACTACAGAATCTAAACATTCTTGAGGAGGAGTAACTACATTTTTTGTTTTCCACTTTATCATTTATATGTATGTTTGTATGTATATTTGCATACATGTGGAACCATGTATGAGCAGGGGTCCAGGGGCCTATGTGTGTTTATGCATGTGGAGGCCTAAGGTTGATGTTGTGAATCATCCTTGGTCACTCTTTCAACTTATTCATTAACATAAAATTTTCTCAAACAAACTCCAAGCTTTCCACCTGGCAAGTATCTGTAGTCAATTTGATCTGGGAAACTCTTGCTGCTCCCTTCCCAGCATGGAAGTACAGGTGAGTCACCACTCCCATCTGGCATTTGCATGGGTTCTGGGGACATGAACTCCAGTCTGACAGTTTGCATGGCAAGAATTTTAACTATAGAGCTATCAGTACACTTTTTTTCCTTTTGATTATTATTGTTACATATCTATATAAAAAATGTAAATACAACCTGCTGAGTCCATTTAGTACAGAAATACAGTTTTAATGAAACATATTGAATGAACAAATTGAAGACATCAGGGAGGATAATTTTCAAATCCTAGAACCAACAAAAAATGATGGTACAATCTACCAGGTCTGCTGGGACATAGCTAAGACAGTCAGTCCTTAGATCAAATTATATAGTGATAAGCTCTAGCATTAGGAAATCAGATCTAAAGTAAACAACCTAGTGATGCTCCTAAAATCTTTAGGAAAACAAAAAGCTAATTGCAAAGTGAGTGTGCAGCAAGAAACAACCAAAGTTAGGGTGGAAATCAATGAAACAGAGACTACAAGAAAAGTACAAACCATTAATCAACTAGAGATGGGTCTTTGACAAGTTAATAAGTTTGACAAACTCAGTCAAACCCATAGAGATAAGATCCAAATTAATAAAATCAGAGATGAACAGAGAATGTTAGAACAGTCTAATCCAATCATTTTACTGTTAGAAGCAAGTCCGGGAACCTATGATGTAGGCCCCACCTTACCTTCAACCTTTATAATGGGAAGGATGGCAATTGGTATAAAGCAGTCTTTACCTCCTTTAAAAGCCAAATAGTTTTGCCAGGAGCTGTTATTTCTCCCAAGAGTATCAGCCCAGCTGCTTAGGGAGGACTGCATCCCTGCCTGCTGTATGTAGCACAGCGAGCTGCTTTTAGAACAGGGCTCCTCTGTCTGTGGCATGCATTACCAGTTCCCAGCCACTGCGCTCCTTGCATTAGCTGTGATGTACAGAGTATCACACCCATCATCACTCTTCTGCCTCCTGTGCCAGCCACATTTACGACTTCCAGACAACCTCCTTGACTGTGATTTATCCTTCGCATCACTCCAGCCTTTACTTTTTACGTAGCTTTTTGGAGAGTTATTTTTCTTTTTCCCTTTCTTTAAAGTAGATGACATGATCAAAGAGACCCAGGAAATCTGTTTTATAGTGTAACAAGGTGGTGGATTAGATTCCACATATACTAAATCATATTTGGTAGCTGAGTGATATAAAAAAAAGTTATGTGTCTAGGATGTGCAGAGCTCTCTGTTAGTGACATACACAAGGCTAGCATAAGGTCTCCAGGATGGATAAATACTGTAGACCCTGAGCTCTAGAGCATATAGCTGGGGCTGAGGTTTAGCTCAGTAAGTAGTATGCTTACCTAGCATGAAAGAAGACCTGGCCTTGATCCCTCGCCATACATAAACTGGATTTGGTGGCACATGCCTGTGATTTCTGTACTTTAGATAGGAAGTCAAGAGGATCAGGAGTTCACAATTATCCTCAGCTACATTGTGCTACATTGGCTACATGAGATCCTATCTAGAAAAGTTTGTAGTGATTGGCGGAATAGAGAAGAACTTTTTGCATTGCTTTCTCATTGAGATATATATGTGGGACAGAAAACTTGGAGGCTAGAAGACTCAGGTCTAGGACCAGCCATTTCTCCCACTGATCTTCACTGTTTTATCTTTGTGGCATGGAAGGTTTCAAGTCAAAATTTACATATATGTTAAGAAGAGGAGAGTGAAGCTGTGGGTGTTTCCTGCAGTGGTCTGACAGGTGTTTGTTTTCTCTCCTTCTTGAGACCCTTGTTGTGGCCTCATGTCACCTAGACTGATCATGAACTATTCTTTTTAAAAATGATTCTTTTTAAGAGGTTGGAGAGATGGCTCAGCAGTGAAGAGCACTTGCTACTGTTCGATCCAGGCTTAATTGCCAGCACACACATTGAAGTTAGCAACCCTTTGAAACTCAAATTCCAGGAGATCTGATACCCTCTTCTGGTCTCCATGGGCATGAGGTATGCACATGGTACATGCACACAGAAATAAACAAATGCTCATACACATAAAATAAAGATAAATAAACCCTTACATGTGTGTTCACATCTATATGGGGGAATACATAGGCGCCCACATGCCACAGTGCACATATGAAGGTCAAAGGACCACATGCAGCACTTGGTTCTCTTCTTCTACCATGTAGGTACCAGGGATCGAACTTAGGTCATCAAGCTTAGCAAGTCCCTTTCCTCTGAGCTAACGTGTGCGTCTTTGAACTCTTTACACAGCCAAAAATGACCTTGAATTTCTGATATTCCTGTTTCTATCTCTCCAGTGCTGGTCCAGACATACCCTCCTACTACTTTCTTTATACAATACTGGAGATGGTACCCAGGGCTTCCTGTAAGCTAGGTAAGCACACTACCAACTGAGTTATATCTGTAGGTCTCGTCTCAGAAGTATCAGAAGTATGTGGCCTTGGAAGATTTTTGTGGCAGACTTTATGTAGGTCCAGTCTCGAGATGAAACTGGAAACTTACCCAAGTCTAACTTCAGTTCTAGCATGTGTCATTTTCACTATAGAAGAATCTTGAGCCTTGATCTTTCCCAACCTCTGCTTTCTATAAATAAAAATAAGAAATGATCCTTCCTTCATGCATCACCATGTGGATTAAAGGTAATAAACTCTATGAATTTACAACCCAGGGCTCTTAACCCTCCATTTAGAGATGTACAAAGGTCAATATCATACCACAGAACTTCCTGAGACCGAGTCAAATGCAAAGGACTTATCTTCATCTTCAGAAATTTTAGTAAAGGGCACCATTTATATTTGCTTTTATAAGACCAAAGAGAAAGATAATATTCTCCCCCATGTATGTATGTATGTATGTATGTATGTATGTATGTATGTATGTATGTGTGTGTGTTCATATGCATGTAAGTGTACATGGTTTGGGGCAGCAGGTGGCATCCTCAGATTTTCTCCTATTTATTTACTAAAGAAAGGCCTCTCACTAGACCTATAATTCATCAATTAAGCTATTTCCCCCAACAGGTCTCCCTAGTGAGCCTGTGTATCTGACTCCTGAGTGCTGAAATTAAAGATGGGCCACTGCAACTGCTGAGCTTTTTCATGTAGATTCTGGGAATCAAAACTCTAGTCCACCTACCTACATGCCAAGCTTCTCCTCTCCTAAAACATCTCCCAGGCTGGAGACAGCTATTTGTAAATGTAAGGTTTGTCTATTCTGCTTATACTCTGTTTCTGGAGAAACATGCAAAAGGAAAGCTCAGGGACATTTGAATTAATTTACTTTTCAGTTGACACTCTTACTCCCAAGCCTATCACAACATAAATGGCATTGTCTCTGTTACATGCCATCCTATGTGGGCAGCTTTTTCTAACTCCTCCAGGTCTCATTCACCCTAATTAAAATAAGAACAATGTCTTTACCCACTCTTTCTGTAAAGCTACCTACACCACAGTTGACAAGAGTATCTCATGAACCTCTGCCTAGCATTTTTCCATTACTATGATAGAATACATTGCACAAGTAAATTAGGGAATGAAGAGTTTACTTTGGTTCACAGTTTAAGCATTGTAAGGAAATCATGGTAGCAGGAGAATGAAGTATCTGGTCACATTATATCCACAATCAGAAAGCAGAGAGATGAATGCTTTTTAAAAAATATTTATTTCTTATGTATACAGTGTTCTGACTTTAAGTCTGCCTGCAAGCCAGAAGTGGGCACCTGATCTCATTATGGATGGCTGTGAACCACCATATGGTTGCTGGGAATTGAACTCAGGACCTCTGAAAGAGCAGCCAGTGCTCTTAACGACTGAGCCATCTCTCCAGCCCCTGAGATGAATGCTTTTGCTTGGCTTACTTTCTCTTTTGCTATAGCCCAGTATCCAAAGCCATGGATGGTGACACCAACAGCGGATGAGCCTTTTCAGCTCAGCTAAACTAAAGAAGATAACCTCCCATAGACAGACCCAGAGACTGACCTAAGCTAATCAGTCCTCAACTGCTGTGCCTGGAGGCTTGTCTCCCAGGTAATTCTACATTCTGTCAAGGTTAAGAACTACTGCTATCACCCCTCCACCACCCAAGCAATATACACTCTTTATCTTATCGAGCTGAGAGCTCATCATCCTTCTATGACTTTTGCTGATTTCAGTAATAGATCTTGAAATCAGTAAGAGTTTGACATTTGGTTTAAAATAAGGTTTTTGCTTATATTCTTGACAGTTATTTGTTGCAAATAGTGCTACACTGGGAAAAGGTAAATGTCCATCATAAGACACCTGAATGAATAAGTGTACTTGGCTGATACAGTGAGTACAATGAAGGCACAGTAAATAATGTATGTGGTATTTAGGCTGATCTAAACTGATTTCTATTGTACACTGTCAAGTGACAGATGCAAGTATTGATGCAGAAAAGAGGATGCTACTTACTGTGTACAGTAAGTGAGAAAAATGAACACAAACAATCAGCACAAAGTAGCATAAACATATATCTAGAAGAGATGGATAGGAATGGGTTGAAGGCAATAGAAGAGGGAGCTTTCTCTGATCAGCCATGGTGTATGACTTCTGGTGTTTTGATTTTTGACTTTCCTTGGGTTAAGAAGCACCTAATAGACTAATTAAAAATTTAAAAATCCAAAGAATGAAGAAACTGTAATCCTGACTTCTGCTTATTAACCAGGTGAAAATTCCTAAATCAACATTAAAATGTTAAAAATAACCACAGAACTAAACAAAAATAATAATTCAAGTAATTTCTGAAGACAATGCTTTGTCTAACAGTAAACTTGGCAGAATATAATCTAAGGCTGAAAGCTAAATGATGCTCAAGGCAGTCTTAAACATGACTGTGCTTTGGCCCTGATATTACAGATTTGAATCTGAGCCTGTTTGCTATGTATTATAGGATGGGATAAGTGAGAAAAGGCAAGTCTCAGGCAAGTCTCACAGGGAAGAGAGACATAGAAGAAACAATAATCGGAAATTTTAGTGCTTTGGGGTTTGCATGAGAGGAAGCTTCATTGAACTCATAATTTAAACATAAATACACATGCACATGCACTTCTTCAACGTGTTAATGGCAAAATATTGATGTGATGATCCAGCCTCATACCTTCAACTTGATTTCCAAATAACAATCTTTATAGTAGGAAATAAACAAAGTCAGGAAAATATCCGGATCTGGTATAGAACAGGCCAAGTTCAATGTGATACTTTGAGTCCTTTTTTGCTTGTAATAGATAATACTGTCATGATCTAGTAGAAAGGGCTTTGAGCATGTCAATGAGGACTATGCCACAGATGTAGAAAGAGGTTGATGTGGTGCTATAGGCTGGTGTCTCAGACTTCATAAAAAGGTGAAAGGATAATTGAGCAACAATATTCATTCTTAACTGCGGATATAATGTGCGTAGCCTTCTCACACTCCTGCCATGCTGCACCCTCAAACTGTGAGCCCAAATAGACCTTTTCTTAAGTTGCTTTTGGCAGGCATTTTGACAGAGAAACGTGAGGAATACATTGCTGCAGAAACAGGAAGATGCTCCAAGGGGCATGCACAAACAACACAGCAACTGAATAAGGGATCATCACTAGCTCTGTATAAAAAAACTGAGCATCTAAACCACTATTGGGGCCAGTGAGATGGATTCTCAGGTAAAAGTACTTGCCACATTCTCATTTGTTTGTTTGTTTTTCATACACAGGGGATGGGATCTGGAGACAGAGAAAGAGAGAGAAGGGAGAAAGGTATGATAAATGTCAGTGTAATAATGTCTGAGACTTTTACAGAGTGTGAAGAGATGCTAGGGAACAGGCACATTAACCAAATGTCTGCATGAACCACCTGAGGTATCTGAGTAATGATAAATCATCTTCACAGTGCAGAGACCAGGCATACTACTCCAGCCAAATGATGATGAGCTGAGCATCCTCATTCTGAAACAACCTGACTCCGTGCATCTGTTGACAGGAGGTATCAAGGACACATGGCCCATGAGGTTTCTTGCCAGTGTCCTCACAGTGAGTAAGGAACCAAACTATACTGTGCTATACTGCACAGGGTAGTTGTATAATGACTGGACACTCTACACAAAAGTCTGTCTCAGGGAAACCAATTGTGAAGGTTAATTTTTATTTTATCTTAACTGGGTTGTAAACAACTGAGATGATTAAGAAAGGAACACTTGCCTGGAGAGCAGGGATGTGGTCTCCTAGACTTGGGGCACAGATGGGATAAGAGTGAAGAAGGAGAAATTGAATAGCTCTGCTTTCTCCTGTCCAGCTTCCCAGCTGTTCTGCTTCACATGGCCCTTCCCACCATTAGTGATGGACATCTCTCAACCAAAGTGAGTCTTTCCTGTCTTAAGATTCTTCCCAGAAGTGTGTCACATCAACTAAAGAGAATTTAGACACCATAGGAACAAACAAAATGGGTCTACAGAGATGGCCCACTTTGTAAAGTACTTGCTGCATGAGCATGAAGACCTGCGTTTAGACTCCCAGAGTCAGTCCCGGGAAGGCTGAGGCAGACTAACCTGGAGCTCAGTGGACAACCAAGCAAGGTGAAGTAATCAACTTCAGGTTGGTTAAAAACTATTATCTCAAAAACTAAGGTAGAGTGATCTAGGAATGCACCTAATGTTGACTTTTGACTTATGTATGTGTATGCACACATATGTATGCTCACCACATATGGATGCACACCCACATGAACAAGTGCTCATGCATCACACCCACTCTTCACACCCACCCCCTCCTCTATGCACCACACATATCATACACATACACACATACATATATATGTATGTATATATAATATATATGTATATGTGTGTATATATGTATATATAATATATATGTGTATATATTATATATGTATATATATATGCCATGTACTATACACATGCAGAAAGACATAGAGACAAACAAACAAACATACACAAACACAAAGTGGGAGAGAGAGAGAGAGAGAGAGAGAGAGAGAGAGAGAGAGAGAATACAAGAAAAGAGGAAGTTTAGGAGGTGAGGAATTTCTATTTTGAAAGCAAATAATGGGTCGTGAAAGCCAAATATACAGCATGAGCAATGCTTTCATTTTGAACAAAAATATGAAAAAAAGGTGCTTCTTATTTGATGTACAGTGTCAGGTATTTTCTTGTGGTTTACATTGATTATACCCTATAATCTTCACAATAAATTTACAAACAGGTTTTATTATTAATAACAGAGGAAGACACTGAGGACGAGGAAAATTAAAGCCCCTAAATCAAACAACCTGACAAAGCTAGGGAGTGTCAAGCTAGATTCAAACCAACTCACACTCTTAAAGATTCACTTGGATTCAACAGATACATGATTTGATCAAAGGCCCAGAAATATAGTCCTGGCCAAAGTCTCTTCAAAGGAGCTGAAAAGGAGTGTTTGGATAAAGATGGGGTAGGGGAAATTCCTGAGAGGAAAAATGGTGTAAAACATACGACATGAAAGTGGCATCGCATTCTCACATTTTGAAAATGCCGCCATGACTGTATTAGTTTTCCTGTCTCTGTGGTAAAGACCGGAAGTGAAGCAGCTTAGGGAGGAGAGGCTTGTTTTGGCTCATGTGTTTGGTCCATGATGGTAGAGAAGGCATGGAGGTGGGAGCATGAGGCAGCTGGTTACATAACAACTGTGGTCACAAAGCAGAAGGAAACAGCTAGAAGTAAGCTGGATCACAACCTTTATGTCCATCTCCCAGTAGCCCATTTCCAGGAAGATGCTGCTTCAATCATATGAGCATGTACAGGACGTTTCATATTCATACTCATACTCTAACTAGGGCAGACAACAGTCAACATTTCTAATGATACATATATATATATATATATATATATATATATATATATATATATATATATATATATATATATATAGAGAGAGAGAGAGAGAGAGAGAGAGAGAGAGAGAGAGAGAGAACCTGCAAACACTTGCATACTAAGAATGTATGGTGAGCTGGAGCTCCTGTGTCAAGAGGCCGTGCTTGGCATTTTATGTATATGACTTGTCCCCAAAAGATTCATGTGCCACAGTATTGTTTTCCTCCTGTTGTAACACAAATCTTTTGTTGTTGTTGTTTTGGGGGGTTGTTTTTACATTTTTCTTTATTAAGAAATTTTCTACTCACTCCACATGCTATACACAGAACCCCCTCCTCCCTCCTGCCACCCCTCAGCCCTCTTTCCTAAGCTACCCCACATCTCCACATCCCCCAAATCAAGGTCTTCCATGAGGAGTCAGCAGAGCCCAGCACAATGAATCTAGGCAGGTCCAAGCCCCTTCTTACTGCACCAAGGCTGTGTAAGGTGTCATACCATAGGCTACAGATTCCAGAAGCCTGCCCATAGAACAGGGACAGATCCTGATCCCCCTGCCTGGGTGCCCCCCAAACAGTTTGAGCCAAACAACTGTCTTCCTTGTCCAGAGGGCCTAGTCCAGTCCCATGGGGGCTCCACAGCCACCAGTCCACAGTTCATCTCTGCACGTCCTCCCATCATGATCTTGACGTCCCTCGCCTGCAGTATCTCCTCTCTCTCATCAGTTGGATTCCCAGAGCTCAGCCCAGTGCCTGGCCGTGGATCTCTGTATCTGCCTCCATCTGTCACTGGTCAAAGGCTCTATGATGACAGCTAGGTTATTTGCTAGGCTGGTCACCAGAGCAGACCAGTCCAGGCACACTCTGGACCACTGCCAACAGAGCAAGGTGGTTTCAAACTTGAACCTTAAATGAATCTTAAAAGGTCTTATTAATAAAAACAAACCAGGAGCCAGATATTGGGGTGAATGCTGGAAGGAAAGAGAAACAGAACAGGCCACAGTTAACCTCACCTCACCTCACCAGTTCCTCAGCGATCTTGTTTCCTCAAACTAGAAGCCTGGGTCTTCATTTGGAATGAATCTAAGTTGAATTGCTGCTAAAAGCCTAAAAGCTTAACCAGCTCTGTCTAGTTCCTGGTCCTCACACCTTATATACCTTTCTGCCTCCTGCGTCACTTCCTGGGAATAAAGGTATGGGTCAACATGCCTGGTTGTTTCCAATATGGCTTTGAACTCACAGAGATCCAGATAGATATCTGCCTCTGGAATGCTAGGATTAAAGGCATGTGTGCTACCATTGCCTAACCTCTATGTTTAATATTATGTCTGTTCTGTTCTCTGACCCCCAGATAAGTTTATTAGGGTGCACTATATTGGAGAACACAATATCACCACATCCTGTGATATCCTAAGAGTGATGTCATGTTTTAGGATCTTGTGACCTTAAGAGAGGTGATTAGGTTTGAGGTAGGCTTAATGATAGTCTCCCATTGCAGAGAGTTCTCCATCTCACAGGACTGAACTGACTACAGGAACCTAAAATGCAAGTTTGGTTTTCTTGACACACCTTCTTGCTTTCTCTCTCATGCTGTGTCTTATCTTACACAGGCACCATTTGCTGACACCTTTCATGTTCTGAATAAACCAGAAAAACCGTAATTATTTAGCAACAAAACCAGTGAGCTAAATAAACTTCTTTACTTTAGAAAATATTCAAGCTAGGGTGTTTTGTGGCAGCAACAGAAAACAGACCAAAATAATCCACAGAAGGAAAGAGCAACAAGAAAAGTGTCCCCAGGAGAATTGTTTCTCTGCTTCCAGCTTCACAGAACAAAAGTTGTAAGCTGCCACTAAAGCTAGGCTCTTTCATTCCTTAAGGTGTCTGAACTAACTTTGATTCCCCATCTCTCCCTGGAATCCAGGACTCAGAGCAAAAGTGAGCAAGAACAAACAAGCATTCTGGGAGGAACCTTTGACCTTGTTACTTGTCTCTTCTGAACAGGAAAAAATGTTCACAATGTTCATACAGCTAAACTCTATCCCTCTGTGGGAATCCCTTGGCAAACTATAGCCCTGAAACAAGGCATCTATGACCTTACTCACTCCCAATGCTGGTATTTCTCTCTCCTTTTCTTTGTTTGCTCAGAGACACCTATCTCCAAAATTTTATTTTCAAAGAGGCTGTTTGGGAAGGATTTGGCAATAAGCATAGTGAATAGGCTCCAAGAGGATGTCTGTTCTTCTCCCTCATCCTCACCTTAGTAGGAGTTGATATCTACTTCTGTATAATACTTCTCCAGGGCAGCCATATACCCATGGTCTCAGAGATATCCTATCCTATACCCTAACCCCCAAATCAGAGTACCAAGACCTTGGCATACTTCAGGTCAAACTGTGGTTCATCAGGTGGTTGTATGGCTTAGCATACACATGGCACAGTGAACCTTAACCAAGTACAAGCTATCCTGTCAGGGAGGTCATTGAAGTGGGAGCTTGAGGCAGCTGGTCCCACGGCACATGCAATCAGAAAGCAGAAAGAGGAATGTGGGTTCTCAGTTGCCTTGCTTTGTATTCAGTCCAGGACACTAGCACAGGATATGACGTCACTTAGACTTAGGGTGGGTCTTCTCACATAAATCATTACAATCAGGAAACTTCTTCACAGAAATGACCAGAGATTTGTCACCAATATTTTAAATTGTGAAAAGATGACAATCAATATTGGCATCATTGTGCACTTCACATTTGATTCCCTTGAGCAGCACAGTGAAGCAACACTTCATGGCAGCAATGATGGCAGTCACATCTTTGGGTACCATATCTCCATGGTACACTTGGCAGCAGGCCATGAATTTACCATGCCTAGGTCCACATTTCACTATCTAGTTGGGTCTTAGAAGCAAGTGTTAGTGATTCCAAACAGTACAGATGCTCATGGCAGGCCTTCTCTACAGAGATTACTGGCACATAAGTAGTCATGGGCAAGTGGGTAAGACATGGAAGCATGATGCCACCAGGAAGCTTTTCTTAGTCAGTCCCACTTCTGCATTCATTTTGTACCTTGATACTCCTAGCCTTGTGAAACTATTTCAGCAGCGTTTAGAGACTGCTAGATGCTGAATAAGAGATATCTGATCCATCTCCTCATTTTACTTAGCTTGTATATACATCCATTGAAGAAAGAATAATTACTCTTATTTATACCTATAAGGTAGTTGAGCCTCACAGAAGTTAAGTAAGTTGGTCTGTATTCCATAGCTAGAAAACATCTACATAAGTAAATGAATTAAATATAAGTGAATAAATGAAATTGATGTGAGGGCTGGGTGACTTCATTCTTGTGTTACACACGGGTTCTTTGTGAATGGATGCTAATTGTTAACAGAACACAAGCCATCATATTGATTGATGTTTGTTGGCTTCTCCTGTGCCTAGAACTAGGGACATTTATCTGCACAGAAAAGTATACAGGTCCAGCCATGACAACCCTGTGCTCAAGGCTTAAGAAAGGCTCCCTTAACCATGGAAAAAATGAATAAAGTAGGGGCTTCACTAAGTGCTCAACACTGGGCTTATTGCCTTGAAGATGTATGTCCCAAAGCCACAAATCTGTGTAGCAGTTACTATCTCCATTTTTAAAGGGAAAAATTATTAAAAGTAACTTAAAGAAGGAAGGCTTTATTTTGGCTCAGAGCTCAAGGGTGCAGTCCATCATGGTGGACCACCATCATGGTGAGGACATAGTAGCAAGAGCTTGAGAAAGCTGATTGCATCACTCCCATGGCAGGAAGCAGAAATAGATGAATGCTGGTTCTCAGTCCTTCTGCTTATTGGCATTCATCCAGCACCTCAGCTTATCAAATGGCACCTCTACATTTAACATGGGTCAGCCCACTTCAGTTAAAGCAGTCTAGAAACTCTCATTCAGACATGCCCAGATGATTGTGTCTTAGATGATTCTAGATTTGACAAGTTGATGATCAACACTGACCATTATAGCATGCTAAGCACAGTGTTTCTGACTCATGTTCACATTTACTGAATAAACAGCAACAGGATCAGAGCTAGAAAATGACATTTAAAAACCTGCTCTTGACTCCTTCATTATAGACAACCAAACATTGAGAACCTCGGCTTTATATTATTTCCATTCACTCTTCAGGAATCCTGGGAAAAGGTTTGCTCACATCTATCTTACAGAAGAGGAAAGTGGTGGTGAGGGATGTACAGTGGGCACTGGGGACCTCTGCCCTTTGCAGTCCTTTCTGAGGGTTTGCTAACCTAGGGAAGGAACAGTGCAAGCTGAATGTACATGTTAGGACACAGGAGCCCTTCTTTGCATCAGACTCTCTGTGTTGCTTGAGCCTGAACACTTAGGCTTGACAGTCACAACCTGACAACTTCAGTGGTAGATTCAACTGTAGGCAAGATATTGAGTCACTTGAGATTCCTGTACCTTCCTCATTAAAATAGAAAGAATGTATCTTCTTCACACAAGTGCTGGGAAACAGTGCCATCTCCACTGTGAAATGCAGAGCATGGCACTTCAGGCTAGCTGTTACTCTGTAAATAACAGTTGTTTCTATTACAAACTCAGCTCAGGAGCAGGAGACAAGGCTTAGTGAGTAAACAGTACCTGTTGGCCAAGCTGAGAACCTGACTTTAAATCCCCAGTACCCACATAAAAAGCCATGCACTTGTGCCTATAAAACAACATTGTGGAGGGTAGAGTCAAGGAAGACCTAGTTTATTTCCAAGTTCAAGGGAAGCCTTCTCATACCTGTTGTCTTTCTCTGATCTCTGTGCATACTTATGGGTACACATGCTCACACACATATATATGCATACACCATAAACACATATATCACATACACAGAAAACCTGAAGCACATATACATAAAACATGGATCCAAAGGCAGCTATTCAAAGACACAATGAAGGAGCATGGCTCTTGTCCTCTTGTATACCTTTTACCAATCCCTTCCTCTGGTGTTCTATTTCTGTGCCATTGATGGCTTCCTACTGTTTTCCACACTGGATCTAAAATATCTGTGGACTGCACCTGTCTTCCCTCAAATTTGTTTTTGTGAGGCCAAGAATAGATTTATTCACTTTGTGATTTTGGTGCTCAAATTAGTAAATATTATAATATAATTTGTGTGAATTATATTTTGCATAATTGTGTGAAGGAATGATGCATTAAAAACTCAACCCATAAAAATTAATGAAAAGCAAGTAAATAAGAATTAACAAATACATAAATTTTTTATTAATTTGTGTTTTAATTTTACACATCAGGCATGGGTTCCTCTGCCCTCCCCCCTCCCTGCCCCCACCTTCCTCCCCTCCTCTCCCCTCCACTTCCATCTCCTCCAGGGCCAAGACTCCCCTGGGGATTCATTTAAACCTGGTGGATTCAAAACAGGCAGATCCAGTCCCCTCCTTCCAGGCTGAGCAAAGTGTCCCTGTGTAAGCCCAAGGTTCCAAACAGCCAGCTCATGCACTAAGGACAGGTCCCAGTCCCACAGCCTGGATGCCTCCCAAACAGTTCAAGCTATTCAATTGCCTCACTTATCCAGAGGACCTGATCCAGCTGGGGGCTCCACAGCCTTTGGTTCATAATTCATGTGCTTCCATTCGTTTGGCTATTTGTCCCTGTACCTCTCCAATCTTTGTCTCAAAAATTCATGCTCTTACAATCCCTCCTCTTTCTCAACAATTGGACTCCTGGAGCTCCACTTGGTACCTGGCTGAGGATCTCTGCATCCACTTCCATCAGTTATTGGATGAGAGTTCCAGCATGACTGTTAGGGTGTTTGGCCATCTGATCACCAGACTAGGGCAGATCAGGCTTTCTCTCAACCATTGCTGGCTGTCTACAGAGGATGTATCTTTGTGGATTTCTGAGGAGCTCTCCAACACTCTGCCTATTCCTGTTCTCATGTGGTAATCATTTATCATGGTCTGTTGTTCCTTGTTCTCCCTTTCTGTTCTTGATCCAGCTGGGATCTCATGCTCCCCTAAGCTCTCTTTCCCTCGAACCTTGCCCTTCATTACTCCCACTGTCGTCCAGGGTATTCATGTAGCTCTCATCCATTTCTCTATCATTGGGCAATCCCTGTGTCTTTCCTAGAGTCCCATTTTCTAGGAAGCCTCCCTGGAGTTGTGCAGCAGTCTAGTCATCTTTGTTTTATATCTAGTATCCTCCTATCAGTGAGTACATACCATGTTTGTTCTTCTGAGTCTGGGTTACCTCACTCAGGATGATTTTTTCTAGATCCATCCATTTGCCTGTAAACCTCATGATGTCATTGTTTTTCTCTGCTAAGTTGTACTCCATTGTGTATATGTACCATATTTTCTTTATCCATTCTTCAGTTGAAGGGCATCTAGGTTATTTCCAGGTTCTGGCTATTACAAACAATGCTAATATGAACATAGCTGAGCAACTGCCCTTGTGATATGATTGAGCATTCCTTGGGTATATGCCCAAGAGTGCTACAGCTAGGTCTTGGGGGAGATGGTTTTCCCAATTTTCTAAGGAAGCACCATACTGATTTCCAAAGTGGCTGTACAAGCTCGCATTCCCACCAGCAGTGGAGGAGAGTTCCCCTTGCTCCACATCCTCTCCAGCATAAGCTGTCTTCTGTGTTTTTGATATAAATACATAATTTATTGAGAGATGCACAAAATAGTCTGAGGTTTGAGGAGATAGCTCAGTTGGTAAAGTGTTTTCCTTGCAAGTAGAAAGACTAGTGTTCCATCAGTAGAAACTGATAAGAAAAGCCAAGTGGGCTAGTGCTGTGATGGTACAGGCAAGACAATCCCTGGAGCTCGGGGACAGTTGGTCCAGCTGAATTAGAGAGTACCAGGCCAATGAGAACTCTGGGCTTTTGGTAAAAAATAAAAGTAGGTGGCACCCAAGGAATAATATTCACTAAATGCAACCATAAACACACA
Organism: Onychomys torridus; assembly: GCF_903995425.1. Taxonomy (NCBI): domain Eukaryota; kingdom Metazoa; phylum Chordata; class Mammalia; order Rodentia; family Cricetidae; genus Onychomys; species Onychomys torridus. The sequence continues at coordinate 76,549,330 of NC_050453.1, forward strand.
CACACACACACACACACACACACATACACACACACACACACACACACACACACACACAAATAAATAAATAAATAAGCTGAAAAACTTAATTTAATTTAATAATTTAATTTATTTTATTTATGAGTTTCTTAAGGACAAGAATAGATTTATTTACTCTGTGAACTTTGGTGCCAAACTCAGTCAACAATAGCATGTAATTTGCATGAATTAATTTTTGCATAATTGAATAATTCATAAATAACTGAGCACACCAAAATATATGAGGAAGCAAATAAATAAGAGAGTTGATAAATACATGAATAAATGAGAGATTAATAAGGATTTGAGAAATTTGTGGGTTAATAAAGTGGAGAAGCATGAAAAAATGATAAGCCCCATGTCTGAAAATCTCACTCAGGCTTCCTCTCCTCATCAGTGTGCTTGGAATCAACAGGCCATGCTAAATGGATGTGTGAAAGGAATTCCTCTAAGTGGCTGTTAAAATTCTTGGCAATTTGAAGGTGACAGTGCTTTAATTTCAGGGTAATGCCACAGCTTTATGACTTAGTAGTTTTGTTTAATGGCTCAATTTAGCAGGAGATTATGCTGTCTGCTGCTATCCCAGAGAGACCACTTCAAAGCCGAGGCTTCCACACATGGTGATAATATCCACTTCTGGACTTAGCTTGAGAGAGCAGCCTTATGGAGGCCCTGTGTGATCCAGACTGCCGGTAACCGCACAATGCATAAAATGCTGCTTCTTCTAACTGGTGGATGACTGTTCTTGAGCTCTTTGGAAAACCCTTCATTACAGAAATCAAACTGCCCCTCTGAAATGTAAGCCACAATACAAGTTGGAATGATTCAAAGAAGCAACAACACTAGTATTATTCCAAGCCATTAAACTGCAAGTGAGCTGCAGCACATAAGTCACCCATGAGTGAATCTTCACCAGGAAGCCTGCTTTGAAACTTCTCCCAGGATGAGCTAAACCTACCGTCCATGAGGACACTGTTTGTGCTTTTAAGAAAGGTAGGTACAGTGAGGAAACTGAGGAAGGACAGAAAGTCAAGATAAAGTAAAACAGATACGAGAAGGGAAAAGAGTCCTTCACCATGGAGAACCAGTTGATGCTTGAAGAAGACAGAACTCCAGCACAATGGACAATTGCTGAAAGCCTTTCTCTCTTCCTGCTAAAAAGCTGCAATTTTCCAAGATTCTTACCAGAAACACTTTGTGCAAGTTTCTCCTGGGTTTAGCTTTTCAGAATATAATATCCACCAAGAAATGTCTACAGCCACTCTATAATCTCACTCAGCAAAATACAAAAATGGATGGGGTCTGTTAGAAACCCTTTGAGATGTAGCCTGAGCACTCCTCAAATAGTTCATATGGCCAGCGCCAAGGCACTCAGTGCTTACTCTCCTTGAGAAGTCCACACTCACACCTGATGTGTCCTATTCTCTCGCTCTCAACCTTCATGCTTAAAGACTGTACTAAGATAGTTTTGCTAGCAGCCAGTGAGATGGCTCAGTGGGTACAATCACTTGTTTTCAAGTTTAATTCCTGGGATACACATGGCAAAAGGACAAATCTCACTCCTGAAAGTTGTTCTCAGACCTCTACACCTGCACAAACACTCACATACACACAAGTACAATAGATGTAATAAGAAATTATTCTACTGCCCCCTAGACACAGAAATAGAGACTAAGGAAGAAATAACTATGATACAATCTGTGGCATGCCAAGAATCTGTCATTTTTTTTCCTTGTAGTAAGAATATCCAAATAGTCAGCTTTCTTCACCCCGACTCCTAATTCACCCAAAGTAGGAGTGGTCCTTTAAAAACACAGACTTGGCTAGAGCATCTCATCCCTTTCTAACTCTGCCAGGGTAAATTCCAAGTTCCTGCCCATGGTTAACCATGTCTGAAGGACATCAGTGTGGAGATGTGAGAACTGTCCTCATTGGTTGAGATGCTCAGAACACTGTCTACACTTACTACATCCCTGGAATTATCATATTTTTGCCTATTATAATTATTTTCTGCATGTTAATATCAAGACACCTGCTCGACATAGTTTGCTCCGTTTCTTGTGAGCAGTTTGCTTGTTCTTGTTACCTATTGTCAGGTCAATAGATTAACACATAAGGGACATCAGAGAGTGGCTGTCACAGAGCAGGAGTGAAGGGAGCTAAAGTCCTTCTTTCAATGGTGGGGGTCAGAGGCACAGTTCCACCCTGTCACCATCAGCAGCTTGAGGAGTTCCCTTACTCTTTTAAGGATCTCAGCTTAGAACTAACAGGGATTTTTAGATTTGTCATAGAAAAGATTTCAATACTAGCCAGAATGAAGCAAAGTTGGGGCATTACTAATGATATATATATCTTTCTGTCTGTGTATATGTATATACACATTTACACAAGGCAGTATGTGCATATGTGTACATGTATGTGTGGTAGTAATAGGGAGATGGAGTTTCTTCCCTCAATAGTATTGAATCATGCTTTATGAGTTTCACTGGTATATTGGCAAGGCAATGAGCTCCAGGGATCTGTTTTTATCAGCCAACCTAGACTGAAACCTCATATTTGCACCCCATTCTGGTTTCTGTGTGGATAGTGGGGATCCACACTCAGTTTCTAGACTTACATAGCAGTGATATTGCAGACTGAGCCATCCCTGGCCCCAAATATAAAAGTTATTTCTATTTTCCCAGTGGCTCATCATCATTTTTCTAGAGCAATGGCCCAATCCATATGAATGCACACCAATAGAAAATCTTGGACTCCTACAACAGAAAACACAGGACAACTGCTCCAGTTTTTGATAGCTGTAGTTGCGATCCTGTTTTTCCTACTCACTAGTATTATTAATGCATTTCTGAAATAGAATCTATTATAGCTCCTTCAGTGATGCATGCCTCCCTGGGTAAATACTTGGTATATTCAATATATGGTCTCAACTCAAGGGACAGTTTGGCAACAGTACTTTGTATGTGTGAATATGTACACCTTTGTACGTGCATGCACATGTGTGTGTGGATGCCAGAGAACTACCTTGAATACTGTTACTTGGGATATACACTGTCCACCTTATTTATTTGAGTCCAAGTCTCTTATTGCCCTGTAACTTGCTTGTTGCCCAGACTGATTGGCTAGTGAGCCCTAGGGATTCACTTGATTCCTTTCCCCAGATGCTAGGATTATAAGCAGGTGCCAGCAGTGTTGGATTGTTCTGCAAAGGTATCAGAGATCAAAACTGGAGCCTCATGTTTTCAAAGCAAGTACCTTATTAGTTGTGCTGTTTCTTCAGCACCTTGAGAACAACAATCTTGCAGTGATGACAAAACAACTGATGATTCTAAGAAAGGAAATCTGAGACTTTGGCGTATCTTGTTCTTGTGTCAGTCTTTGGTAGAGCAATAGAAAGTACACAATCTTTCTGTTGTGTGTGCCGTCACACATTTGTGTGTATGTGTGTGTGCCTATATATCTGTATTTTCATGTATGCATATGTGTGTGCATTGTGTCCTCAAGGGAATATGTATGCTTGAGTGTGACAGAATATATACATGAGTGTGCGTCTGTGTGTATGTTGTAAGTATATTTCTTGGGGACAAGGTCAGTAGTAAGATGCCAGCACAAAATGCATTACAAATACCATGACACAAACCCCTGAGTTCTTCTTACTTTGTTCTTTAATGTGTATGTCCAATGCTTGCCGCGCACTCAGAGTATGAGGAGAGGAGAAAGAAATGCTCATAAGTGTCTTTCCTTCTTATGTTCTCAATGACTTTCATTCACCTTGTACTGATAGACAGGTACATATGCAAGGACTAAATCACAGCCACTGCTCTAACTTCAGGAAGCAAGGCTAACAACCGAGGCCAAACTGTGTGGACACAGTTCTTTCTTGCTTTCAATAGCCGTGATGATAATCTATTACCCACAATCACACTTCACAGGTACAGCTAGAAATATTGAAGAGACCTCAATCACAATCCTCCACCTACCCCATTATGCATGCTTTGATGAGTTTTAATGACAACAGAGGCTGCTGTCAAAGCAGAGAGAATTGGAGCATCATAATAACCAGGATGTGAGACTGGGAGACTATGAAGGTGGTTTGAAAATGGGTTAGGAATGATTTGAGAACAAAAAACAAGTTTTGGTTAAAGTTTTGCCTGAACGTTTCTGAAAATGCCCTGCAATGCTTGTATATTGTATACATGTGTGAAACCAGCATCAGCTCATCAGGATAGAGAAGGAATGTGTTTTCTTAGTGACTCTGCACAAATAATTTGCACATAAATATGGAATTTACTAAACAACAGAAAAATCATGCAGCTGGGAAATAAATATATTTTAATAGCTAGCCAAGTGTCCATTACCATTAAAAAAAGCACAAAATTGACAATAAACTGAGACCTTAGGAAAGTGGTTTAAAGGTGCACTGACTGACTGCAATCTCAGTTCTAAGGAAATGTGGTCAGAGATTCTCACTCTTCTAATTATGCTTCATCCTTACTAGAATTTTTTCCCAGGAAACTTCTCTCCAGGCTCCTAGAGTCTTAGGAATAGCTTGGCTATCTAGAACCGGTGAAGACTTTACTGTTTTCTCTCTTAGGGTGAGGATGGAGATATAGCTCTCAGTCATGGGGAAACTGAGCATAAGTGAGGGTTGATTCTTCAGTCACTACATAACATCACATCACTGTTTCAAGACTGCCTGGTTTAGAGGAACTGGGATTCATGTGTGCAAAGGTTAATACTAACTGCCAACCTGTCAGAGTCTAGAGTCGCCTAGGACTCTGGGCACATCTTGGAGGGACTTCTCTGATTAAGTTGGGTGGAAAGATCCCTCTGACGCATTGATGGCGCTGTTCTATGGGCTGGGATCCCAGTGTGAATAGAAAGGATAACTCAAGGAGAGCACCAGTATCCACCTCTCCCTGCTTCCTGCCTACAGATGCATTGTGTCCAGCTGCCTCATGTTCCTGCAGCCCTGCTTTCCCCATCATGGTAGCCTGGATTTTCACACTGTGAGCCAAACACAGCCTTTCTTCCTTATCATAGCAGTGAGAGAAATAACTATTTCAGCATATATATTGAGATTTTCACATTAATCTTGAAAGACAACCAATTTTATCATTGTTTACTGACAAGGAAACCAAATCTATAGTGATTAAACAATTTGTCCAAAGTTGCATTACTATGATGTCCAAGCATTTGAATTTAAACTCTAATGCAACTTCAAAACATATTCCTCTCCTATGTTTGAAGATGAAAAGGTACTGAGAAAAGCTGGGTAGTTGAGAAAGTACAGAAGGAAATGAGGAACAGAGGAACATGTTTCACTTCTGGACTTAGAGCAAAAGTTGCAAATCTCAAGAACGGCCCACAGCCGGTTAAGACTGAAAAGAAAAAAAAATTAAATAAGTAAAAAAAAGAGAGAGAAACTGAATACTCAGGCTGTTGCACAGCTCCAAACTGTTACATATTTAAAGGGAAAGGGCTTTGGTCTCCCATACATTAAATAAGGTAGAATAGAATAAAGGAGAAAGGGAGAAATGGGGCTTGAACTTGGCAGTGACTTCATTATGCTCAGTACACTGAAATCATCAAAGAAAGTGCAAAAGTAGACCTAAGGACTTGTCACACTCTGCTTTAGTCCATTTTCTATTGTTTAAACAAGATGCCTGAGGGTGGTCTGTGAAGAGCTTTATTTAGATCAAAGGCTTGGAGGCAGAATATCAAACAGCTGAGTGTCCCCTCTGGCAAAGGTGAAGGAGGAAGGGAGATTATGTGCTGAATCAGGAATCCAAAGAGACTAAGTGGTCAGTCTGTGCTTTCATAAAAAACCATCTTGTGGGAATTAACCAGGGTTCCATGGGAACTCCCTAATCACTCTCATGAGTTGTATCCAAGTGACCTACAGACTTCTCACTAAGCCCCTCCCACTAGTGTTCCCACAATGTATTCTCCACTCAGTCCTGGGATTACAGGTATGTGACACCATCCCCATATATATGTTCTTAATCTGAATTTAGGTCTCTCTTGCTTCTGTGATGTGGTGATTTGAAGGAGAATGTTCTTTGTCCTCCACAGGCTCTGGAAATCAAATCCCTGGCTCCTAGTTGTGCCACTGTTTGAACAGGTTTAGAATGTGTGGTCTTGATGAAGGAATTCCATCATTGGAAGCAGGCATTGAAGTTTCAAAGCCACACCCCCTTCCCAGTTTGTTCTCTGCCTGTGATTCAAGGTCGGAATACATAGCTTCCTGCTGAGGCCCACCATGCCTTTGCTCCACCATCATGAACTACAATCCTCTGGAACTGCAAGGCCAAATAAACTCGTTCTTACATAAATTGTCTTGGCCATGGTGTTTTTTTTCACCATGTAACTAAGACAACTGCAAGAACTTTACCCACTGAGCCCTCCCCCTCAACCTACCTCATATATTTTAATGAGAAATTTACAGATTAATAGGAACACAACAGTAAATAGTGTCGTTTTCTTAAAATGCGTTAAGTGTCAGTGAATATCTACACAGAATGAGAGGATTATACAGGATTGAGAGACTCATCCCAGCCTCAGGGTACTCACTAAGGTACTCAGCCTACTAAGTGAGTAGTGTATATGTGTGTGTGGCAGGTGTGGAGAGGTTAGGAAACAGAATATGAAGACTTACTATGATTAAAATCTTCAGGATAGGTTGGCAGGCTAGAAGGCTAGAAACTGTTTTTTTCTGCAATTCAAGTCCATAACACATGCTGTCAATTCCTTATAATGGAGGGATGCCACTGTATTTTTCTAACCACCAGTCAATTGCATGAGGTCCCTCCACATTATTGAGCACATTCATCTTTGAGTTCACTTTGTTAAAATGTTAACCATAGTAAAAGAAATATACATTCACAGAGAGCACCCAAAGTAATGTTTGACTAAATATGCCATGTGACTAGGCAGTACATGGCCAGATTCATGCAAGCTTTGCTCTGTAGATAATGTATGCTGACATATGAGTCACAAAGGCAACAGTTTGTCTATATTATACTTTAGGAATGCACAGTCCAGCTTTGTCTCTTCTAGATTAAATGAAACCAAATGCACATGTGTCTGATGGGTGACCTTTTGACTTCAGAAGTCCAAAACTCTACCCTCAGAACATGTGTTTCTGTTGTATGTCCTTTAGAATGTCTCCATCCTAGTAGCTCCCTGGAAACATATTCTTACCATGTAGAGCATCTGCTTTCTCCCTGTGTCTCTCTGCTTTTCTCTCTGTCTCCCTCTGTTTCTGTCTCTGTCTGTCCCTGTCTGTCTCTCTCTCTCAATTGCCTATTTGCAGATCTACAATAAATTTTTCTCTAAAATCTACCATCTGAGATCCTTAGATTTCTTCTTTGAATTCTTGAAACAAAAATCTGAAATCTACTAGCTCTGGATAGCTTTTCAGGTAGTTGAGTTTTCTGAGGCCCTAGCTTCCCAAACTAAGCTCACCAGGAAACCAGAAAAACTGACAAAATATGCAAATTCCCTCATTTTATAAGAGCACATTTATGTTTCATATCTTAGAAATGAATCTACAATATCCACATTGTGAACAAATTTTTGTGTGCAGGTTATATACACTGTTAATAGTTTATAAATAGCTCCACATGTGCACATTCATAATTCTTTGTTCAGAGATACGAGTAAACCTAGCTGGGACCTTGAGAGCATGAGAACAACAACCACACACAGAGAAACATCATAATGATTAGAGGTACAGCCAGAGAAAATCTCAGTGACAAGACTGACCACCTACCTAGAGGACCAAGATTAAACTTTGGAATGATTGGCTGCCTCTGTTTTAATTCTCTATAAAGTTTGGTAGCTGGGGATGGGATGGGAAAGTAGGTCTGAATAATAGTTCTCTGGCTTCCCAGATTGCTAGATCTTTGAGGAAAAAAAACCTTAAAAATTCAATTCCTATCTCAGCTTATTTGCATTTGTAAAGACAGCCAGAATAAACCCTGGTGTTCAGGTCACACTTTCTGGATGGTTTTGTTACATATTTCACAGCATCACAATCCACTCCTACTTAACCTCATGCAAGATTTAAGATTCCTCATCCTTGATCATCATTAGAGAAATTCCTATCTATGACCATCTAAACTATCAACTCAGTGTCAGGGCAGCAGTAAAGGCCCATCATGGAAAAGCTTCTAGTCAAGAGAGTAGAATCACTGGCCTTGGTGGAGCCCAATATTTCAACAAACTGGGTCAATCACAGAGCCCAGGCACCACCTGAAAGAAGGGAGGTTCACCATAGGCATTGCTAGAGAGGTAGCCAAAATATTTATCCCTCTACAGAAACACTGTGATTTTCCTTCCAACAACCATGCTCTAGCTCACTCCCTACAAGACAAGCAGCCATGACACTCAGCCGAGTCTTCCCACAAAAGACCCAGCTTTTCTTTCGTCTCTCCTCTCTCTTTCTATGAGATGCTAACCAGATGTCACATATGCTTCTTCTGGTCCACTGGGCTGTTCTCACCCATTCCCTGAATTTCTCCTCCCTCGTATCCTTTACATCATGACATGGCTTATCCCTATGCTTCCTTATTTCAGGAAGTACATCTGTTCCTTTTCTTCTCCATTCTCCTTCTCTGGGCAGATGCTTAGAAATAACTTTTATCTGTCCTGAGAGGTTTTTCTTTTCAACTATAATAAAACTCTCCTAGTGATTCCCTTTGACTTTATTCTTAAATTCTTTAATTAACTAAAGTAGGAGCCCCAAGAGGGGAATCCTGATTTCTCCAGGATCATCAAGACACAGGTCCCAAAGTCTAGCTCCTCCATGACTACAGCACCAAATCAGCAAGTCATAAGATCAACTACACCTTCTTTAGCCATCAATTGATAAACTATCAAACAAAAAACCCCAGGAGAGGCGGGGTTCAAAAGCACAGTTTTGAATGAATAAAGGCTTCTATGTTCTTATATGTATGTAATTTAGAGAGTTTAATTTTGTGTGCTATTGTAATATACACATTTTAATTTCAAAGTATGTTTTAATGTAACAGGAAAAAGCTTAAATGTGGACACTAAAATAAAAGTATGTGATTTAGATGTATATTGTGTTTAAATGCACAATCCATTTATAGTAAAAATCTTTACATTTTGTAACTTAATATCTTGATTTTAGATTAATGATTGGTTTTAGCATTTCTTTTTTTTTTTTTTTTTTTTGGTTTTTCGAGACAGGGGTTCTGTGTGTACCTTTGTGCTGCCTTTCCTGGAACTCACTTTGTAGACCAGGCTGGCCTCGAACTCATAGAGATCTGCCTGGCTCTGCCTCCCGAGTGCTGGGATTACAGGCGTGCACCACCACCGCCCGGCCAAGTTTTATCATTTCTTTATAGATTTCTTTATTCTTTAGATTTTCAACAATAAGCATTTATTAATTTTATATCAAAAATCAAAATGTTGATTAAGATAAAGATATATGCAATACAGAATGTCCAGTTAATGTTTCAGGGATATGGATTATGACTGGGCCAGAGGGCATTCATGGTCCCAGCTGGGTGGATAGCTGCTTGGTTTATTACCTGCAGTAAGTCATGAAATTCTGAAATTCTCTTTCTTCCATACAAGATGGAGATTTTTTTTTTTAAAAAGATCTTTGCTTAGATTTTTGTGGAGGAATTAACAGAGGTGATATTTGTAAGCCCCAATTAAGCTCCCTGAGATGTCTGCACTCAGTATTTGGCAGCCACCCCACCACTCCTGATACGTGAGACACCTGTTACTCAGCAGTAAGCATTCATCTCCATCACTTCCTCTTGTAGCCCAAACACCTCTTTCTGGAAAAAAATTACCAGGAGAATTTGCTTCTAAAAACCTTAGAAATCTTAGGAAAAGTACATTTCGTGGATTAGAATCTACCAGGCTTGCCTAAAATTCTGTATATATATATATTTGTTTCACTAAGAAGTGTGAGTTATGTTTTGAAAAGAACCAGGGCACATTGTCAAACCCAATCCTTGACTAGGTTGTTGGGTAGAACTAGGTAACTACAACCAAGAGCAGCAAAGAGCCCAATTGCTGTTCCTGCTCTAAGGCAATTAACTACAAAGTAGCTAATGTACAGCCACTCTTCACTAGATGAAGTACTATGAAACACACCAACAAACAAGAAAGGCCACAACAACAACAAGATCTAGCTAGCACTTTCTTTGGGCAGTGTCTGGTTCTTTGTATTCAGTTGGAAAAATGACTGAATATGTTTTGTCATCACTCTCTGCAGTGGCTCCACTGCATTCTAACTACAGCATGTCATGGCTGTGTTCCTAAGTTTACTGTCATGTGACTAGCCATGGTGTTGTTTCTTGCATATCCTTAGTGCCTGGACACTATCTGTAGAAAGATCTCTGTAAGTAGGCTGCCTCACTGGAGAGGAGCATAGAGCACAAATACTCTATGAGATATGAGAGGCCTGACTTTGTTGCTTCATTACATGGTGCATCTGGCATCTCTGAAGACCAGGGCTTGAAATAAGCTGTGTGTGTGTGTGTGTGTGTGTGTGTGTGTGTGTGTGTGTGTGTGTGTGTGTGTGTAAGAGAGAGAGAGGCCAGGCCAACAATTGATTACAGTTATTCATAGAAGGACTACTGGCAAAGATAAATGCTTAAAAACCTATCACATCAATATTTGGGAATGTGTAATTATATTACAGAATAAATTAACCATAAAATGCTACTTTTAAACATGTATTTTACTTGTGGGGAGGGCACATGTGTTCAAATGTGAATTTGTTGAAATCAGAGGACAACATGTGGGAATCTTGTTGGAGTCAGTTCTCTCCTCCTAACATGTGGGGTCCAGGGATTGATCTCAGATCACTGGACTTAGCACCAAAGGCTTTTTACCTGCTCAAACTCAGATGCCATTTCTAAACCTATGCAACAAATTTATAAAGAAGTTACATGCTCTCAGGATATTCCATAGAAAACATTCTCTCTGATGAAGATGATGATGATATTGATTCACAAGGGAACTACAATTGTAAGAAAAAGAAGCTATACCCATATTGAATATTGTACAAAGCTAACTGATTAGAAATTCAGTGATTGGGGACAAGTCAAAATGTTGTAGATCCAGAGTAAATTTACCTTGAGAAATCTTGACTTACTGAACAGTAACTTATTGCCCAGCTCTGTGTATAACACAACATTCTTGCAACTGTCTGGCATGTACTCTTGAATTATTTGAATTGGTCCCTATATTTCATGAACCTAAAGTCTAAGAAAGTCATGAGATAGCATGTGAGACTCAGAGCAGAGACCTTCAGCTTTCCTGAAATCTTCCCACCTATGTTTGACTAGCATATAGAAAAATATCTTGATTTACAACAAATCATCATGAAACTATTAGCATGATGGAACATGGAATTTGTAGTAACCTATATCTATGGTCTCAGGCCACGGTCGGTCACTTCTGTTTGGCTCTAGAATAAACTATCTCTTTCTCCTTTTGAGGTGAGGGCTGTTTTTTAGATATTTACTTGCTGCTCCAACACACTTGATTATATCTGCTATCCTCACAGCTTCTTGGTGTAATCTCTTTCACTGTTGAAGCTGAAGAAGGCGGGACACATGCAGAGGAACAGTGACCAACTATTGAAGCTGTAGAAGGTGGGACTCACCCAGAGGCACAGTCCAGAGAACCATCTATGAATAAATTTCCCCTTTGTGAATCAGGGCTTCCCACTGACTTTTATGTCTTGTTTATTGTTTGTTTATTTATTTTGTTCTTATCTCCTTTTCTTATTGTTGTTGAGTTTTAACAGAGAAGATGACCTTGGCAAGCTCTACAGTGAACAGTGGGTGATTCATTCTTGTTTCAGGGAATAGTGTCACCACCATTACCAAGCCCTCTCTACCCTCTTTCTTGAAAGTAACTAAGCTAATTCCTAATATTTGTCAAGATAGCATTTTTCTCCCACTGAAGCTAGTCTTGTAAGATTTTGTTCCCTCAGGTGTCCCTTTCTAGAAACTCCCTTCCATCTCATACCAGCAGTTTCGCAGACTAAGCACGCTTGGAAAACATGGCTCTTACCAGTGATATTGCAGTACACCTGGAGAGGTCCCAACGGTCCACTGCCATCAGAATCAACATAGAAGAAGCCAGCTTTGTTTCCTCGGTGTCTATACACCTCACAGGATTGCTCATAGATGGCTGCAAAGACAGAAAGACAAACTTTATTTGGCTCTGAATATCCCTCTGCAGGGGTCAGTAACTCAAACTTAGGCATACTCCTCATGCTTCTTCCTTTCTCTTCCTGTACAGCCCCAAAGTCTTTACAGCCCAGTGTTCTGGTACTTCATGAACTTATGCCCATTTTAGTTTCATTTCTGTTACTGTGATAAAATACCTTGACAGGAAAGCAACATAAGGGAGAAAGGGCTTATTTTTTCCTCAGTTTTAAGCTGCAGCCTATCATTGTGGGGAAATCACAGTTGCTGGAACTTGAAGTAGCTAGTCATATCACATTCAAGGCTAAGGACACGGAGAAACAAGTGCACATTTGTGTAATTGCTGGCTTGCTAATACACGACTTAATTTCTCCATTCAAAGAGTGCAGAAACTATGCTTCTTGGGCTGTTGTCAACTGGACACAGCTAGAGTCTTTTTAGAAAACAGAACCTCAATAGAGTAAATACCCCCCACGTGACTGGAGTGTAGGGAACTCTATAGGGCATTTTACTTATTAATGATTGATGTGGATGTATGTAGCTCATTGGAGGCAATGCCATACTTCAGAACATTGTCCTGTGTGGCATAAGAAAGCAGGATGAGCAAGCCATGTTAGCAAGACAGTAAGCAGTATGATTCCATTGCCTCCCATCAGTTCCTGCTTCCAAGTTCCTGTCTTGAGTTCCTTCCCTGACTTCCCTTCATGATAAATTGTGACTGTAACCTGAAATAAACCCTTTCTTTATGGCTTTATGATAGCAATAGAAACCTAACTAAAGCAAGGATCCCCTGTCTAGAGAATGGTGCCATCCACAGTGGACTATATCTTCCCACACCAATTAACTTAAGATAAGTCTACAGACATGTCCCCAGACCAGCTCAATATAGACAATCCCTCCTTGAAACTCTCTTCTCAGGGTATTCAGGTTGTGTCAAGTTGACAGTTAAAGATAGCCATCACACACCACTACATTTATAATTTATTCATTCATTCTTCTAATTTCATCTCAGGGGTATATCTGTCCTAAAAATCTCCCCTCCTATCTGTCCCTGGTGTTGGTTTATTTACATGCTGCCCCTATGTCTCTACAGTGGTCTATCTTCTAGAATGTGCTAAAGGACCTATAAGAATCATGGCTGTGTGTCATGTGACACTGCGTCACAGCATCTAGCAAATCTCTAAGCAGCATCATGGTTCAACATATATTTTGCTAGTCAATTTAAAATTCACATATGCTGTTATATCTTTTTAGTAATAAAATATGAGGACACTGTCTTGGGGGATGTGTGTGTGCACGCATGTGTGTGTGTGTGTGTGTGTGTGTGTGTACATGTATTTGTATGCTTGTGTGATGCCACTAGTGAACTTGAGAGGCTGTTTCTACCTAGTAACCATTTTTTCCCCTTGCCTATTTGGCTAGGATGCCTGGCTAGTAAGCCTTAAGATTTTGCCTGTCAATACCTCAACATGAGGCTTACAAATGTGCAAACCATGCCTGCTTTTACATGTTCTAGGGTCTTCAGGTCCTCATGCTTGCAAAGCAAGCATTTTACCAACTGAGATATCCTCCAGCCAAAAGAGACATTGTCTTACATTTATATATGCCAAGTTTAGGAAAGTAACTGATATAATATTGTACAGTTCAATCCATCTTCACCTAACAATTGCTGTCTAATTTATAGGTGTATGTCAACAAGTATGATTTCACCAAAGGACAGAGACATAAATAAGACAATCAGCCTGTGTCCTCATGCTTACAAGCCAAGGTAGGCACTGTTCTTGCATGCTCATACAGAAGCAGGAACAGGAAGAGGTCACAAGGGTCACTTAATTTGGAGTTTTAACAGAGATATAGACTTGATAAATATTAATCTCATTAAACCAACACTAACAGATTTGGAAAAATGCAAAACTGATGGCTAAAAGATACATTAACCATCTTAGGCATAAAAAATTATATTTAATACTTCACACAAAATCCTGTATTTCGGAGAAGCATGTGTGCATTGAATTATATCACCTAGCCATGCTTAAAACACTTCAATAGATCCTAACTTCATTCAAGATAGAGTACAAGCTTGTCACCCTAGCTGACTTCTGCCCCTGTGACTAATGTCCCATCCCAGGAATATGAAGCTACCGTTCATCATGATCAATTGTGAGGGGAGCTTCAAATAATTCATTACCAGTCAAGTTCTAAAGCCTGAGAGAGTTGGAATTCTTTATACTTTAGAGTGAATTCAAGGTTATACTTATATTCATTCTACTCTCTCTGGTATCCATGTACACTTTCTGAAGCAGAGGTAAATAAGAGTGTCACGTATGTGCCCTAAACACTGAACACAAAATGAATCATATACTCTTGCTAGCACCTGATATCTCCACTGGCAAAATGCTGGCCTGGAAGAATATGATCTTCCTAATCTGTCATGCACTTTGGTGTGTATCCACATATGTGAATGTCAACTAGTGTAAGTAGCCATCTTCAAACACACCTATAGTCATAGGAGGACAAACTCATGAAAGACATTGCCACTGCTGTTTTCTCATGAGCATGAAAGAAAAATAACATCCAATCAGCATGTGAGCATTTGCCTAACTGCTGAGAACACTGAACCAGTGAGTGGTGGCATTTGCTGCTAAGCCTGATGACATGAGTCTGGTCCCTGGTACCTACATGGTGGAAGAAGAGAACACGCTGCTGCATGTTCTCCTCTAACCTCCACATTGACTCTCTAGTACACACAATCACATAAATATAATCATAAAAGTTCATGAGTGTGTGTGCACATACACATACACACATACACACACGCACCAACAAAATAAAACTGTAAATATTTCACAAAGAATGTGAACTCTAGAAACAAACTGCGTAAATGTTTGCAGTATGGCCACAACTTAGTACCTGTGTTACTTTGGGAAAGTGACTTTACCCTTTCTGGCCACTCCTAAGGTTATTCCCAGGACGGACACTTCCTGGTATTCAGATACTCATGCTTGTCGTAGTTACTTTTCTCATTGCGGTTACAAAACACCTGACCAAAACAACCTAAAGGAGAAAGGGCTATCTCTGGCTCACAGTTATCCTGGATACAGGCCATATTGGAGGAGAAGACAAGGCAGCTGGTGGAGGAGCCAAGATTAGATTCCTAGAAAGCAGTGGCGACCTTCTTTGAAGCTCCTGAATTGCTCCTGAGGTAGAAGCCACTGGCCTCCTCAGGAGAGAACCTGATGGAAAAATCCTCCCTAAGAGATCTTAGGAGCCTCTACAGCATGGCCTGAAGGTGAGCAAAGCTCCACAGTGGTTGAAGAGGAGCTGGCAATCTACTTTTATGTTTTCAGACAGAGCTATGTTTTTCATAAAGCTCATACCTTCAACTCTACTTGCAGAATTGGGTACAACTTGCAGTTTCTATAGGTTTAGCATAACTTTACAATGTAAATTTGTTGTCTCTTAGATTGTACTTGTGTGTATGCGCGCGCATGTGTGTGTGTGTCTGTCTGTCTGTCTGTGTGTATTTTTCACACCAGTGTGCTCCATGTCTTAGTTAAGATTTCTGTTGCTGTGATAAAACACTGTGACCAAAAGCAACTTTGGGAGGAAAGGGTTTATTTCATCTTGAGCTTGTAGTTCACCATCCGGGGAAGTTAGGGCAGGATCTTAAGGCAGTTATCTGGAGTCAAAAACTGATACACGAGGAAATATTGCTTACTGGCTTGCTCCTCGTGGCTTGTCCTAGCTGTTTTATTATACCATTCAGCACCATCTGCCGTTAGATAGCACCACCTACAATGGGCTGCCCATGTCAAACATTATTCAAGAAAATGCCCAGGATTGCTTACAGAACAATCTTAAGGAATCATTCTCACAACTGAAGTTCCTTCCTCTCAGATGACTCTAGCCTGGTTCCAGTTGACAAAACCTAGCCAGCACAGTATTCTGAGGTTTGCATATGGAGGTCAGAAGACAAACTCAGGTGTCTGTCTTCATTTAGCTCCTTGGTTGATCCAGGGTCTCTTGTTGTTTTTCCACCGCATAAGCCACAGGCTAGCTGGCCTGTGACAGTCCAGAGTAGAAATACTCTCTGGCTCTTATGTGGGTCCTGGGGATTTTAATTCAGTCCTTTATGGCAAATGCACTATTACCCACTGAACTATCTCTCCAGCTTCAGGTTCTGTGACTTCAATGTAAGGATTTAACTCTGCAGACCTGCTTCTTTCTCTCTGGCTTTCATCTGTGCACTCTAAACCCTTCAACCTTTTCCTGCTCTTATTTCCTGCACTTGTTTTTTTGTTTTGTTTTGTTTTACCATCTTGATTTTTATTTGTTTGTTTGGTTTGTTGGTTGTTGTTTTGTTTTTCAAGACAGCTTTTCTCTAGCCCTGGCTGTCCTGGAACTTGCTCTGTAGATCAGGCTGGCCTTGACCTAATAGAAATCCACCTGCCCCTGCCTGACTCCAGAGTGCTGGGATTAAAGGTGTGTGCCAACACCACCCAGCCTTTTAAAAAATTGTTGTTGTCTTTGATTTGCTGAGTGTATATTTAATTATTTTTTTACCATTATGAGTTTAAAGTATTGTTGAAACTTTCATTGAGTTGTGTCAAATTATGTCAAGCACGCCTTACATTTCCAGCATTCCTTTTTCTGCATATCTTTAATTTAGCATGCCCCAAAGGACATGTGACACAAGACTGGGAATGCACAAAACTGTACTTACAGTGTCTTTTGAGAATAGGACAGAGCACAGGCACAATCTTACAGACTCTAGATTTTGTTGAATTTTCTGACATAGGTGCATGAGGTAAAAATTAGGTAAGACATTTAGGGTAAAAGGACCCCAAAGAAAAGGAGCCCATTTCTTCTTTGGCTAAAAGCCAGATAGGTCTCTTTGCCTCTTGGTAGCCTCATTTTTGCCAGAGGCCAGAGATGCCAGCTCCTCTTCAGAGGGGGTATTAGAGGAGTAATCAAGGCTCATTAAGGGAAATACTCAGAGCTCTGTAAGCTTGTGGCCAGCCTGTTCTACATGGGGAACCCAAGGCCAGCTGATGCTACATAATAAGACTCTTTTTCAAAAAATCAAACCAAACCAACGAAGCACAAAAGGAGAATAGAATATCTGGCCTGAGTGGAATCTAACACTAGTTGGGCCAGGTCAATCACATGACCTTGGGACTGAGTGAACCTTAAGATATGCTAAGGAGATAGAGGGAATAAGTGTCCCTTCTGAGATACTTCACAGAATTGGTGTTTCTGATGAAGTCCCCATGAACTGAGTCAACATCAGGTTCAACTGGGCCTGGCCCATTGCTGAATCCTTATTTAGTGTTACTCAGATGACTAGGAAGCCACAGGGAAGAAGGTGACACTGGACCGGGCACCAGGACCAAATTACAAGTAAATCACAGATTTCAGTATTAAATAGTGAGATGCATGAATGTTCTTGTGGAAAAGAAGACACAGTTTATTTATAAAGCAGAAAAACTAGAAGTTGCTAAAATCCTAGCAATGATCCAAATTCAGATATAAGAAAATAGAATGGTTAAACACACTTAAAATAAAATGAATGAAAAAAAGAAAAAGGTAAATAAATTAGTATAAAAAATTGATCATGTCAAATGGGAAAAACAATATTGATATCACAAAACTTTAATATAAAGTCTAAAACTTGATAGCGGACACAAGATTTATTTAATGCAAGGTAACATGATGGAGCCCAAAGTGAAAGGGAAGGAATTCGGATTTCCCAGAGCAGCAAAGATGTCTGCTGTAAGACTTTTGTGGTGAAAAGAGGTAGGTGTCTTGTACTGAGAGAAAGTGTGGAAGGAGCCTGTTAGCATGTGACTCAGACATTGGGAGCTATTGGGAAGGGTCACATTTAATTAACTGATGCCTCTAACCTGAGGTCCTTGGTGGAAGTAAGAATGGTACTTGACATCCTTTTGGAATCCAAACAATTAGGGAGTTTACAGTCTCACAGACATGTAGTCTGACTCTCCATACAGAATCAGATATCACAGAGTCAAAGCTAAGGATGGCTTTGCTTTGAGATGTCAGTCTTTCTTTCCTGGAACCACCTGTTACAGATTCTCAGACTGCTATCCTTAAAGTACTTTTCATTGGCTCTGACACTGCAGATAAGTGGAGCATGATTGGCTCCTACCTTACATCTAACAACATTTCTAACTTTTTCTTAGTTAAAAATGAAGATGCAGCACAATAATCTATTGAAATGAATGCTGAAATGTAGAAGGGCAGTTGGGAAAATAAGTTCAAATAATTCCAAAGAACATGGTGTTATTTGTTATTTCTGAAAATAATATAAGTAAAACAACACGGGAAACGTGGCATATGATGACACACCAGCAACTGAGGCAGGGGGATATCCATGAATATGAGGCAGAGCCAAGTTACAGAACAAAATCCTTTATCAAGCAGATGGACTGCCATTGCACTGATACAGGCTACAGTTCTAGGTTCCTTCCAGGAAACCCTCTGCTTCCTCAGTCAATGTTAGCAGACGCCCCTACTGCCCTTGTCACTGTACATGCTAATCCTTCAGTTCCTCCTTTGGCCTCCCATCAGACCACAAATCCCTGGATTACATAGATTTTTCTCTGTTTCTAAATCACCCACTCAGCGGGGGAGGTAGCTTTGCATACAAAGTGTTTACTGTGTCAGCACAAGGATGTGAGTTCACCTCTCAGACTTCAGGAAAAAAACAGGGCTGGTGACACATTCTTGTAATGTGAGCATGGGGACTGTAGACAGAAAGAACTTTGGATCCAGACCAACCAGCCAAGCCTAACTAATGAGTTCCATGCAAGTGTCTCCAAAGACAAGGTCGATGGTGACTGAGGAAAAACAGTCAAGGTTGTCCTCTGGCTTCCACATGCACACAGATGTGCACACATGAATGCATACATACACACTTAAACTTACACAATTAATGACTATTAGTTAAAAGTTCCCATAGTTGCTAAAAGCTGAATTGAGGAAAACCAATAAACTCTATGGAAATTTCTGCCTCTGCAATACCAGTAGAACTCAAACCAAAAAGACTTCTTCCACCCAGTGCACAAGATAAAACCTTCTGTGTTTTCTGAATATTCTAGATTAGCAAAGGAAGAGATGCACAGGAGAATCACAGCATATTCTGCTGTGGAGAAACTGAGTGCCTAAAAGAAAATGAAAAGTAAGCTGTTGGTAGGGCTTTGGAGGTGGCTATCAGTAGAGTGCTTGCCATACAGGCATGAGTACCTGAGCTTGATTGCTAGAACCCATGTAAAATGCTGTGTGTGACAGTGTGTGCCTGTAATCCCAGATGAACTGAAGAGCTCCAGTTTTGATGAGACCTTGTCTCGAAAAGTAAAGTGGAGAACATTGATTTCTGACCTCCTTATGCAACTGTGATTGCATACACAAATACTCCCATGAACAGGCACACATATAATATTACTGGAATTTTAGAGGAATCCTTTTGTGGTTACTAGATGATACCAGGGAAAACCAGATTTCCTCTTAGGGTTCTTAACCTCCTTAATAAAATAATTTAAGAATGAATTTAATTGGAAGCTCAAAGAATTTCTATGAAATTCCCAAATAATCAATAAAATATTATGTTTAGAAAAAATTTTAAAAAGGAAATCCCCAAGGCAGGCAAAGTTGAAAATCTCAGCAGCTGTTCAGAGAAGGAGAATGGAAAAGATAAAGAAAAGAGCCATTCTGTTTGAGTTAAGCAGACATGGAGTTTAGCTACACAATGTCAGGTGGCCACATGGTAGGAAAGGGAGTTTCAGAGAAGGAATGAGAAAGCCTGAGTACCAGGGAACACATTCCCAGACTCTGCCTAACATCTGAAAGAGAAAGGCAAAAGAGAAGAGAAAGAAAACTTTCTTAGTCAGAACTCAAAAATGCCCACAGATCCACACAAACCTCATTGAAGCTTATAGCAACTATACTAGTGAGGAGGGATTCTAAGAAAGAACATTACTTAAATAAAGAAACAATTCTTCCTTTTATGTCTTTAGCAGAACTTAAGAACCTGCCCTAGGGCTTAGTCCCATGGCCAGGTGCTAGGTAAGCGCTATATTAACTCTTAAGAGAGGAGACAATGACATGTCTTCATCAAGAAGATTCAATTCTTATGCACACAAAGATGCTTTTGAGACAGCAAAGTGTGTCTGTGTTAAAAAAAACAGCAACCAGAAAAGTGAGCACTGCTGTTGAAGGGTTACTGTCAGGAATTCATGCAAAGCACTGCCCTCCCCAGTGAAAAGGACAATGGTAGACACATCAGAGCTCCTCAGGATAAATTTCTACACGAGCAGAGCAGATATATAATGTGATCAGAGAAGATGGATCCATGTTTTCATATCTGAGAGAAATAGTGTGAGTTCAGTTCTGGCAGATAATTTATTGCCTAAGGTACAATTTGAAATGTCCTTGTGATGTTCTCTCTCATTAGAGATAATGATAGTATTCAGACAATGAAATAGTTTTATTTAGACCTCACCTTTTCAAGTCCCAAGGTCAGGGCTATAGTTTTGCAGCTTCGCCATTTATATTCCTACTGTAAAACTATAGAAACAAATGTGAAACTCGTGTGGTGTGTGTGTGTGTGTGTGTGTGTGTGTGTGTGTGTATGTATGTGTGTGTTGTGTCCGTTCATCCCCATGTGCATGTAGTAGCCAGAGGTTGACATCAGGTGTCTTCCTCAGTCACTCTCTTCACTTCCTACCCCCCTTTTAAATTTTATGTATACATGCCAAGGAGTACATGTGAAGTCATAGGAAAACATGCTGGGGTTGGTTCTCTCCTTCCATCTTGTGGGACCTGGGGATCGAACTCAGGTTGTCAGATTGGCAAGCACTTTAACCCTCTGAACCAACTTGTCAACTTGTGCACCTTAATTTTTGAGACAGACGTGAAGCTTGGCAATTTGTCTAGACAGTGAGTCCCAGAGTTCCACTTCTCTGCCTCTCAAGCACTGGGATTGTAAGTGCATGCCACTATGCCTGACTCTTGGTTGTGGGTTCTGGGAATTAGAACTCAATTTTTTTCGTGAGTACATGGTAAAATCTTTACTCAGTGAACTGTCTCTTTAGCTTCTCAGTACATATTTTAAGACCTTAAAAATATTTCAGTTCTTCTTAGCATGTCTATTGCTGTCCTTATTCTGCTCTATCTACATGTACACATATGTTTGTAACAATAATTAATTTAAAAACAGGCCATGAATTTAAAGGAGAGCAAATGGGGTATAGGGAAGGTTTGGAGGGAGGAAAGGAATAAGATCAATGATGTAATTATAATCTGAAAAATAAAACAAACAATTAAAAAATGTTTCAATCTTGTCTCTTCATCCTTGTGATGTCCTGGATGGTAGTGTATTTACCACATGATTGCAATTAGTTACAGACCTACATACACAGCCTATAGACATAAACAATATCAAATTAATTCCAGTAACCAAGTGAATGCTCGTGCAGCATTTTATTTAGCAGCTATTTATTTAATTAGGTTTTTCAAAACCCAAGTGCAGTGGACTTTTGAGAACTTGACTTGGGCATCTTTTGACAAAGACAATAGAAATAGAACTAAAACTAATGGGAATCACAAAGATCTGTTAGGAGACTGTGAGTGGATCACACTGGAGAAAGCAGAGCTTGGATGTCCCAGGCCACAGGCTGAACTCGGAAGACTCAGCAAACGTCAGGTTGCAATATTAGACCACAAAAGAATCAGAGGCTCTTTGTGATCCTAGACTACAGTGTATTAGAGCTCTGGTGCTGATGATATGCTCTTAACAATGTCTGACAAAGACAGGCTGCCTGCCAGGTGGCTTCTGATGAACTAGAAAGACCAAGACCCGTACCTTCTTCCAGCTTCACCACTAGCCAAGCCTTATCTATACTTCATTGTCTCCTTTGAAACTGGCTATTAATGGCAGTCTGCAGCAGCAGTAACTATATACTATACACAGCAGTCACTATATACTATACATAGCAGTCACTATATACTATACACAGCAGTCACTACATACTATGCACAGAAGTCACTATGTACTATACACAGCAGTCACTATATACTATACACAGCAGTCACTATATTCTATACACAGCAGTCACTATATAATACACAGCAGTCACTACATACAATACACAACAAGTCACTATATAAAATACACAGCAGTTACTATATACTATACATGGCAATAACTATACACTATATATAGCAGTCACTATATATTATACATAGCAGTTAGTACATGTGATACATAGCAGTCACTATATAGTATACACAGTAGTCACTATATAGCATACACAGCAGTTGCTATATACTGTATACAGCAGTCTCTATATACTATACACAGCATTCACTATATACAAGTGCAGAGCCTTATTGTGATATACAGGACATTCTGGCATTCTGTAATGCAGTAAATCAGTCTATGAAATCATAGTAAGAAATCTTAACGATATACTATGGCTAAAAAGTGAATATGTGAACACAGAGAATAAAACCTGTTTTTAATAGTCCTCATATAAATGAAGTTCATCCTATTCGTAGCATGAAAACAAACAAACCTTACATTGATTATGGGCTGAGACAAATGTCAGTGGGCATAGCTTCAATGACAGTGTTCCTCTGACTACATCAATTGGCAGTCCCCAAGCTTACCACTGGAAATCATCATCCCCAAGGTGACCTGACATTAGACTAAAATTACTGTTCTGAAAAGTACCTTGCAAGAGATTCAGGTGAGACTGGAGGGAGGGCTCAGCCACTGAACTGCTCTGCAGAGGCCCTGGGTTCCATTTCTGGCACCCACAATGC
Organism: Onychomys torridus; assembly: GCF_903995425.1. Classification (NCBI taxonomy): domain Eukaryota; kingdom Metazoa; phylum Chordata; class Mammalia; order Rodentia; family Cricetidae; genus Onychomys; species Onychomys torridus. The sequence goes on from NC_050453.1 coordinate 76,572,396, forward strand.
ACAGTTGACAAGTCACTGTAACTCCAGTTCCAAGCTCCCTCTCTAGCCTGTGTGGATACCTACGTACTCATACAGACAAGCAGGCACACACATATACATATACAAATAAAAATAAGTGGAAATGCTTTAAAATAAAAAAAAAATATAACCACAGTTTACCTTTCCATGAGTTAGAGAAGCATTATTTTAAAATGAACAAAACTATGACAGAATCACTATGATGAGGAATGTAAAGAATTCAGTAGAGGTTTGCTTGTCAAGATGTTGCCTGGCGAGCATGAGGACTCCAGTTGGATTCCCAGAATTCACATTAAACAAATAAGCAAGCAAACAGAAAGGTTCAGTTTGCAATCCTAGCAACAAGGAGGCAAATCCCTGGAGCTTGGTGACCAATCTACTTGGTGAGTTCCAGGACAATGAGAGACCCTGATTCAAAATAAAACAACAAATAAATGTGGAAGTTTTGAGGAGCAAAATGTGTTTATCTTCTTGTCTCTACACATATAAATATATGTACCAGTGCACAAAGGAATATGCAGCAACATGCACACACAAATAACATCCACTAAACAATGTAGACAGCAGAGTGTTGTTTTCCTGTCCCAGGTGCTGAAAACCTCAGTACCAGAACACTCTACTCAAAATAAATCCCAGCTGTTGCCAGATGTCATCTCTGTTATTGTTTTTCATCCTTTTGTCTTCTTAACCTTTGTGTTCCAGGGAGTTTCCCTGACCAGAAGCAGCCACAGGTACTCTGTCCATGAAGACCACTCTCCAGCTCACCCAGTGAGCAAACCCCAGTCTGACAAATCATTTTTTTCCCCTTCATGCATTTCTATAAAGAATCTTTGGAGGCTGACAGCTTGGGGTTTAACATCACGAGAGCTGATAAAGATGTGACCTTCTCAGAGACACAAAAGGCCAGTAAGGGAACAAGACGATGTCACCCTAAAGAAAGCCACTTTGAAACTGTTCTTGTGCTGATGGTATTTAAGGGAAAACAAATAAACCAAACAAATGAAAAACAACAAAAAAGATTCAAAGGCTTATGGGATAGCTCAGTGAGTAAAATGTGTGCCTTGCAAGTATGAGTAGCTGAGTCCAGTCCCTTAAACGCAAATAATTGGTTGGTAATTGTGGCATTCACTTGGAATCTTGGGACTGGAGAAGTAGAAAAAAGGGAATTCCTGGGCTCCTTGGGCAGCCAGTCTACCCAGATCCCTGAAAGATCCCATCCCCAAAATCAAGGTTGACAACAGTTAAAGATTGACAGTTTAGACTATTCTCTATTCTCCACATCTTTTCATATACATATACATTTGCACACACCTGAGGGATTAGATACAACTATTGTATATAGACCACATTTTTTAAAAAGACAAAGAAAAATACACACCCAGAAAAGCTATCTACTGACCACTGATTGTCCAAGATCAAGGCATTCATCTGGAAAGTTGCCATGTACCATCCTCATCTCTACCTGAAGAACATAACTCATTCTCCCAAGACATCTCCTATCAGCTCAGACATGACTCCCAAGAAAGCCATTGAAAAGAAAGAGCCTTAATACACTAATTACTCTCCAAATATTTGCTTTCTGTAAGTCTACACAGACAGGCCATTGCCATCTTTGCCTCTGAAATGGATTTCCTCTTGTTGAAGATGCTGCACATTCAGAGCTCTGAGTCCCTGGGGCCCTGCCTTGCATGGCTGTTCTGCCTCCTGGGGTAGAGAGCACTTTGCTTCACTTTGTGTACTGATCTCCATGTGTTATGGGGTCTTTGCATGCCGGGGACTCAGGGATACCTTGGAAGCATGCTTCCTCTTCAATGTCAGGATCATAAGAATGGACAGCTGTGGCTCTTTTTAAGAGAAGCCCAAACTCCAGGTGTGTTGGCGCATGATTGTAACCCCAGTGTGAGGAGGCAGAAGTAGGAAGTAAGGACTTGCTGGCAGGCAGCCCAGTCAAATGATGTACTCCAGGTCCCAGGGAGAGATCCTGTCTTGAAAAACTACCTGCATAGCACTTAAGAAATAACACTAGAGTTTGACCTCTGACCTCCATATTATTTCACACTTACATGCTTACACACTTTCATATGCATATTTATCTCCTCACATGCAAACACAAATCTTTATAAAAGAAGCCTTGCTGGATGCTCCAGTAGTCTTAGGTACTCAGGAGGCTGAGCAGGAAACTGTTTGAACCTAGGAGTTCCAAGCTTGGAAAACAGAAAGATCTTATTTCTTAAAATGAAATATACAAATTTAAAAAAGAGGATTGAGCATGATGCAGGGATATTTTTAAATACACTGTAACTTGAGATTGACTCTTCTATAGCTAGTCGAGGACCTATATTTACACATCTCTAAATGAATAAGTCAGACATCAAGGAAAATAATAAAAATTCTCTTTTCTCTATGTTAATGCAAAATTATGGTAACAAGGAAGCCTTAAATATAGCTACTATTGTCAATTAAATATTCACTTAAAAATTATACATAGAAGAAGAGAAATGTAGCTCAGTTGGTAGAGTGTTGAGCTCATCTGTGCACAACCATGGGCTCCATTCCCCACACTGCATAAACCAAGCATCATGTTATATACCTGCCACTTAGCAATGGGAGATAGTTGCAGAGGATCAGAAGTTCAACACCATCTTTAGCTACACAGTAGATGTGAGGCCAGCCTGGGGCTACATGAGACCCTGTTTCAAAAAGGAAAATAAAATACTGAAAAGTTTCTATATAAATTCAGGCTACTTGTCACCAAAAATTAGAAAGGAGAAGCCTGTCAAGAGTTAGGAGAGAACAATGGAGAAGATGCTGTCCTTCATGGAGCTGAAGATGTAAAGCTAGCAGGTATACTATCAGTGCATGCAATGGTCACCTTGGGAATTCCACCTCACTGTTTATACAGTGTCTACCACTAATGCCATGGTTTCTATTTTATACCAGACCCATTGCAGGCATGATACATATAGGATCACTCACCTGCTACAGCTTTATGGAGTTTCAGCTTTGCAAAGAATTACAGGAAAGAGGAGGGCCATGGCTTTGCTGAGCACCACCACAAGTCAGCAGGAAGCTACAAAAATCTCCATTTTATAATTAGAAAGGCCAAAAAATAGAGCTAGAGTTGTGGCTCATAGAATCCTTCCTATGCAAGCATGAGTCCCTGAATTTGAATCCTCAGCACCCACATAAAAAGCTTAACATGCCCCCCTTATTTAATCTGGTGACACAAATATTGTGGGGAGAGGTGACAGAAGGGATTCTGGGGCTTTCTCAGTGTCTCAAGGATATAAGGTAAAACAGGACAGAACAGGACACTAACAACACCCTCTGGTCACTGCATGGGAGCATGTGTGTGCATTCCTATACACACAGCTGCACATACATCACACACACCCAAAATAAAATAAGCAAACTTTTTAAAAGTCAAAAATTAAAAGCAAATGAAGTTCTAAGAGATAGAGTTCTATTGTCTTCATTTATGCCAATAACTACTGGCCTCTGTGTCAGCTCACTGGCACTCAACAACCAGAATCATGTCATTCCTATCATCTTGAGGAAATCATCCTATCATTGAGGAAATGGCATTTCACATACACAGAACACTTGGATGCTGAGAAGATCCATTATTACTCAATGAGTTCCTCAACTTGCAGATAATTTCTAGAAATGAAATGGCAGAGCTCACTCTGCTGTGGGATGTCTTTCTGTATGCTGTGAATGTGTTGCTCCCAATGGTTAGTAAATAAAGTTCTTTTGGCCTATGGCAAGGCAGCTTAGAAGCAAGCAAAAAATCCAAGCAGAGAGACAGCAGGAAGGTGGAGAGATACACCAACACAGCCTACCACCCAATGAACAACATGCCAGCAGACTGATAAAGTCACGGAACATGTGGCAAAACATTCATTAATATAAATGGCTTAATTTAAGATATAAGAGTGAGCTAGCAAGAAGCTTGAGCCATAAGCTATCCAGTTTGTAATTAATATAAGCCTCTGTGTGTTTATTTGGGTCTGAGGGGTTGCAGGACCAGGCAGGGCACAGGAAAACTTGCAGCTACATCACTCAGTGATCTCACAACCCTTGTATTACAATCACCATGAGGTGAGGAGGCTAAGAAAGGTCCCATGCCATTTTCATTACATGTGATATACAAAGAGAACACCACTACCACAAGTCTTGAGGGTTCATTCCAGATAAAAAGACTCTAGTTTTCCTCCCAACACAGCTTCTACCCAAGCCATACAGTCCAAAGCAAAGCCACATTGCATTTGGCTTGGTTCATTTTCTACTCCATAGATGAAGTCTGGAGTTACAGCCCTATGATAATGACCTTAAGAATACAGGTCGTGGGATGTAGTATAAAATGGAAAATTAATTAAGTTTTTGTAGCTCTTATTTTTACTTGTCAGATTGTTACAATCTGGGTTTCACTGTGTAATTCAAGCTAGAATTAGTATCTTCCCATTTGAGCCTCTTGAGACCTGAGACTATATAGGCCTATAATACCATACCTGGATCAACTAAGGAGTTTTTAATTAAAACCCTGGAATTATAGACTATGAGTTGTTCATGTGTGTACTTATGTGTTTGCATATGTGTGTATATGTGAAATTTTGCATGTGTGTGAGTATAGGTTTGTGTGAATGCGTGTGCATATGTGCAATCAGAAGTGTGCATGAATATATGGAATCCAGAGTTCAATTTCAGGTGTCATTCCTTAGATAGAATTCATTGTGGATTTGGAAATGGTGGTCTCTCATTGTCCTGAGTTCACTAATTCTGCCTAAACAGTCTGGCCAGTAAGCCTAGGCATGCCCCTGTCTCTGCTTCCTAAGCACAGAGATTCCAAGGGCACACTAATATCTTACCTTTTATATAGGTTCTGGGACCAAACATGGGTCCTCATGTTGCAAAGCAAACACTCTACCTGATGAGCTTTCTTTTTTTTTTTTTTCTTTATTATTATGTGTTTTAAATTTTATACATCAGCCATGGGTTCCCCTCTCCTCCCACCTCCCGCCCCCACCTTCACCTTCCCCCAGCCCCTCCCCTCCATTCCCATGTCCTCCAGGATCAAGGCACCCCTGGGGATTCATTTAAACCTGGTGGATTCAGTACAGGCAGGTCCTGTCACCTCCTTCCAGACTGAGCAAAGTGTCCCTGTGTAAGCCCAAGATTTCAAACAGCCAGCTCATGCACTAAGGACAGATCCTGGTCCCACAGACTGGGTGCCTCCCAAATACATCAAGCTATTCAATGGTCTCACTTATCCAGAGGGCCTGATCCAGCTGGGGGCTCCACAGCCTTTGGTTCATAATTCATGTGCTTCCATTCATTTGGCTATTTGTCCCTGTGCTTTTTGCAATCTTGGATTCAACAATTCACACTCTTGCAGACCCTCCTCTTTCTCAACAGTTGGACACCTGGAGCTCCACCTGGGGTCTGGCTGAGGAACTCTGCATCCACTTCCATCAGTTATTGGATGAGAGTTCCAAGGTGACTGTTAGGGTGTTTAGTCATCTGATCACCAGACTAGGTCAGATCAGGCTTTCTCTCGACCTTTGCCAGCAGACTACAGAGGATATATCATTGTGGATTTCTGGGGACCTCTTGAGCATTCTGCCTATTCCTGTTCTCATGATGAGCTTTCTTACCAGCCCAGTCATGAGTTTTATAACCTGGTTTTTATATTATTTCAAGTTTCAGTTGTTGTATAATGAGATGTTAAGGAATAATTCCAAACTTTTGGACTCATTTCAAGTTCAGCACACTGTAAGTGCTCAATCACAGTCAGTTCCTACCACGTTTTGTTCCTTGTCTGTGTTTTTTTTTTTTATGCCACATACACTCAGTAACTATTACTTGAAAATATTACAGCCTAGAAAATACATGGCCAGGTATCCACACACTTGGATACAAATTGATGTACAGCAAGTATTCTGAGCAAGTATTCACCCTCCAAATGGTATGTATCCTTCCTGTACCACATGCATGAACTCATGTATCCCCATACCAGAAACAATGTTACCCATTAGTAATGGCAAAAAGAGAAACCAGACCTTCAGTTCTCAGTCAGATGGACATTTAAACATGTACATTGTGATATGATATTCTGTGTGGTGAGAAAATGTAGAAAGCTTAGTTTGCAATTGACAAGAAGAAGATCTGGGTCCTGGGAAAGTGCTCATGAGAGGGAGGGGGTGGAGCAGGGATAGAAAAGAATGCAAGTGTCCTGTGCTGACAAGCAATCAGAAACAACACAGGACGGTCTAGTTTCTTTCCTCTCACTTTGATAAAATACCCTAACAAAAAGCAACTTATGGGAGAAGGAGTTTATTGGCACATAATTCCATCATATTACATCAAGTTACATCTATCAAGTTACAGTCCATCACATCAGGGGAACCACATAGCAAGAGCTTGAAGCAGCTGGCTGCATCCACAGTGAAGAGTAGAGAGAGAAGGATGCAAACACGCTGCTGGCTTGCCTGCTTGTGCTCAGCTCTATTTACCCACTTTAAACAGTTCAGGACTCCTTGCCTGGGAAATGGTGCTATACAGACCAAATTGTGTCTTCCCACACCAATTAACTGAGCCAGTCTCCCACAGACATTCCCACAAGCAACCCAAAGTGGGTAGCTCCGTGTTGAAGCTCTCTTCCTCAGTGGCACTAGCTTTGTCAATTTGACAGTTAATGGCTAGCCACCAGACAGAGTACGGCCCTGGGAGATCATTCCAGTGTTCTGAGCAGAAATGGACGGGACACAGCTCTACTCTAAGCATAATCTTTTAACATTTCCTCTCAAGATTCCCTATGTGTTTCCCCTTGACTGACAGACTAGAGGTTCTTTAGGACCTAGGAGGAAGATGGAATGAAGTAATGAGATAGATGATGACAGAGTCTACAGACCTTTATGGAGCAGTAAGATCTCTGTGAGATGTGAGTATAATTTGTAGACTTGAATCATTCTAAGACTGGACGTTTCTTATCCCTATTTAGTTATCGTGGAATGTTGTCTATCCAGGAAGGGATGTCATGGTGTTTTGATTTGTCATTCTTTTCACAAAAACAAAACCAGGTGAAATAAAACAGAGATACTCGTGTACTAACTCCTGTTCATCTCCTCAGCCCACTTTCCCCCAAACACATGTCCTTAAACTTTAGCTCAGTTGCTGGAGACTGAACGGGAAACAGCTGGCTTCAAACTTATCTATTTACGGATATTGCAAATGAGCCCATGTAATGCAAAAACTTTGCTCTAAGCCATCCAGCTGGTGTGGACTGTATTTGAGAATCTGATACTGACTCTCTAACTGTAAACTCCGTGTTATGTCCTCTAAATGCCAGAAATAAATAAAAACACAAAAAATAGTTGTACTATGCTCATAATTTTCCAAACTGACCACAACATGACAGAGTAAACATGAGCAATTCCAGAGAAGTCCTCAGAGGGCATCTTATTTACACAGGATTTGTCTGTGCCATCACTGTTAATGAGTCTCGAGTCTTCTACACAGGAGCTACAGAGGTAGTACAAATGGATATGTTTTGCATTTGTGTGCCATAAAGAATTTGTCTTCCAGTATGAATTGGCAAATGCCTAGTTTTTAATCTGCAGAGAAGACACTTTACAATGAAAAATGTATGTCTTTCAGCTCTGCAGGTCCCCTGATATGTGACACAAGTGTTTAACAAATGTGCCCTGAGCAAACTTTTAGGGAGAATAGGAAGTTCTATTACCGGGTGTCTCAATGGATATTCTACAGTGTATTCATGTACAGACTATATTCTAAATTTAAAACATGGTGTAACCCTTCCCTTGAATCATGCTTAAATACCCCTTGTGTGTATTTGTGTGTGTGTGTGTGCGTGTGTATGTGTTTGAATGAGTGTGCAGGTATGTGAGTATGTATGCAGGTGTATGTGTATACAGGCATATAAGTATGTATACAGGTGTGTGTGTACAGGTTTATGAGTATGTATGTTAGCATGTGAGTATGTATGCAAGTGTTTGTGCAAGTGTGTATGTAGGTTGGTGTGTGGAGCCCAAAGGTCAACCTAAGGTAATTATTTCTCAGGAGTTGCCCTTCTTCTTCTCCTCCTTTAGTGTGTATGTGTATGTGTATATATATGTATATATATATAATATTTTTTTAATAAAAGTTTCAGCCTGGAAGTCTCCAGGCAAGCCAATCTAGCTGCCTAATAGCAAGTATCCCCCCATCCCCATATCCCCAGGAATAACATTACAAGAACATGGTACTAAGTACAACATTTTTAACAACAGTTCTGAGATCTGAACTCAGGCCCCAGTGTTTATAAAAACAAACACTTTATCTCCTCTGCCTGTAAAATATTTATTACCCCATTACTCAAGTAACACTAACTCCTAAAATAGTGCAGCCTCTGGGTAGGAGGAATATGGTACTGTGATGGAGGTGATTTTACTGTGAAGCTAATGAACCTGCAACTTCAGGAGGGCATTGCTAAGTTGTAGCCAAAATTTTTTTGCGGTTATGTTTTGTAGACTGCATGTTGGTGTGTTAGTGGTATTTTAATCAGATAAGTACACTGTTAAGAGATGTGCAAAGATCTGTTTTAACAGGATGTCATCTGATGGGCTAGCCTACTCAGTGAGTTCTATGCCAGTGAGAGACCCTGTCTCAAAAAAATAAGGTACATGACACTTGTAGAATAACACCTAAGGTTGTCTTCTGATCTTCATGCTGATGCTTCTGTGCACCCTCCCCAACACACACACACGCTTGGACACTTTGTCACATAGTTAAACACAGACCTTTGAGGAGCTGGAGGATGGCAAGTAGGATGCAGAGGGACTGCAGCAATTTCAGGTCCAGCCCCTGCTGAGACCCTGGGACATGCATTAACAAATCATCTGCAAATGTGTTAACTATAGGCCAGTGCTTCCTGTCCATCTTTTGTACTTCCATTTGAATCTCTTCTCCTATCCCCCTTGTGATGTCTATGCTTGGTTTTCAACTTGACTACATTTAGAGTTAACCAGAACCCAAAAATTGTGGGCATACTTGTGAGGGTTTTTTTTTTTTTCCTTAATTTGAAGAAGAAAAATCCACTTCTAATCTGGGTATTTGTGGTAGGAAGATAGGTCTTTAATCCACATCTTTAGAGCTAGGAAAACACCTGGGTCTTTGAGGTGGGAAGACACATCTTTAATCCAGGTTAATCAAGCTGGGAAAAACCTACCCATAATATGGGCCACATCTTCTACTGGAAACCTATATAAGGACATGGGAGAAGGAAGCTTTTGCTCTTTGCCTGCTTTCTGTCTCTTACCTTACTAACAAGTCCATTCCTCCACTGGCATTACAGCCTACTTTTCTGGGATTCTAAGATCTATTGAAGACCAGTTGAGACATCCAGCCTTGTGGACTGAGCAACTACCAGATTCTTAGACATTTTGCTCACAGTCAGCCATTTGGGATTAGCTGGACCATAGCCTGTACAACTTTCTAATAAGGTTTGAACTTCCATTCTCTCTTTCACTCTCTCTCTTTCTGTGTCTCTCTGTTTCTCTGTCTCTGTCTCTCTGTATGAATATATATATACATATATATTCATAATAATTCATAATAATATATTCTATAATTTATTCATTCTATAATGTATATATATACATATATATTTTTTCATTCTATAAGCTCTATTACTCTGAAGAACTCTGACTTACACATCCTTCCTAGGCTAGAAGTACATAGGATGAAAAATGCTGGAAAAGACACCATATCCTTATCATATTGCAAATACAGATTCACAAAATTTAAAAAAAAAGTGCGTCATTTAAATTGCATTTTTTAAACTAAGAAATTGGTGTATAATTGTTAATACTATGGCTCCTTTCCAAGCCCTCTTTCCTGTCACACTTCTCATGTTGGGCAGCTTTGGGGAAAACATGGAAACTTTTATGATAAGCACGGAAATGGGATCCCACTGTTCCACTGGTATTCTTTATGGATGCTAACTGTTTTCTTTTTTTTTTTTTAATGGAAGGGCTAACACCTTTATTGAAACAAGCAGAAGGACTTATTTCTGGGCATAGGGTTTCCTGGTGCCCAAGGATCTTCACATTGCTTTTGGATTTCCAGGCATGGATTTTTTTCTCCTTTTGTGTCAGAAATTAAGCACATTTTTCTGTTGAGATGTAGCTCCAAAGTTCTGCACAGTGCCTTAGATCTGCAATAACTTCCATTGTGTGACTTTTACAATCACCTGCAGCCCAATCTTCCAAGATTCCGAATCTCATCTATATTAGGCTGGCCTTGAGCTCACAATGCAGACAGGAATGATTTGGAACCTCCTGCCTCCACTTTCTGAGCACTGGGATTAGGAGTGTGATTGCTACCTCATTAGCTGCATCCTAAGCTCTTAGATTCATTCTAATGGACATTGAAAGCACAAGGAAGTGTTATCATCTGCTTTAGTAAGTGCTTTTCTTCCTCCTATCCCCTTGTTTATAAAAATGTGCCAACCTAAAAGAATTCCCCCTTTCTCAACTGGAGAAAGAACATTTTCCCTGGTGTCCTATGTCTCCTGTGACATGACTGTCCTCAGGTACTACACAGTCACCATGAGGACCAGTAACAGATTCTTCTTCCTCAGGGTCTGGGATGTCACCCCACACTCCTCCCGTATCTTCCTGTTACACAACATTATTCCGGGGTTTGCCTCAGCTCCGTCCTTGTTACACTGTGGGCTTGAAAGCATCTCTCAACTGATCATTTCCTGTCTGCTTCTGCTTCCTGTGCACTCTCAGTTTCCAAAAACCCTTCCAACTGAAGTGACCCAGACTTTCTCTCCAACTCTTAAGCATCCTTCCTAAGTAACTGCTGCCTGAGCTCTGCCTAGACTTTGCCGATGCTATGCAGAGTTATCGATGAGATTGTTTTATGTAGCCATGCTGGAAAATTGAAAATTAAAGAGCTTTGATTTCTTAGCTGAGGAATCACATAGGGGAATATGTGCTCTCTTTTATCTTTATCTTCTAATTAGAAGACTGGACTTTTTGTAAGCAGTAAGAAAGAAGAGGCTTGACACTCTTTCAGAGACATTATTTCAACTTCTGCTTTCTTCCATTCTCCACTCTGCTTTTATTCCCACTTTACCATGATTTCCATTTATACTTAAGAAACCTAAAATGATCTTTGATGATAATAAAAAAGAAAACCAATGTGGTTCAGAGAATTCTGAAAAACAAGAAAGTTTAAAGGGGACTTCACTGTCCCACATTGCAAGCAACTGACAGCCTGGCTGCCACTGGCTTCCCAGGCATGTAATTCTCTACAGACCACACAGTTAACCCAGCCTCCCTGCAGCCTCTGCTGTCTCCCAACAAGTCCACATCCACATTTCACTAACTTTAGCAAGAACAGTGCCTAACTTCCCTCTAAGGGATCCAAGTTGCATCTGCAGAATGGGTGCTGTGGTAGAGTAGTGCCATCAGACACCATGGCTGCCTGCATGTTGCCTTGCTTCCTGCCCTGGGAATAATGGACTAAACCTCTGGTCTGTAAGTAAGACCTCAAACTAAATGTTTTCCTTTATAAGAGTTACTGTGGTCATGGTGTATTTTCATAGCAATAGAAACCCTTACTCAGTGTTGAATGAAGGTTGAATGAGGTTCTCGTGTTGTGCTAGTTTTCTGCTACCATAGGGGCTAACAGCTTTGCTCCATGCAGCTGAGGACCCATTGCTTTTAGGCCAGTGTCAGGAGAGTTCATCATGGGGGAGTTGCTGGTGGGCAAAGCCATTCATATGAACTCACCAGAGGACAAAACGATGGCAGAGGGGATCGGCTACAATCTCTTAAATGCTCCAAAGTTTTAAGGATCTAGTTCCTAATGGTGCTACCCTGGGGTCCAGCCTTTAAAACATAGGCTTCTAGGAGACAGTAAGGATGAAAACTAGATCTGATGCTGTTAATTCACATGTTGAACTTCCATTTTTATGACAGAAAAGAATCATAAGAATGTGCATTGCTTAAGAAAGACCCTGGGTTTTTTTTTTAACAAGATAGTATACAAATGCAGGATCGAATTTTCCCATTGATAACTCTCTCTCCCTCTCTCTCTCTCTCTCTCTCTCTCTCTCTCTCTCTCTCTCTCTCTCTCTGTGTGTGTGTGTGTGTGTGTGTGTGTGTGTGTGTGTGTAAGCCAGCAGTCAACCTCAGGTTTCTTTCTTGGCCACAGTCCAACCTGTGTTTTGAGGCAAAGCCTCCTAATTTACCTGGGACTCACTGAGTGAATTGGTTTGTCTGGTCAATGAGCTCCAGGGATCTGCTTGTCTCTACTTCTCCAATACTGGGGTTCCAAGAACATGCTGTCGTGTCTGCCTTTGCATAAAATTTCAGAAGCTCAAACTCAACTCCTTCTGCTTCTGCAGCAATCACTTTACAAACTCAGTCATCTCCCCAGACTCTAGTATATAAATTTTAAATTAAGAACAAGAGACAGAGAGCTGTGCTTTGTTTACATAAGATGCAGAATACTTGGATCTCCATCAAATGCAACATGACATATTTGGACCAGTGTCACCATCACAGGGCTGGACAAGCTTAAGTGACACAGCTTGAAACAGGAAAGCCAAGGCATTTTGAGCTACAGTGTGCCATGTTTGGTGAGAGCATAGCTGAATATAGTTGAAGTGAAGAAGGACAGGACCAAGGTGAGGTGTGACTGTGAGGATGAGTTTCATGTATCAACTTGGCAAGAATACAGCACACAGTTATCCCGTGAATCACTGATCTCAGCACTGCTGTAAAGGTGTTTTGGAGATGAGATTAAAATCCATGAGCAGCTGACTTTATTTAAGTGAGGTTATGCAGAAAATCAGGGTGGGCTGTCTTTGATCATCAGAAAATCCTGAAGTAGAGCTGAGTCTTCCTTGAAAGAAATATTGCCTCAGAGCTGAGAGATGGCTCAGCCAATATAATGTTTGCCTAGAAGCATGAAGTTTTATTTCCAGAACACACCCAAAAAGCTGGATGATGGCATGCATTTGTAATCCTATTGCAGGAGAGCCAGAGACAGGGGCTTCTTGGTCAGCCAGCACAGCTCTATCAGTGAGTCATGCCAAGGGAGGGACCCTACCTTAAAAAAAATAAAAGTAATTATCGACAATTCCTGAGAAACAACACACAAGGTTATCCTTTGGCCTATCCAACACATACACAGAGATGTAAACACACACAGGCACACACATGCATGTACACACACACACACACACACACACACACACACACACACACATATACATATACAATCATATGTGCATATAGGCACACATGTACACACATATACACGCATCATGCACACTGACTCATATGCCCTCACACACATTCTCACATAAATCACACACACGCACACACATGCACTCATATGCACATGTACACACAAACACCTGAGTGCGCACACACATATGCATGAAGGCATAAGCACACACATGTATGTACATACACTACACAGGAATATCCACATGTACCTACACATATGTACACACACTCACACACATATGTACATACACCTAATCCACTCTTGCATGCAAACAATTATACAAACTCACACATACACACACACACACACACACACACACACACACACACACCACTCACAGTCACACTGAACTGGTGGAAAATACCTCAGGTTCCTATCCTTGACATTCAGCCTCTTTTCCTAACTACATGCCCTTTAGATTTCAGACTTGCCTAATAAGGTCCTGCAACCACATAAACAAGTTTATTTTAAGTACACCTTTCTGTTATCTGTTCTTCTGCCTATCTGACTAGTATCAATGTTGTCTATCAATTTTCATAATCTCCACTAGTATCTCCAGATAATTCAGGCCATTCCTTTCCTTTCCTACCCACTCCATCCAAGTTCACATCCTCTGAATTCTCATCTTCTGTGATTGTACAGATCATGCCAGTGCTACAGAGTGTAGCTCAACTTCAAAACTCACGTGCACTTCCTTCCAGTCTAGTTCTTTCTCCTTGTTTAATGTAGGCCATATTTTATTTATTTATTTTTTTGGTTCTTGCAAGATAGGGTTTCTCTGTGTAGTTTTGGTGCCTGTCCTGGATCTCACTTTGTAGACCAGGCTGGCCTCGAACTCACAGAGATCTACCTGACTCTGCCTCCCGAGTGCTGGGATTAAAGGTGTGCGCCACTGCTGCCCGGCATAGGGATATGTTTAACTGAGGTTAAATTGTTCATGTATAACCTTACATTCTCTTCTATGTGTATTATAGCTCTCTGCTCCACAGTCTTTCTATTTTTGAAGACTTTGACTTTAGAAATCAAATCTTGAATTGCTTGAATGTCATACACAATGCTTAGTCTAATGTGGGGCCCAGCATAGACACTTACCTTTACATGATTGATATAAATGTGTGTTGCACAGGTGAGTGAGTTTAAAAAGGAAAGATTTATGAGAAATGTGCTGAGTAAAAATAAATGGTAGTGGAATTCTAATGTAACCATAGACAAGGTAAAGTGTTGGATCAACTATGATGAGTGATTAGAAAGTCAGCTACAGTGATTATCACATTATAATAAAGAAGTAGACTCTATGCTGATTATTAAAAATAACAGAAATTCCTCATTCTGATAAATATTTCTTAAGCACTTTCTAAGTCCAACGGGAACTGTCTATTCTACTAGCACAAACCTTCTGCGAGAGAGAGGTATGAGGGTTGTGGGAAACAGTGAGAACTGGAGAGATGGTACAAGGACTAAGAGTGTCCCCTTTTCTTACAGAGGACTGGAATTCAGTTCCCATCACCCATGTTGGTTTACACACAACTGCCTGTAACTCCAACTCCCAGAAATCCAACACATCCTCTGGCCTCTGCAGGTACCTTCGTTACATGTGTGGACACATTCACAGACAGATGATTGAAAAATAAAATAATTCTCCAACTAATGTTTAAAAGTGATAGTCTTCTCCTTTTGATGACTCGTGGCAATTCTGTGATGAGAGTTTCAATGGCAGGTTCCCTGTAATAGAATTGTTGGAGACCCAACTGTAACTAGAGAAAACAAGAAATAGACAGATTTCACATCCCAAGAGCAACAACTCCTCCACATCTCAGAGGAGAAACATAGCAGTTGCAGCTGGTACAAGGCAGGCACTTTTGTGAATACAGCTTCAGGAAAGATTCAAGGGAGCACAAACCCAGAAGTCCCTTCAGACACAGAAGTCAGAATTTCATTCTAATCCACAGCAGAGCAAAATGGAGGAAAGTAGGGGCCAAGGAGAAGGATTGTGTAAACTCTAGGGTGGAGATATGGCTCACGGTATAGCACTTACTTGGCATGTACCAGGTCCAACTTCAAACCCAGGGTCACAGAAAAGAAAACAAAACTAAATGAAGATACTGGAACAATGGCTCAGCCTTTAAGAGCACTTGTGGCTCTTACAGAAAACCCAAGTTTGATTCCCACTATGAACTCTAGGCAACTCGCAACCACCTATAACTCCAGTTCCATGGATCCTAATGCCCTCTCTTGGTTTCTGATGGCACCTGCAGTCACATGCACATATCCACACGCAGAAACATACAAATAACATACAAATTAACCTAAAAGCAAACCTAAAAACAAATAATAAACAAACTTTTAAACATGAAAATAAAAATTGTTCATCTGCTTCTTAGACACTATGTCTACCATCTTATGTGTGTGATCTACTATTGCCTTACAAAATATTACAGCTGTTGTTAATACCATAATATTTAGAGAAGAGAGACAGTCCAGGCTCAATGTAGAATAATATCCTGTCATTCAGTTAGGTTATTACTAGAGTCTAGAACTGTGTACTTTGGTTTTCAAGCATACTTCATTATTCATGCTACATTTTAAATAAAAAACTAAAAGGAAACAGGTCTATTTCCTGTGTGTATGTGTGTTTGTGTGTTTGTGTGTTTGTGTGTGTGTGTGTGTGTGTGTGTGTGTGTGTGCCTGTGGGTACACATATTTGCACATATGTGTGCAGAGGCCAGAGGAGGACATTGTCTCCCTATCACTCCACATCTCAGTTTCATTTTCTTCAAAGTCTTTCTGATCTGGTGATCCGGGAGCTTGCAATTTTCTATCTGGGCTAGCTGGTGAGCAAGACTTAGCAAGTATCCTTTGTCTCTGAAACTCCTCCTCCTCCCTTGGCCAGCACTGGGATTACAGGTACATGTGGCAGCATTGACTTTTCATTTGAGAGTTACAGAGTCTCATAATGCTGTAGTAAGCACTCTTCCCCTTGGAGCCATTTCCCCAGCCATCTTGTTCTCCAACTTTGGAGCGTCCCTTAATGATATCATTAAGCAGAAAGTACCTATAAAGTAGACACTGGGGACTATGGACCTTTCCTCTGATAGCTCCTGAGCTTAGCCATCCCTCATCTGCATACATTACACAGCTATTTCTCCACTGGTATCCCATTTAAACAACAGGCAGCAATGAATTCAACTGTTAGCAGAGAGAAAACCCTCGTTTCCTCTTCCAGCCACAATGACAGTGGCATCAGGGAGGCAGGAGCAAGGGAATGATTGCCAGGGTCTCCATCATTGCATTAGCTGCCAGCAGGAAATCTTAGCTGCTGCAAATTGACTTTGACAAGTACTCATCTGACAGACTAATAAACTCAGTTTCATGTTCTTCTATGACAGTGGATGGTTTTACTTCTCTTTTATGTTCTGTACACATATTTACTTATCCACATGTCCTATTTATCCTAGCATCTTAAAATTGGACATTCCTACAACTATATCAACTGAGGATGGTTTATAGGCTCCTTTGAGAATTCATGTGATTTAATGTGGAGAGATTTAAGAGATACACACTGAATGAAAAGCTACAGACTCAGTCCTTTCAACCAATTAAATTGGGAAATGTGTCTACATGGTTAAAGGAAGCCTAGCGCATGCCCTGGGACACATGATACTGTCTTTACTTCCATCAGGGTAGAGCTTGTAGGAGGAAGCATCAATAGGATAAACCTTGCAACTCTATTCTCACAATGTTCTTTTTTTGCACAAATTTCTAAACCTGGTGATGGTTTTAGAAAACATACACAGTACAAGCCAATACTCCCAACCTCAAAGTGCAAGAGAAAGACAATTTAATTATGGTAACCACATGTGCATATACAGTGAAGAGAGTGTTGAATAAAATATAGAAAGACAAAGCAAGACCAAGAAAGAAGTGGCCAAGTGGAAACAACACCAGGAGTCAGGAAGAGGGAGAGGGCCTTGATAAGATTGAGTAAAGACCAGTGGATCAGAGCTGCCCTGAAAAGGATTCAGAGGCTGGAGCCTGAAGGCCTCACTCATGGAGCCCAACAGCTGAGCAATATGTATAAAGATAATGAAGAAAGAGTGGGGAGCTGATTCATTTAGTGAAGTGCATGCTCTATGAGCATGGTGGCCTGAGTTTGATTCCCAGAGCCCCCACAAAAGGAGTTGTGCTGGTAGAGGCCATTATAAACCTAGCACTGGGTAGGCAGACATGTGGATCTCTTTCAGTCCCTGGCCAGCCAGACCAATCTGTTGACCATTTCCTGTCACAAAGAAGGTAGATGTCTCCTAAGGAATGGGCCCCAAAGTCTTCAGCCTCCAAATAGATGTTCTCACCTACATACACATGTGCACATTCATATGCACATAAAAATTTCAATTAATGAAGACTCTCTGAACAATTTAAAACAAGATAGTGATATAATCAAAACAACTTTAAGGAAACCACAGAAATTTAACTTAAAATTTACCCTGGGGGCTAGAATACAGCAAAATAATTGCTGCGCAAGCACAAGGTTCAGATTCCCAGATCCAACTAAACCTGGGCATAGCTATACTCACTTATGTGTGCCTATAACACAAGCCATGAGGACGTGGAGACAGACAGATCCTATGGACTTGTGGGCCATCTAGTCTATACAAAAGAGTGAACTCTAGGGTCAATGAGAGACTCTGTCACAAAAAGGTGGAGAGGGGCTGCTGAAGACACCCAAACTCAATCACTCAAACTCAAACTCACACTCTCACACAGACACACAGACAAACACACACACACACACACACACACACACACACACACAAACACAAACACAAACACAAACACACAAACACACACTGTTAATTTACCATAAATAATGGATCTTACCTAGAGCATGATGTAGCCACCCTCTTCTTGGAAGGGGCTACACTATTCAGGCTTTTGTCCTACTTGATTTTGTAATTGAATACCCTTGGCTCTCCAGTCTGGACTGTTCTCATCCTTTGCCTTTGTATAAAAAAGAACACTCCTTCTCAAGGCTTCAGTGTGGACAAAATGATGTAAATGCAGCAGCAACCACAGGAAGGGCTATGATTTGACTTGTCAGGGAAATTTCACACCCATTGACTCATGAATTTATCTCAATAGCAATAGAGGCGGATTCTATTACTTCTCCCTTGAATGAGGCACCAGCAAGGTTCCAATTAGTAGAATAACTTGACACAGGTCACAGAGATGATGTGTTAGAGAACTTCAACATGTGAAGAAATACTTTCTGCAACTTTTCTCTGAGCTACAATCAAGATAACTTCACATCATCCAAAGTGAACAAGCTGGCATTTATTTACTTGATTGACAATTTAATCAAAGAACTCAGTTCAAAATGAAACCGATAATATATTGATCAGTAACAACACATCTTTTTACTGCTTAGTACTCTTTGATTTTCCCTTCTGTGGTTGAAAATCCCCATGATTCACATCTGCGGACTGTTTCAAGGGGAAGAGGCAGGAGCTTCAGGTATCTCTGACTCTTAGAAAAACAAGCCTGTTAGTGGACAGTGGTGGTGCATGCCTTTAACCCCAGCACTTGGAAGGCAGAGGTAGGAGGATCTCTGTGAGTTCGAGGCCAGGCTGGTCTATAGAGCGAGTTCCAGGACAGGCTTCAAAAGCTACACAGAGAAACCCTGTCTTGAAGAACTGAAAAAAAAAAAAAAAAAGCCTTTTGTTTTGGTCTGTTTGTTTTTAAGGGATACCAGAGAGAATACTGCACAGAAAGAATCCCCGTGTTTTCTGAACCATAGACAAGGGATGGGCTATGAGAGTTATGTACATATTATTCTGGGCAAGGACATCAGAAAATGGTTTATGTAAGAATTGGAAAGTGTGGGCTGGGAAGTGGCTCACGGAGTGAAAGTGCTTCTTGTGAAACATAAGGACTGGCATTTAAATCTCCAGCACCCAAATAAAAAGCCAGGCGTGGCACACATGAACCTATACCTTCATCACCGGAGCAGAGACAAGAGGATCTCTAATGCATACGGATTGCCAGCTTAGATGCTGGTCCAGTGAGAGACTTGTCTCAAAGGAATAATGTGGAAAGTAATGGAGTAAAACATCAGAAATCCTTCTCTGGAGTGTGCACCCACACACATATGTACAGATGTCAGACATTCGCACACAGAGAGTAAAAAGGAAAGAGAAATGGACAGTGTGAATGTGACATAGAACAGTGAATCATTATGTCATGTTCCCAGACAGAGTTAAGAGTCTTTCTTAGTAAAACCAATTCATAGCCTAATGTTTATTCAGGAGGAATCATGGTGCACAAGAAGTCAGTGAGCTCCCTGAGATCTTGTGTGCCAGCAATGATCTGAGATGTGCCTGGGGTTCTCCCACTGATGACTACACTATGCCAAATCCTCATCTGCACTGGGATGTTTATGAAAGCTGCTCCAATAGTCAGAGGGTGTTGTCATCTGGGAATGTGTCAATCATTAATGCTCTAATATCAATAGGATGTAGTCATCTTGGAATATGTCAATCATTAGTTGTCTATTCCACGGAAAATATTCATGAAGTTTGATGAACTTGAGTCTACAGTACATAATCAATGGAATTTAACATGGAAATATCAGATACTAGTTATTATATTACTTGCTTTCTGTGCATTTCAATTTCTATTACAAAGAGTCTGTGTAGAGGATTGTGTTAGAAGGAAGGAATGAAAACTGGGTGAAGTTAAGAGATTATTGAATGAAAAATGCCACCTCCAACCTTCATCTGTCTGAGTCCAAAGGGATGATAAACCTCACATGCTGTGTTCAATATGGATATATCTTCCAGATCACTTCTTTTTATGTCTTTAAAGGACAATATGTATATGAGAGTATAACCAATGCTGTGTGTGTGTGTGTCTGTGGGTCTGTATGTAATGTGTACATGGACATCATGGCACACATGAGGAGGTTACTTGGTAACCTCCGTTTTTGTCCTTAACCTTACATCTTATTTGAGACAGCATATCTTTGTTGTTTTTCTGCTGTGTACAGTAGGTGAGCTACTGGTCTGTGAGTTTCCAGAGGTTCCTGCCTCTGCCTCTTATCTTTCATCTGGTTTTATGTGAGTTCTGGAGATGGAACTTTTCCACTAGCCTAGATTAGTTCTCAGTTGTGGGGCACCCTGGAAATTTGACTTTCTCTGGCATGTACTCTTCCATCAAGAGAGATACAAATACTCACAGTTCTTGCTCAAGGTTCACAGTAAACATCAACGTACACAATAAACATTAACTTTCAGCTAATTCTCATCTCTGAATTGGGGTGCGTTCTTACTTCTATGAGCCAACATTTATGATTACATTTCATGGATGCTAATTCAATGCAGTCATTTGAAGCTAACTTTCTTGTATCTTCAACAAAATAGAACACAAGATGGGGGAGGAGGAGGAAGATACACAGAGAAAGAGGAAGGAAAGAGTAAAAGGAACAAATCAACATGCAGGAGATGATGTGGGAAATCAGAAAATGAGTGTGATATTTTCAAAAGGGAGAAAGTCAATCCCAGGTGAATACCCTGCCTTGCTGCTTCCAGTCTTTAATAAGAAACACGGCATGGATGTTGGTAAATCTTGCTGTGATCCATATAATAATTAGCATCATTCTTCCTTCTTTGTAGAAATGTTTTAATGAGAAAAATTCTTTTAATTCACTTGGCACTGAGTTTAAATTCTGCTTCCTTTTTTAGTTTTGTTTACTTTTGTAGCTTTAAACATTTTCCCATGTAAACAACGTTTATGTTTTCTACCATGGTAAAAGGAACCAAGGAAGCCAGAGCTCCGAGTAGGTCTCACCAGGCTATGTACAGTTTTCATGTACAAATAAGTAGTGTTCTAGACAAGATATTTGCACATGTGAAGTTGCAGGCTGGGGAGAGCCCCCACAGTTTAACCTGCTCAGACATTAAATTGCAGGGTTTTAGGAGTCTCCTTTACTGGAATTTTGTTCTCTGAGATTTCTGTTGCTGGTGCTTAATAAGTCTGAAAAAGTTACATGAAAAAATGCAATTAATAATCAATTCTTATGTTTTAAATAATTTTATTACAGTACATTGTCATAATTATTTTACCTTCCCCCCTATTTGTCATAGTCCCTTCCTGAGCCTATTTTGTAAATTAAACTTTACATTAGTATCATTCCCTCCTAGCAGCATTGACAATATTTTACAGGAACCTTCATGCCCCTCCTTTCCCCCTCTGACTAACAGAGAACTATCCCCAAGAAACTGGGGTTTCTATAGAAATTTCATGCTGCAAGACAGAAAGAGCTGAAGGCTTGCACAGTCCTTGTGTCTAGGACAGAGAAGTCACACTGTTCTGACAATTCATCAAACCTCCCTGCAGGAGAGACTGAGGTAGGGGTAAGGGTGAGGGCCACAGCTTGACTAGGACAGCTTAGCTGTGCATACTTCCCATTCTCTACTCAAACCTGCACCTCATGTCAGGACCCTGAAGAAGGGCTTCTGGGTCACAAGCAACAACATCAAAAATACCAGCTGAAAGGACTAAGCAGATTCCATAAAAGGCTGCTCAGTCTTCTCTCAGAGATCAGGCCTCAATTTCAGTTTCCTGAGACTTGAGCAAGCAGTTCCTGGGAGGGCCGTGAACAAAAGACGTTGTCCTTGCAGTAGCTCCCTTTCTGCACATACTCTGACTGCTCAAAGCTCAGCCTGGTGTTTACTGTCTGGGACTCCTCACTATGTCCATGGCAGCTCAAGGACAGAGCCCAAACCACTGAGCCAGCCCCCACAGTCAGTACGTGCTAGGCCAGCCAGCCCCCATGGCAGCTCAAGGGCAAAACCTGGGACTTGTCCGGGACAGCCCCCAAAATGATAATTGTGTCCCCAACCAATAAATTCAAAGGTTATATACCCTCACCCAATTAAAAGAGAACAGAGATAAAAATAAACCAATCCCAGTAGCACCCAAGCCAACCCCCCTAACTGCCCTGAAGGGCTTGCAGTTTTAGCCTTTAAATAGCTAGCCACACAAAGAAAGAAATTCCTCCCTGCCTCACTGTATTGGGTGTAGGAAAGAGTTCCCTGTCTAGACTTGTAAACTTAAACAATAAACCTTGCTGGTACATTCTCAACATCCACAGTCTTTGGTGGTCTCTTTGGGATCATGATCTGGGCATAACATTAGCAAGTTTGTTCCCAGCATTAAAGTGAAAACAAGCTATGATTGCACTCAAGTTGCCCTGCCCAGCAGGGTGTTCCTAATCAGTTTAGCCCCTACTCACTCTGCCCACACTTCCAGCAGTTACTTATTGACCACTTCCTATTGGATTCCTGCTAGGCTAGATGCCTGAGAGCCTTGCTGTATGAAGGCCAAACTCCAAGTTATTCAACCTTTCATGATTGTTCTTCCGTGTATATTATTAAAAGACCAGCCTTAATAATATACTTCCTAGGGGCTCAGAAGACAAATGAAAGGCAAGAACTATTTTCTCCAGGAAATGAATCTAAGTACACCATGCTCTTTGTCCATCTACTTTAATCCTCTGGGATAAAATCCTGTCTACACAGCTACAGTTCTGTTACTCAAGTCTAGTTCCTTTCTTGCCTGATTTGTGTCTACCTTTATCTGTCGTTCACTCTAAGTTCTATCTTAATTCTCTCATCTTAGTTCTGCCTCATCTAGGTCCTTCTCATCTCATTCTTACCCATCTAGTACTTTCCCATCTGGCTCTTCCTCATCTTCCATCCAGACCTCCAGTTCTCTAGTCAAAAATCCTCTCCAGCCAAAATCCTCAATATCTTCTCTTCGCTCTCCTTACACCCCACCCCAGTTCTCCTCAAGTCTTTAGAATATTCAGTTATAAACCTAAGCAATAGCAAGCCTCCCCCACCAGCCAGGTCACCAGGCTTGAATTCCTTACAGGGTCATAAAGGCAGGTAAGAATTTTCCTCAGGCAGTCAGGCTTTCTTTTACAAATTTCCTCAGGCAGTCAGGCTTTCTTTTACAACCCAAATGAGTGCTTTATGTGTTCAATCTACACTCCTAGAAGTGGTTAGGTAAGAAATTAGGAGTCTATTAGTAAGGCTGTAAGAAAGGAGGATCTCACCCTAATTTGTACAAGAAATAAAGCTATCCTCCTGACCTAGGAGACAGGTGTTGTTTTATTTAGCCTTGGATGCTTGATATGAATTTTAGAAAAATACACTGTTAGGAGTTCTTGGGAGCACACATAGTATTACAGGAAAATCACTGCAGAAACCAGCTAATATCTATTCTTCTTGAGCCATGGCTTGACCTTTGGAGAAGTCCTTGACTATTCCAAGTAGCTTTTGTGATGGTGGCTGAATTCTATTACATTTTCCTGCGGCTTGCAGCAGTTCTTCTGCCAGAAGTTTGTGCTTTGAAAATACTTTTATTACATGTATTTATTTATTTACTTATTCTGTGTGTGTGTGTGTGTGTGTGTGTGTGTGTGTGTGTGTGTGTGTGATTAAGAGAGTCAGAGGTCAGAAAACAACTTATAGAAATCAGTTATTTCCTTCCGCCATGTAGGTCTTGGGGGTCAAATTTAGGTCATCATACTTGACCAACCAAGAGCCTTTACTGGTAAGCAAAGTCATCCTGCTGACTCCCTCCTTTTATTCGGCTCCTTAGTCTCTTTTGAAGCCTCCATTGTTTTGAAATGCCTTCCCTTTCCCAGGAAAAGCACTTGCAGCCTAGTAAAAGAGCATCACGGTGTGTGCGGTATCACAAGCTCACTCACGTTTTCAAGCCTCTGTCAAGGATCAGATATCTACTGTATCTTGTGGAACAGATCAGTGCTGAAGGGAGATAGGTTGTTTCACTAGAAAAGAGCTTGTTCTACAGGCGTGAGGACCTGGATTCAATCTCCAGCACTCTGTAAAAAATAGGTGTGGGATGTGGGCTGCTAACACCAATGCTGAGGAGGAAGAAGACAGGAGAATCCCTGGCGCTTACTGGCTTCCTAGTCTAGGAGAAATCAGTGAGTCTGAGGTTCAGTGAGAGACTCTGTCTCAAAATATGATTGGAGTAGACTCTAGACAAAAACAGTGTTGAGTTTTCTTCATGTGCCCGTGCCCGTGCCCACACGCGTGCATGTACACACACACACACACACACACACACACACACACACACACACACACACACACACACTTCTTCCTTCTCTTCTGCTTTTTGGTTCTTTCCTTTTCTCCACTGCATCATGTCCCCTCCCCCTTCCTTCTCCCCCTTCTTGTTCCTCTTCTTCCTTCCTGCTTTTTTTTCCTCTCGTTCTCCTTTCTCTCTCTTTTCCTCTTTCCACTCATTTTGCTCCTTCTCCATTCTCCTCTCCTTTTTTTCATCCTCTTAAAGCTGTGAACCATCTGCTTTTGGCATTGAAAGTAAAGAATGCCAATCTTGATAACTCATATAATAAAGTCAATATATGAATTAAACCTGAGATAAAGATATGAAAGATACTTTGAAGTAGATCTTTTTATTGTCAGGATTTCCTCACCATGTATAATCATCCAAATGTGATTAAGAGGACTATTTACCTGCAGAGGAACTAGGGAAGCCTCCCTGCTCTGTGATGACGGTTAAGTCTGAGAGCCAGACAGCTGGATATGCTCCCAGTCGATATCTGCCTATTGACTGCCCAAAGCGAGCAGCATTCCATCAGACTTGAGAGAAGAAAGCTGACATCCTTTTGTAAAGCTGAAAAATGACCTGAAAGGCTTTGTTAGGATGTCAGCAATCTATACTGTAAAGAGATTAGATGAGCCTGAGACATGGTAGAGAGACCCTGAATGTGCCCCTGTGAATGTCACCAGACAGAAGTTAAACAGATCAAGGACAGCCACTCAATAGGAGGCAGACAGAGGCTTCTATGCAACTGCCCTGTCACTTAGCAAGCCAGCTCTGTATGTAGCAATCATTAAACACATGACTACTGAAGCCAGAATGCTTGAAGGAGCAAGCGGTGAATGATAAGGACAACTTTACTTATTTACTGTCACACCACTTATCAGAAAAAAAAAAATTGTCTGAGACTCTCCAGGAGTGCAAATGATAATCTCCATTTCAATATCCAAATGCTTGGTAAATAGTTTGATCTGTTAAGTAATTCTGACAGAGAAGGGAAAATAAAGTCACAGAAAAGAACTGTGAAGTATACACTATGCTAAGACTTTTGGAAAGTTGGAAGTATGAAGTCAAATCTTTCACACATGCCCTTTGACCCAGCACCATTTCTGAGGAGTAATTATGTCACTAATAGTCTCCTGGGGTTGGAAGAAAGCTCAATTAGCAGTGCTTGCCGTGTGCAAGCATGAGAGCCTGATCTGGTCCTGAAAACTCATGCCAAAGCTAAGCAAGAGTGCTGTGTGACTGCAATCCCAGAACTAGGTGGCAGACAAGCAGAGGGTCTTGCTTACTAGCCATTGCAGCCAAAATCATGAGCTCCAGGTTGGGTGAGAGGCCCCATCTCAGAAAAAACAAACAAACAACAACAACAACAACAACAAAAAAAAAAAAAAACTAAGGAGAGAAGAAATTGACAGCCCCTGGCCTCTCATACACCAGTACAAGCAAGCATATATGCACACACACACAATACCACAAAAAGGAACCACAGCTTGTGGACCATGCTATGCATCTTTGATTACTCAGTTCCAAATCTATGGCTCTCATCACCCCTCCCATCATTAGACTCCTTTTTTTCCAAGAATGCTTCACTGCTACTTTCATGTCACCTGTATGTATGATTGATGCATCTAATACAACCTAGAACCTACAAGTGAGACAAAGTGACTTGAAAAGTGAATACTAGACCAACCAGGTGATTCAGCCACACCATGCATAGGTATTTACCCAAAGAACCCCAGGTCAGTTTTCCACAAACATGTGCACATCAGGATTGTTTGTAGCAAAAATCATAGAACCTTCCTAGGTGTCTGCCAACAGAGGAACTGAAAATGTAGTTGATACACATGGTAAAATTCTTTTCAGTCCTGAACAGGATGAAATTATGCCAAATGCAGGAAAATGGATATAGCCCCTTTTCGAGTGTCTGAGCGCAGCCCAGTTCTCTTGCCTCATCACTCTTTATCACCAGGGTCCTCTTCCAGCCCCTGGGATTCTGCAGAGATTCTCCACAGGACACCATTACACCTGTAGATCCAACTTGCTCCGTTACTCTAAGAATCCTTTTCTTTTCTGGTTTACTTCTGTAACTGGAACAAGATCAGCACAGGCCTTCAGACTGAAGCTTTCTGATGCCCAGGATTGACAGGTAGTCATCAAAACTTATCATCAATACTTTGGTTCTACAGTGTCATTTCCTGTAGTCTGAATGGATTTTGCCTCCTATTGGGGATGACACTAGGGTATGTAGCCAATGGAATGTGAGAAGTAACCCTCAACCACTTTTTCAATGGAAGCCTTTGAATCACACACAACACAGTTTTGTTTCTTCACCATGGAATTTCTTCCTTTAGCCATAACAACAATCTGATGAGGTGACTTCTACCATAACAAGGACAATGAGGACGAAAGCAGGCTGATGTCTGAGGAACTTGTGGTCTAGCTATGATGTAGTTTGAATGTGAAGTGTCTCCCATAGGTTCACATTGAACAGTTGTTCCCTGACTTGCAGGGCTGTTTGGGAAGATGGAGGAACCTTTAGGAGGTACAATCTCACTGGAGGAAATGGGTCTCTGGGGGCGGTACTTGAAGCTGTAGAGCTTTACCCCATTTCCTATTCACTCTCTGCTTCCTGCATGTGGATACAAAGTGACCTTTCAGGATTGCTATTCTTTCTACCATGCTTCCCCAGGTGTTGCCAAGTCTTCCTCCTTCTCGATGGACTGTATCCTTCTGGAGCTATAAACCCAAATTAGCCCTTTCTCTCTCAAGTTGCTTTGGTCAGAGTGTTTTTATCATAGCCACAGGAAAGTAACTAAGACCTACATCTTACCACTTGCTTTTTGCACCAGTGATATATATTAGTAACTTGTTGCAACAGTACAACATCAAGAAAACACCATTTGTTCTACAGATCCTTACATACTTACATCACCATTCTCTCTTCTAGTTCAGCATATATCCAAGTTCACTGTTTGTCCTAATCACATAAACTCCACAAATATATGTCTTATGTCTTTGCATTTTCCTGGCCTGCTTTAGTATTTGGATATAACATTCCACTGGAAAGTTCATGCAAGAGGAATAAACAGTATCCTCACTGTGTTGAGTGGTCGGGGTCCCCACACTGCATTCCTTGAATTATGTCCATACACTGTGGGTGTATGGTGTGTACTCACAGTCGTGACAGGTGGCGCCCGTGTAACCAGTGTTACTACAGTTGCAGTCGAAGGTAGTCCAGGATTGGGCACAGTGTCCTCCATGTTCACAGTAGTTTGGCAAACACCTAATGGGAGATAATGCATAATAAATGAGATAAACTAAGACAATTGGAACAGAGAGACAAGCAAAACCTTTAGGAGCCACAGTGGGAAACAGATCTGCTAAAGTCTTGTAACTGTCAGGATTAAATGATACAATAAACATACGGATCCGCCTGCATTTCTTGGTAGTGGGGATCTCAGAGCTGAATTCTATCTTTAGTTAGAGCTTCAGTGTTATTGCAGAGAGTTAAACAGAAGTGGGAGCACTCTGTAGAATGCTATGTTTATTGTGGCACACAATGCAGAAGGCTCATTCCTTTACACTTGAGAGTATGGCTGCCTTTGAAAGGAAAGGGTAAAAAAGTAACAGTCCTGGAGATGACTGTCTGTGCTTCTCTTTGGGGATGGCCAGGAAGCTATCTCAGCCTACAGAAACAGACATAATTCAATCATTAATGCTTCCCCTAACTAACATGCAAGGAAATTCTACCTTTTCAGAAAGTGCCAAAGCCATCCTGAAGACATTTACTAGTTAAGACAAACCAATACAGAGTCCTTATAACAAGATCTGAGTAAGACACATCACCTCCCAACCTCCCACGCACCCCCACTCACCCCTCCTAAAAAGTGTGGGAATAGCACTGTTTTGAACAACCTTGGCTGGCACTCCTCTCATCTTTGTATCCTGCCATTACCTTGCTTCTGAGGATCTCCTTTTTGTTTATTTTTATTCTTCCCATGTTATGGGTAGGAGTGCTTTCCTACATGTTTGAATGTGTACTATATGCATGTGTTCCTAATGCTGAAGGAGGCCTGAGAAGGGTATTGGATACCATTTAAGTGAAGTTACAGATGGTTGTGTGCCACCATGTAGGTGTTGGGAACTGAACCATGGTCCTCTGCAACAGCAAGTATTTTTAACTGCTGAGGCAACTCTCCAGCCCAACTTCTGAACATCTCTTACCCTGAGCTCACCTTCCCAAGAAACTCCCATGAGGCGGCTTAGTTCATGTCCATTCACTCTATCTTACCTGCCCCCATGCAGATTCAAAGAGGCCCCAGTTACCACATACCACATGTTGGCAGCCAACAAGGTGTTTATTTTTAAATTTTCTTTTTACATTTGTTTATTTACTTATTTAGTGGGTGTAAATGTGGTGGCAAGGGGCACATGCCATGGAGGATGTGTGGAGGTCAGAGGACAGGTTGAGGGAGTCAGTTCTCTCCTTCCACCATGTGGGTCTGTAGAATTGAACTCAAGATGTCAGCCTTGACAGTACGCACCTTTACCACATGACATGACTTTGCTGCTACCTCAACAATGTATTAATTGCTTTAACAACAGAAAGATAAGCAATGTCTTTTCTATGATTTTTTGGGGTTTTTTTTGTTTTTTTTTTTTTTGGTTTTTTGAGAAGGGTTTCTCTGTGTAGTTTTGGTGCCTATCCTGGAGCTTGCTCTGTAGACCAGGCTGGACTCGAACTCACAGAAATCTGCCTGCCTCTGCCTCCCAAGTGCTGGGATTAGAAGCATGCACCACCACCACCTGGCTCTTTTAGTTATCATGCCAAGAAAATTGCAAATAGCCTGATTTTGGTGATTTATACTATGGAACACAAGATCCCAACATCTGTTATGATCATAACTTCATGCATATAAAGAATGTAAAGGATACATGAATAAAGATCTGGTGACCTCTAGCACATAGCACAACACGAGATGGAGAGAGTCCTGATGAAATTTGATCATTTGGTTTCTCTTGACCCCAGGACCTGCTTTCACTCCCAGACCTTCTGAAGACTGCTATAAAGTGTGTTGCATTTTGTGAGATATCTCAAGAGTTCTCCAGGAAAATATACATTTCACTCCAATTGGCTAGAGTTGAGATTCTGTTACTTTGAACTAACAGGATCTTAACTTACTCTAGGAAACTCTCCAAGGTTGTGGAAGAATTAATAACTTAATCAGTAAAGTCTTTGCCTTACAAACATTCGGACCTGAGCTTAATAACTCAGAATCCACATATATGACGGTGGATGCTTGTGATGCCAGTGCTGAGGAGGCACAGGCAGTCAAATCCCTTGTACTCACTGGCTGTCTGGTCTAGCCTGTTTGGTGAGTTCCAGACCCATGAGAGATCCTGTTTCAAAAGCAAGGTGAGTGATACCTGAGGAAGAACACCCAGGGGTGTCTACTGGCCTCCACATGCACAGACACACACAGGTGCATCTGTACAACATCAACACAAAAACATACAAGTAGGTATACACATACAGATCTATAGATTTTTATAATTTTTCCTACAATATATACATTATGTTTTCAGTTCTATATTCTCAAGTCCAAGTTGGCTATGGAGGAAGAGGGCTAGGGGCAAGATGTCAGAAATACTGGTCTCTTCAAGCACATCTTTAATAAGCCTCCCACAGACCTTGCATTAGTGTTAATAAACTCAATTTAGCACTGAAAATGTAGTCTACAAAGTCATTTTTCTGTGGCCGCTGAAAGAGTCAATGATATATTTCTGGAAGGGAAAAACATATTTGGGAAATGGAAAAATCTAATATTCCTAGAATAAGGAGCAAAATGAATGAGAACATGCAGAGTTGCCTTACAGCAAGGTACATTGGGGAGCAGCGCACAAAGATTAGAAAAGGTCATCTCAACACAGACACTTGATATCAGGTTTCTAAGTCCAATTGCTTATTTTAGAAGGCTGTTTAAGAAGCATGATTTACAGTTCTTCCATCAGTTCATTTTACCTGTTGTTTGGCTTCCTTTCTTCCCTCTTCTTGGCCCAAACTTATTGTTTTAGAACTGAACACAGAAAGAGAATGTCCTAGAGCTTAAAAAGGGAATAAACAGCATGTGTGGATACTGATAGTCTCAGGCATGAGAGTAAAAATTGCCATGATGGGGGGCTAGGGAGGCAGCTCAGTGAGTAAGGTCCTGGCGAAAGAAGTATGAAGATCAGAGTTCAAATCCCTGGCACCCATATAGTAGTCCAGACAAGACAGCCCACCTGTGATCTTTGCACCCAGGAGTCACAAATGGGGGATCCCAGGGCAAGCTGACTAGCTAGAAAATAGTCTACTCATGGTGGTGTTGAGTGGGAAACTCTGCCTCTGGATACAAGGTAGAAGTTAATAAAGGAAGATATCCTATACCAACCCCTGACCTCCACATGCACACTCACCTGCAAAAAGTGAACACAGACACATCAGGCAAAACTCCCCCTTCCCAACACACACACACACACACACACACACACACACACACACACACACACACACACAATGTTGTGAAAGTTCTGAACAGATGTGGCTTCTCAGTGCAGTTTTTCATTATAAATACATCAATGTTCTTGACTTTCCAAGAGCCCAGACAAGCTAACAGTGGGTATCTGACTTGAAAGCCATGGCAGATACACTGCAAAAACTTGTCTTGTCTCTTTGTAAGATCAGAGTACATAAGAGGTTAAGGAGGTGACGTGGAGAGTTCAATGAAAACCTTACATATGGAAGGGGAAGAAAAATCAAAACAATAAAAAGAAATATACGGTAACTAAAAAAAAAAAAAAAAATACTCCCAATTCAGTTTTCTTTTCTGGGGCCAGGAGATGGCTCTGTCTCTAGCTGTGCAGGCATGAGGACCTGACATTGAGTCCCAAAACCAAGATACATGTGTCTATAAGGTTATATCTAGGGAGGTAGAGACAAGTAGCCTCCTGGTGCTCACTGGACTACCAGCAACATAGGCCCCTTTTGTTCCCAATGATGAGGGAAAGATCAGGGGAGCTCTCCATATGTAGCTTGTCTTTGACAGGGCCAGGCAGAAGGTTAGTCTGGGTGAAAGTATTATGAATATAAACGGATTTAAGATAGTTCAGGATAATACACCTTTCCAGTTTATTCATAATTTAGCAAGGTTCACAGAAGAAATATATTTTGTGCCTTCTTTTAATAATCATATTGCCATGTAATAGATCAAAATTAGTGAGTGGCACTACATACCAGCAAAGTTCAAGTTTATGTCTTGATTGCTCTGTTTCCCCTTGAATTGTAGACTTATAGTCAGCTTCCTAATAGACAGCACCACAGAAGACCCTTCAACCTTTGTGCATCTGCCCCTGACTTACACATCTGTTGCTGGCCTCTGCTTCTGGGGGTCCCTCCAGAATTTTCCCTGTCACCTGTAATACTCACTAGTTTCCTATCAACTTAGCACAAGCTAGAGTCATTTGGAAAGAGGGAACTTCAATTAAGAAAATGCCTCAATCTGATTGTCTTGTAAGTAAGTCGGTAGGGCATTTTCTTGGTAAATGATTGATCTGGAAGGGATCAGCACACCTTGGGCTGTTTTGCCTCTAGGAAAGTGGTCCTGAATAATAAAAAGAAAAAACAGGTATAGAAATCCATGGGAAGCAAGTCAATAAGTGACATTCCACTATAGTCCCTGCTTCTGCTACCATTCCTGCCTCCCAGTTCCCACTGTGCTTGAGTTTCTGCCTTGGTGTCCTTCAATGATAAACTGCAGCCTGTAAACAAACAAACAAATAAACAAAAACCCTTTCCTCTGCAGGTTGCCTTCTGTTATTGTGTTTTTCCACAGCAAGAGAAAGTTAATTACAACACTTTTTAAGAGTTGCAGCATCCTTACCTCAAATCCTTGTTGGTGATGTGAAAAAATCCTGCTGCCTATATCTCTGGAGTCTGCCTGGATCTGACCACTTTCCCTGGCTTCCCTGATGCTATGCTAGTGTGAATCACCAGGATCTCTCACAGGTACAGCTGTGGTTATCAGATAGCTTACATTCTTGACTTCTCTGCTCACTCACCACTCAAAAGCAGAGAAGATGCTTCACTGACTTGAAGAACAATGAAGAACAATTGTCTTCAATGAATCTGTTTTCTTCTGCTAAAATAAGCTGAAAAAGGTCAACTGGTTCCTACTGATCTATACTGCACCCACTTAACTCTTTAAGCTCACCTCTATCTGTTCTCTTTTTTCTGTCTTCTCCGACCCTGTTGTCATCCTGATTTTCCCTAAAGCATATTAGCAATGCTCCATTTTCAGACTGGATACTATTGCTACTGCACAGGAAACTCTTCTAGATACTTGGACCCACTCCTGATCTCCTCATGTCTGCCCATATGTCACCTTCTCCATGAGGACTCTACCATCATGCAATTTCAAATTCTAACATGTTGCCACTGAGTACCTCCAACCCTCTTTCACTGTCCCAGTTTTGTCTTTTAAAACTTTTTTGTGGGTTTAATAATTTGCTATTTACTTAATGGTAATGTGTGTGTGTGTGTGTGTGTGTGAGTGTGTGTGTGTGTGTGTGTGTGTGTGTGTGTGGTGAGAGAGAGAGAGAGAGAGAGAGAGAGAGAGAGAGAGAGAGAGAGAGATTGGGTAAGTGTACATGAGTGTAGCTGCCTGTGGAAGAATAGGGTGTTGCATCCCTTGGCACCTTAGTTTCAGGGAGTTGTGTGCTGCTCCAAGCTGCTGAGAAAAGCAATATGAACTCTTAACTGCTGAGCAATCTCTCCAGTTCCTGCTCTTCCTTTTATTTTCTTTTTTGTTCTTTCTTTTCTCTCCTCCCCTGTCCTCTCTCCTCCTCCTCTCTCCCCCTTCTTCTTTCTTTCTGTGCAAATACATATGAATGGGTGCATGTGAATGTAAACTCAGGCATGTGGAGGGCAAATCAAATGATAACCTTGACTGCTGATGTTCCATAGGTGCTGTTTATTATGATCTGCTTTTGATTATCTATTTTTTCTCTCTCTCTCTGCTCCCCACAATTTTTTTTTTTTTTGTGTGTGTGTGTGTGTGTGTGTGTGTGTGTGTAGTTTATTCATTTTTGTCCATTTCATTGGTTAGTGGTTAAATGATTTGGGGTTTTGTTTGTCTATTTTGTTGTTGTTGTTTTGTTCTGATTTTGAGACAAGGTCTCTCATTGGCTTAGAACTTATCAAATAGGCCAGGTTGTCTAGCCTGTGAGTTCCAGATATCTACCTTTCTCCACCTCCCAAATGCTGGGATTGTAAGTGTGTACCATCACCTCTGGCTTAATTTATGATCAAACACATATCCTCATGCTTGTAAGATTTTGCCCTCCGAGCCATCTCCCCAGCTCTCATTCACTTTTCTCTAACAACACTCTGGAAGCTGTGCCCCTCTGTGCATGATGTTTTGGATTTTTATCTGTCTCCCTTATTAAATAACCTAAGATCCACAAGGCGCTGCTTGCTGTCTATGTCACGGCTATGACTTGGATTTTGTGTTGTTGTCCCACAGTGATATGAAGTGATAGAATGTTTTGTACTTAAAGTGCTACTATTGACAGGTGGTGAAACTGGAGTGGGGCCTGCTGGGGATCTCAGGTCTTTGAGAATGTTTTCTCAGGAGGTAGCGCTCATTTAGTCCCTTAGTTCTCAGGGGAACATTGTTATAATAGAAGCAATTCCAGCCTTTCCTGCTTCAACATGTCCTCACTTGCTAGTTTTCTCAAGCACTCATGCATTTCTATCTACCCCATGAGGAGATGGAACCAAGGAAAAGCTCACATTGAGCCACCTGGATTCATAGCCTCCAAAACTACTAAATAAACCTCTTTTCCTATGTCAGTAGTGTATGTTGGCAATTTCATTATGATAATCATTATGATAAGGTAAAAATAAATTAATGCATTCACAAACATTCCCTCAATAGCAAAGAGAGTAAGCATTTAACAAACAACTATTTCATTGATTCTTTTTCCTATTATTCTTGCAGTTCACTGAGTGTTTTTGGAGAGGGTCTCATTTATCCCAATCTGGGCTGGCCTTGAAATTGTTATGCATCTGCAAATGACTTCAAGCTTCCATTCCTCCTGCCACCAAGCCCAGTTTATGTGGAACTATAAAGTGAACAATAGTGCTATGAGATGATCCTTCTGTGTGCTGTGAATATGTGTTATACTCATTGGTTAATAATGGAGTTGTTTGGCCTACAGCAAGGCAGGATAAAGTTAGGCAGGCCAATCAAATTGAGGACTCAAATGAAGAGGGCAGAGTCAAGTGAAACGTGAGCAAGCTGCCTAAGAAGCAAGATGCCAGAGGACCAGTAAAGCCACGGACCATGTGGCAATATATAAATGAATAGAAATGGGTTAATTTAAATGTAAGAGCTAGTTAGTAATAAGCCTGAGCTATTGGCCAAGTATTCTGTAATTAATATAAGCTTCCGTGTGTTTGTTTGAGACCAGGTGGTCAGGACAGAAAAATTCTGCCTCCTTTTAAACAATAGGCCTTCACACATGCTAGACCAACGCTCTTCCAATATAGCTACATCCCAGCCTACAATAGGTGATGCTGATGGGGTAAATGAACACATTCTCAGGTAAGTAAGAGACAGCTGAAGTGCCTTCTTTTGAGCTGGGCCTTGCCAGTAAGACACAAGTGTAGCCAGCTTCTACTTCACCTACCTGCCTGCTCCTGAGTCACACAGTAGAATGTGAATGGGAGGCTGCACAGTGAAAGGATGGTATTGTAAGGAAGGGGAGTGTAAACTACATTCAAAGAGCTATGACCAAGACATCAGACAGATTTAAAGGAGAAAAAACTCTTGTCACTCATGGTTTCAAAAGATTCAGTCTGCTGTTGAGTGACTGCATTATGCAGGGTATCAGGGTGGCAGGAGCCTGCAGAACTGAAGATTCTTCAATTCATTGTAAACAGAAATCAGAGGGAAGGGGAACACCACGGGGCTGGGGAGATGGCTTAGTGGCTTGCTGTGCAAGCATGACGACCTGAGTTTGAATCCTTGGCACCCGAGAATAACCATGTACTCACCTGTAACTTAGCCCTATGAGGGGTAGAGTCAGGAGGATCACTGAGGCTTGATGGCTGCCAGCCCAACTGGGTTCAGTGAGAGACTGAACCCTGCTTCAAAGAAATCATGTGGAGACTGATAGAGCAAGATATCCAAAATCTTTCTCTGGATTATACATGTATATGCATGGGGATAAAGACTCTCACATACATGTGCTCATACACCACACATACCTACACACATGCACAAAAACAAAGGAAGGGACCATGAAATTAATTTATCTGAGTAGAGAAGTTAAGATGAGTTCACAAACTGGCTCCTCCTTTGTGGTGTTTAGAGATGCAGATAAAGAATACCTGATTTTGACTGCCCTGGCAACTGAACTGGGCTGTTGGGCTCCAACAACCTAAGGACTTATAAATAATTTCCCCAAACTGAATCAGAAGTAGAATATATGTGCATGAGGGAAATTAAAGCTTTGGACAAAATATCTAGTAACAGTGATAAAAATTGTGTATAATTTTTGCTTTAAAAATATACCTATTTTGGGCTGGGTGTGGTGGTGGATGCATTTAATCCCAGCACTAGGGAGGCAGGGCACGCAGAACTCTATGAGTTCAAGGACAGCCTGGTCTACAGAGCAAGATAGGACCAGAACAGCCAGGAAGGTTACAAAAAGAAATCCTGTCTCAAAAACAACAAAACAAATTACATTATTCCATGATTTTTGCTTGAGGGTCTAACCCCACTTGGGTATATCTCATTTTCTACCTTTCTTCTGTGAAAAGACCACACCCATGTTTGTGGGTGCACTTTACTTTCTTCTGAGAGCTTCTCTGTTTCTTAATTCTTAGGCAATGAGCCGATATTAAAATATTCATTAAGTTCCAATTTCACTTTATAAACATACATTTATTTTAACAGTGTAAAGTGCGCTATGAAATTTAGCTTACCCATTTATCTTACCTTAAGTCTCATAATCTTTAACCAAATATTCAGTGATAGATAACCTAAATATCCTAATTGTTTTTAAGCAAATATTATTTTTTTGGTCTGGCCTTCTGCAAGTATTTCGGCAGAGACCACTGGATATTGACTTTCTCAGAGGTTTGTCCTGCCATTAAACTCTAAATGAAATCTTGGTATGTGTTCATAATTACAACTGAGATTCGGTCTTTGTAGTATTGTTTTCCATCCTATAAGTGAAAAATATAAAAATTAGATAAAGGCAAAACAACAGCCCAGTGGTCAGGCCTCTAAGCTACCATGCCTGAAACTGCCATTCACACTGACTTTCTCCCTTTACCTCTGTCAGAGGCTCATCTTCAAATTGAGCTCCTGGAGTAAATATTACAGCATCACTCTGCCAAGGAGAAAGGAGAAAAATCTTCACAGAGATTGTTAAGATTTTACTGATAGTAAATGAAGCTATCAGATTAGATTTCTTAAAGGTGTTTTTGGGAGTTGGGGTAATAGTTCAGTTGGAAAACTGTAATGTTTGGGTTTTTGTTGTTGTTGTTTGTTTGTTTTTAACTCTTTAGGGGCCTACCACCTAGCTTCAAAATAAATACATGAAGACTTATTCTTACTTATGAATAATGCCTGGCCTTAGCTTGGCTTGTTTGCAGCCAGCTTTTCTGACTTAAATTATCAGGTTTCTCTTGAAGCACATTTTGCCACTGGGCTTTCTACCTTCCTTTATCCTATATATTTTTCTTTCCCTCTTATTCAGTGGCTGACTGTGTGGCTGGGTGGCTGGCTCCTGGTGTCCTCTTCTCCTTCTTTTCTCTCTCTCCTATTTCCTGTCTCTTCTCTTGAGCCTAGATTTCTCCTCCCATTTATTCTCTCCTCCTGGAAGCCCCACCTATCCCTTAAACAAACATTCTACAACAGGAAACTGTCACATAAACCTCAGGACAGGAATTCAATAATCCTCCAAACCTACCTAAACAGTAAAATAATTTGGGTGTGTTGGCACACACTGGTAACGTCAGTAATGGGAAAGTAGAGGCAGGCATATCACTGAGGCTTGCAGGACAGCCACCCTTGCTTACTCTTCCAGCCCCAGGTCCCAATTACAGGCAACATCTCAAAAAAAAAAAAAAAAAAAAAAAATAGGGCTTTGAAGAAGAGCTGGTTCCTGCGGTTTTGTGTGGTGTGCTGTGAGTTCTTCCACAGGGAGCTGAGCAGAGGACATGGCTGAGCTGGGAACCCATGACATGTGATTTGGCATCAGTGGAGCTGGATTTGCCGGGAACCACAAGGGGACATGAGAGTTTGCAGAGCCATAGCAGGGGATTACCTCCATTTTCCAAGAGAGCTCTAGAGCTTGTGCCTTCTGTTTGGAAGAAATATCAGTAGCTGGAAGATGGAATCATAAGCAGTTGGATAACATTGGTCAAGATCATAATTTTCCTGGCTGAGATTCCTTTGGCCCAGTTTCCGGCCACTCTGCTGGCCCTGCGGGAAGGCTCCCCTTTTCAAAGACTGCAGGAAGACCATGCAGTCTCCACACCCTGCCCCCACACCCATTTGCCTGAGACCCCAGCCACTTCCTGAGACTCAGAGACTAGCCCCCAGCTCCCATCCACCCTGGAACTACCATCTGGACTAGAGAGACCCTTAACCTACAACCTTAATGCCTTGCCCACACACCCATCTGCTGGAGACCCCAGGGACTTCCAGAGACTTAGAAACCAGCATACAGCATTCCATCATGCCCAGAACTCCCATTTGTACCAGAGCTTCCATCCTGTCCCAGAACTCCCATCTGGACAAGAGGAGCTCCCATATGGACAAGATAAGGAGACCCCAGGGACTTCCTGAGACTCAGAGTCCAGCCCCCCAGCTCCTATCTGGCCAGCACTCTCATCTGGACCAGAGCCTCCATTCAGCCCAGAGCTTCCATCTGGACCAGAGAGAGGCTCCCAAAATCTGTCAGCTCTGTCTGGACCAAGTACATTGATAAGACCAAGAACAAACCCATGAGGAGATGGGCAGACATCAAGGCAGAAGTACATACAACAAAATAAAGAGCAATACAGCATCACCAGAACCTAGCCGTTCTCCAACAGCTAGACCTGAACATCACAGAATGGAAGAAGAAGAAGAAGAAGAAGAAGAAGAAGAAGAAGAAGAAGAAGAAGCAGAAGAAAACAACCTTATAAGTAACATCACTAAGAGGCTAGAGCCTCATATAGAAGAAATCAAAAATAAAGTGGAGGAACAGACAAACAAAAAATGGGAAGCACGCTATAAAAAACTAGAGGAAAGGACAATTAAAGCAGAAGAAAACAGTAAGTCCCTGAAAGAAACTCATGAAAAAGCAACAAAACAGATGAGGGAAATAGGCCAAGACCTGAAGAGAGAAACAGAAAAAATGAAGAAGACACTAGCAGAAGGAATGCTGGAAATAGAAAATGTGAGTAAATGAACAGGAACTTCAGATACAAGTATAACCAACAGAATGCAAGAGATGGAAGAGAGGATCTCTGGTGTTGAAGATACGTTGGAAGAAATAGATTCATCAGTAAAAAAAAAAAAAAAAAAAAAAAAAACACTAAAACCAACAAAGTCATGACCCAAAATGTCCAAGAACATGAAAAGACCAAACCTACGAATAATAGGGGTAGAGGAAGGAGAAGAATACCAACTCAAATGCATAGAAAATATATTTAACAAGATCATAGAAGAAAACTTTCCCAACTTAAAGAAGGAAATGCCTATGAAGATACAAGAAGCTTATAGAACACCAAACAGACAAGACCCCCAAAAAAGTCCCATTGCCACATAATAATTGAACAACTAAACATACAGAATAAAGAAAGAATATTAAGGGCAACACAGGAAAAAGGCCAAGTGACTTATAAAGGCAAACCCATCAGAATAACACCGGATTTCTCAATGGAGACTTTGAAAGCCAGAAGGACCTGGACAAATACAATGCAAACACTAAAGGATCATGGATGCCAGCCTAGACTAATATACCCAGAAAAATTTTCAATCTTCATAGATGGAGTGAACAAGACCTTCCAAGACAAAACCAGATTTAAACAATACTTATCCTCAAACCCAGCCCTACAGAAAGCACTAGAAGGAAAATTCCAACCTAAGGAAGGCAGATACACCCATGAAAACACAGACAATATAGATAACATCACAGCAGTAAACCCTAAAGAAGAGAAGTACACACACACTACCACCAAAAAATAAAAATAATAACACGAACGAACAATCACAGGTCATTAATATCCCTTAATATCAAAGGACTTAATTCACCTATGAAAAGACACAGACTAACAGAATGGATACAAAAACAGAACCCATCTTTCTGCTGCATACAAGAAACACACCTCAGATTCAAAGACAGACACCTCCTAAGAATAAAATGCTGGGAAAAGACTTTCCAATCAAATGGTCTTAAGAAGCAAGCTGATGTAGCCATCCTAATATCCAGCAAAACAGACTTCAATCTAAAATCAATCAAAAGAGGTGATGAAGGACATTATATAGTCATCACAGGAAAGATCCACCAAGATGAAGTCTCAATTCTGAACATTTATACCCCAAACACAAGGGTATCCACATATGTAAAAGAAACATTACTAAAGATTAAATCACATATAAAACCCCACACATTAATTGTGGGAGACTTCAAATCCCCACTTTCACCTCTGGACAGATCGGCCAAATTGAAATTTAACAGAGACATAATGGGCTTAACTGATGTTATGGCTCAAATGGACTTAATCGATATCTACAGAACATTCCACCCATACAAAAAAGAATATACCGTCTTCTCTGCACCCCATGGAACCTTCTCTTAAATAGACCACATACTTGGCCACAAAGCAAATCTCAAAAGATACAAAACAATTGGAATAACCTCCTGTGTTCTATTAGACCACCATGGTTTATAGTTAGATTTCAACAACAGGAAAAAACTACAGAAATCCTACAATCTCATGGAAACCAAATAATGCTCAACTGAATCAACAGTGGGTTAAGGAAGAAATAAAGAAAGAAATAAAAGACTTCCTAGAGACCAATAAAAATGAAAACACCACATACCCAAACTTATGGGACACTATGAAAGCAGTGCTAAGAGGGAAATTCATAGCACTGCAGGCCCACATAAAGAAGCTGGAGAAATCTCATGCTAGTGACTTGAAAGCACACCTGAAAGCCCTTGAACAGGAAGAAGCAAAGTCTCCCAGGAGGAACAGACACCAGGAAATTATCAAATTGAGAGCTGAAATCAATAAAATAGAAATAAAGAGAACAATACAAAGGATTAATGAAACAAAGAGTTGGTTCTTTGAGAAGATCAACAAGATAGACTAGCCTTTATCCAAACTAACCAAAAGACAGAGAGAGAGCATCCTAATTAACAAAATCAGAAATGAAAAGGGGACATAACAATAGACAATGAGGAAATCCAGAGAATCATCAGATCATACTTCAAAAATATCTACTCCACAAAACTGGAAAATCTAAAAGAAATGTATAATTATCTGGATAGGTACCACATACCTAAGTTAAATCAAGACCAGATAAACCATTTAAATATTCCAATAACCCCCAAGGAAATATAATCATTCATTAAAAGTCTCCCAACCAAAAAAGGCCCAGGACCTGATGGTTTCAGTGCAGAATTCTACCAGATCTTCAAAGAAGACTTAATACCAATACTCTTTAAATTGTTCTACACAATAGAAGCAGAAGAAATATTACCAAACTCCTTCTGTGAGGCTATAATTACCCTGATTCCTAAACTAAACAAATATGCAACAAAGAAAGAGAACTACAGACCGATCTCCCTCATGAACATTGATGCAAAAATACTCAATAAAATAATGGCAAACAAACTCCGAGGACACATCAAAACAATTATCCACCATGATCAAGTGGGCTTCATCCCAGGGATGGAAGGGTAGTTTAACATACAAAAGTCTGTCAATGTAATACACCATATAAACAAACTCAAAGAAAGAAACCACATGATCATCTCACTAGATGCAGAAAAGGCATTTGACAAAATCCAACACCCCTTCATGATAAAGGTCTTGGAGCAATCAGGAATACAGGGAACATACCTACTCATAAAAAAGGCAATCTAAAGCAAGCCAACAGCCAACATCAAATTAAATGGAGAGAAATTCAAAGCAATACCACTAAAATCAGGAACAAGGCAAGGCTGTCCCCTCCCCCCATATTTATTCAATATAGTACTTCAAGTTCTAGCCAAAGCTATAAGACAACATAAGGAGATTAAGAGGATACAAACTGAAAAGGAAGAATTCAAGCTTTCCCTATTTGCAGATGATTGGATAGTATACATGAGTAACCCCAAAAATTCAACCAAGGAACTGATACAGCTAATAAAAACCTTCAGCAACATAGCAGGATACAAGATCAACTCAAAAAAAAAAAAATCAGTAGTGCTCCTATATACAATAGACAAACAGGCTGAGAAGGAAATCAGAGATACATCACCCTTTACAATAGCCACAAATGATATAAAATACCTTGGGGTTACACTAACTAAGCATGTGAAGGACCTATATGACAAGAACTTTAAGTCCCTGAAAAAAGAAATTGAAGATATCAGAAAATGGAAAGACCTTCCATGCTCATGGATAGGCAGGATTAACATAGTAAAAATGGCAATCTTACCAAAAGCAATCTACAGATTCAACGAAATATCAAATTACCAACACAATTCTTCACAGATCTGGAAAGAATAATACTCAACTTCATATGGAAAAACAAAAAACCCAGGATAGCCAAAAGAATCCTGTACAATAAAACAACCTCTGGAGGCATCACAATCCACAACCTCAAGCTCTACTATAGGACTACCGTAATAAAAACAGCTTAGTACTGGCATAAAAACTGACATGTGGACCAATGGAATCGAATCGAAGACCCTGACATTAACCTGCACACCTATGAACATATAATTTTTGACAAAGAAGCCAAAAATGTACAATGGAACAAAGAAAGCATCTTCAGCAAATGGTGCTGGCATAACTGGATGTCAACGTGTAGAAGGCTACAAATAGATCCATATCTGTCACCGTGCACTAAACTTAAGTCCAAGTGGATCAAAGACCTCAACATAAATCTAGTTATTCTGAACCTGATAGAAGAGAAAGTAGAAAGTACTCTTGAATGCATTATTACTGGAGATCACTTTCTAAATATAACACCAGTAGCAGAGACACTGAGAGAAACAATCAATCAATGGGACCTGTTGAAACTGAGAAGCTTTTGTAGAGCACAGGACATGGTCAACAAGACAAAGCAACAGCCTACAGAGTAAGAAAAGGTCTTCACCAACCCCACATCTGACAGAGGGCTGATATCCAGAATATATAAAGAAGTCCAGAAATTAGACATCAAAATGCCCAACAGTCCAATTAAGAAATAGGCTATAGAACTAAACAGAGAATTCTCAACAGAGAAAGTTCAAATGGTTGAAAGACATTTAAGGAATTGCTCAACATCCCTAAATATCTGGGAAATGAAAATCAAAATGACTCTGAGATACCACTTTACACCTGTCAGAATGGGTAAGAGCAAAAACATAGAAGACAGCTTATGCTGGAGAGGATGTGGAGCAAGGGGAACTCTCCTCCACTGCTGGTGGGAATGCAAGCTTGTATAGCCACTTTGGAAATCAATATGGTGCTTCCCTAGAAAATTGGGAATCAATCACCCCTAAGACCCAGCTATAGCACTCTTGAGCTACAAGGAATGCTCAATCATACCACAAGGGCATTTGTTCAGCTATGTTCATATCAGCATTGTTTGTAATAGCCAGAACCTGGAAACAACCTAGATGCCCTTCAACTGAAGAATGGGTAAAGAATATAAGGTACATATACACAATGGAGTGCTACTCAGCAGAGAAAAATAATGACATCATGAGGTTTGCAGGCAAATGGATGGATCTAGAAAAAATCATCCTGAGTGAGGTAACCCAGACTCAGAAGGACAATCATGGTATGTACTCTACTCATAGTAGGATACTAAATGTAAAACAAAGATGATAGACTGCTACACAACTCCAGGAGGCTACCTAGAAAATGGGATCCTAGGAAAGACACAGGGATCGCCCAATGACAGAGAAATGGATGAGATCTACAGGAACAACCTGGATGAAAGTGGGAGTAATGAAGGGCAAGGTT
Organism: Onychomys torridus; assembly: GCF_903995425.1. Classification (NCBI taxonomy): domain Eukaryota; kingdom Metazoa; phylum Chordata; class Mammalia; order Rodentia; family Cricetidae; genus Onychomys; species Onychomys torridus. The sequence goes on from NC_050453.1 coordinate 76,616,146, forward strand.
TGAGGGAAAGAAAGCTTAGGGGAGCAGGAGATCCCAGCTGGATCAAGAACAGAAAGTGAGAACAATGAATAACAGACCATGATAAATGAAGACCACATGAGAACAGGAATAGGCAGAGTGATGGAGAGATCCCCAGAAATCCCCAATGATACATCCTCTGTAGACTGCTGGTAATGTTAGAGAGAAAGCCTGATCTGACCTAGTCTGGTGATCATATGGCCAAACACCCTAATGGTCATGCTAGAACTCTCATCCAATAAGTGATGGAAGAGGATGCAGAGATTCCCAGCCAGGCCCCAGGTGGAGCTCCAGGGGTCCAATTGTCGAGAAAGAGGAGGGAATGTAAGAGCATGAATTGTTGAGACGAAGATTGGAGAGGCACAGGGACAAATTGCCAAATGAATGGAAGCACATGAATTATGAACTAAAGGCTGTGGAGCCCCCAGCTGGAGCAGGCCCTCTGGATAAGTGAGATAATTGAATAGCTTGAACTGTTTGGGAGGCATCCAGGCTGTGGGACTGGGACCTGTCGTTAATGTATGACCTGGCTGTTTGGAACCTTGGGCTTATACAGGGACACTTTGCTCAGCCTGGAAGGAGGGGACTGGTCCTGCCTGTATTGAATCCACCAGGTTTAAATGAATCCCCAGGGGATTCTTGGCTCTGGAGGAGATGGGAATGGGGGGGGGGGGATGGGGAGAAGTTGGAGATGGGGGGGGAGGGAGGAGGAGAGGGGAAACCATGGCTGATGTGTAAAATTAAAACACAAATATAATAAATAAATTTTAAAAAATAAACAAAAAAATTAGAATGATACTCAATGTTTGCTCTCTGGCCTCCTCACACAGATGAATACACACATACACACACACACACACACACACACACACACACTCACACACTCACACACACTTGTACACATACAGATATGTGCCCATGTACACGATCATACACACACCCAAAATACATATTGGTACAAAGGAGTCTTTAACAATATAGAAATGGCTTAATGAAAACTAATAAAATTTTATATGTATACATAATAAAGTATATGCACTTACATACTACATAAAAATAATACACACAATTAATTCTATAAATTACAGTTTTATTTTCACTTGTTCTTCATTACTAATTTGTGAAATCCTTAAGCTATGTGACCAAATGGCAAACTCTTCCATATTCAACTTTCTCCTTGTCAGGTGGCAGACTTTTTCTGTGTATTTTATCTGAGTTACGGTAGTTTATCCCCTGTCCTTAATACTAATATTTAAAAACAATACTGATTAGACTGTGTACTTTCTGAAGAACTGCACAAGTGAGTGCAGGTCATGTAACAAGCTGTTAAACCAGAAGTTATCAGTGTTGAAACTATACACAATGTTGTTAGGGGTAGGTTAAGAGCCACATGAGAGATCTTTATATTCAGCAATAAAGAAAACTTCCGGAGTTCTACTAAAAGGTGGGCCACTGGCTGCCAACATCCCCTAAGCAGATCAAGATCTGTTCAACATGCCTCTGTGCTCTCTGGATGTCTTTTAAGTGACCCACTGTGGACAGTGTGAGGCTTTGACTGAGGACACTATACAAGTAGCAGGTGGCCAGGATCTTATCACTCAACATGTTAAACATGTTCCTCCTGCATGGAACTGTTTTGTCCAGGCAATTTCTAAACATAGTATCAAAATTCAAGTAACCAGACAAAGTATCAATTTTGGGGGGGTAAAGAAAAGTATAGCCAGGCAGTGGTAGTGCAGGCCTGTAATCCCAGCACTCCGAGCAGGCAGATCTCTGTGAGTTAGAGGCCAGCATGGTCTACAAAGCTAGTCCAGGACAGGCTCCAAAGCTACAGAGAAACCTTGTCTTGAAAATCCAAAAAAAAAAAAAAAAAGAAAGGAAGAAAGGAAGGAAGGAAGGAAGGAAGGAAGGAAGGAAGGAAGGAAGGAAGGAAGAAAGAAAGAAAGAAAGAAAGAAAGAAAGAAAGAAAGAAAGAAAGAAAGAAAAGTATGGTACTGAAAGAAATAAAGTCCTAAGCGAGTCTCTCTAGACCAGGAGCTTCTTGTGATGTAATCTACATCACTCTGAAAATCAATTAGAATCATCGAATTTTAAAAACAAGCATAAATTCTAAATAAGCATATTTGCAATATAATAGAATTATGACTCAACATCAGCTGTTAATGTCAGGAGGAGCCTTAATTAGTGTCTTAAACTGCCACCAAATTAATAACCTAATAATCAACACTAATATTTTCAATTTTCATATTTTATACTTCATGTGTAACAAGGAATATGACATATTTTCTTCCTAGACATGCCACTTTTCTCAAATAAGAAATGACTTTTCTCTTATATCAAGATGGTAGTCATACTTTAAAAACATTTATATAATTATTTTTCATTTATAACTTATGACAATATGCCCTTATTTTGTTTTTTGTAATTTTCAATTTAACATGTCTGAGAAAACTGACATAAATCTCAAAGTAAAATCTTCCTAAGACAGAATGATATTCACTGAAGTTAAATAACCATTTTCTGGATTTTAAGCTTTATTTACACAATGTAACATTAATATAATAAATGGGTGTATTAAGAAAGTAAATAGAACATAGTTTAAATGTGTTTTTGAAATATCCAGAGGTATGTACTTGAAGTGAGTTAGACATTAAACCTTTTAAAGTTCTTTTAGACATGATGAAGGGAACCTACTAGACTTAGGAATATATTTATCTGTGTGTGTAAACAATCTGAATGTTTTAAAAATGGGGTTTTGATTCAGTACAGGCAGGTCCAGTCCTCTCCTTCCAGGCTGAGCATGTGTCCCTGTGTAAGCCCAAGGTTCCAAACAGCCAGCTCATGGAGGGGATGGGGGGAAGGTGGAGATGTGGGGCGGGGGCGGGAGGGGGGAGGACAGGAAAACCCATGGCTGACGTGTAAAATTAATACACAAATATAATAAAAAAAATTTTTTTTAATGGGGTTTTGAATTCCTTGCTTTTAAGAAATTCAATTTAGCTTTGTATGTTGGTGGGTGTTTGTGCATATATATATGTGAGTGTGGGGGAGGTATGTGTGCATGTGTGTAGAGGATTGAAAAGAATCACATATACCATCATCAAGTTTGTTTTTGTTTATTTGTTGTTAGTTTATAGTTATTTACTTTAATTTTTTTATGCTCCCCCTTGCCTGGAACTTGCCAAACAGCTGGGCTGACCAGCCAATGAGCCCTAGCGATCAATCTTGCTGTCTCCCCAGAGCTGGGATCACAAGTACAAGGCACCTAACTTGTTCCTTTGCGCGTGGATTCTAGTTACTAAATTCAGGAATCTGTACTTAAAAGGCAAGTGCATTACCAAACTGAGCCAGCCCTCATCATTTCCTCTTTTTTTCTATAAAGAAGACTGTTTCTACTTTATTTTCAGATATCAAGTCATCTTGTAAACTCTTCTGTCCAATTCTGGTTACTAGGGATATAAGCCAATCCCTCAGCCAACTGTGGCTAAAGGAAATAATTCTCTGTTTTTCCCTAGACTGATAGTCGGTTTTCACATCTTCTAGATCTGTATTTTGTAATGACTATTCTCTTTTTTTAGGGCTTAGATACTTATCACAAAGATTTATTCATTTATTCTTTTTTGAGTAGCTACTAAAGAGTCTCCTTTTAGATTTCATATTAATCCACCATTTTCTTTTCTCTCCTTTTCTGCTATCATGACCTACTGCATAGATCTATGTAATTCTGGGACACAGAAAAATACACACTACATGAAATTGAACCTGGTCTAACTATGGAGCTCTGACTGACCTGGAACCTGCTATGTAGACAGTTAGATTTGAGCTCACAGAAACCTATATGCCTCTGCCTCCCTGGGACTAAAAGCATGTACTACAGCACTGGTCTTAGTATCCCTTGGAAAATAAGAAAGGAACCTTACTAATCATGTGTTCTGCACATAAAAGCCACCAGACCTTTATGCCTCCAGACCTTCCATAGTAGCACCCACGCTGGCTTCTGTTTCTGGTCCTGAATCTTGTTCTCACCTTAACCACCAGGAGTAACTCTGCCCTTCATACTGTTTCTGCACAACCATTACCCAGGCCCCAAGTGTTAGCTTTTCATCATTGTGACAAAATACTCCAGATAAGCAGTTAAAGGAGGAAAATGTATGTTTGTTTCTGTTTCTGTCCATCACGGTGAGAGGGTGAGCAGAGAAGCTCCTATCAGCGCAGCCAAGAAGTAAAGAGAGGGGCAGATGAAGACAAGAGCCAATTGCAAGGACACACCTCTAGTGATCTATTATCCTCCAGCTAAACTTTATCTTCTAAGGCCACTCACAGAAGACTAACCCACAAATACAACAGCCATTTGGGGTAAACCTCTCATCAAAATTGTGAAATCTCAGGACAAATTCCTTGGTATACCCAGAATCCCTGAAGTCTTTTTCCACTTCCTCTACCTCTGCTTCCTTTAACATCTTGGTGAGCTGCCATCAGCATAGGTGGTGTGCCTGCCTTGACCTCTAAGTCCTCATCTTGAAATAATGGTCCAGAAATATTTATGTATATGTACAAACGATCTACAAAATCATTAACAAGGATAACAGCTTTAAAATGTAAAACCACAACTAAAAGCTAACATGGGGGTATAATCTTCCATCTTGGGATGGAGAAACAGCAGTACACCCACACTGTGGAATGCCGAAGCAACTAAAATGAAGAGTTGTGTCTGACTGTGAGGCTGGGAAGTCTCCCAATGGACCACATGCTAGTAAGTGACACACTGTGCAGGACGGAGGAGATAGCTCAGAATGCATCATGCTAGTAAGTGAAACACCCTAAATGGAGATGGCTCAGTAGGCAAGATCACTTGCAAAGGCCTGAGTTCACTAGAACCATGTAAAAAACCAAGCAATCCTGACCTTGCCTGTAACCCCAACACTAGGTTGGGGTGTGGGGCTTGGATGGGGTGGGCAGAGACAAGTTGATTTACATCAGCTTAGCCTGACAGCTTCACCTAAACATCAAGCTGCTGGTTTAGTCAGAAACCCTGTCTCAAAGCAATAAGGCAGAGAGTAATAGAGAAAGACACAGGCACCCACACACTCACATGCATGTGATACACATACAATATGCAAAGTAAATGTGTGGTTGTGCTACTGTGATCACTGTTGTTATTTAGAAAGAAAGAATAAGGCCTGATGGAAAGAGAATTTTTATATATTAATGGTGGTTAAGTGTGAGAATAGAAGTGGGATTTTGATATATTATTGTGCTACTGATAATTGAACCTAGGACCTCATGCTTGCAAGGCAAGCACTGCGCTGTTTTCCCAACCCTAAAAAGACTAGTTTAACCCTTAGAAATGTCTCCACCATTCATAGTATTTTACAGTTGGTCTGGAAGTCAAGTTTTGCCTCACAACAGGAACTCTGATGGGAGTATATATCCTTGGACCAGGGAATAAGCATTGTAGAATGTACTTCCATGAATCAAGATGACTACAGGGTCACAAGTGATAGAATACTGACAGGCCAGCCTTGTATATGTAGAAAGTCACTGGCTGAAGCATCATTACACAGTGCAACTGTAATTTGTTTGTGTATATGTATCTTTATATGTATGTGGTGTGTGTATTTGTGTGTATGGATTTCTGAGTCAGGGTCTCAGTGGAGCCCAGAGCTGGCTGATTTGGATAGTCTAGCTAGGCATCTTTTTCAAGGATGCCCTGCCTCTGCTTCTTACATGCTGGTACCACATGTGGTCTGTCATATCCACCTAGCATTTACATGAGAACCTTATCCTTGTGTGGCAAGTGCTTTACACACTGTGCAATCTTTCCAGCATTGTACATACTTTTTTTTAAAAAAAATATTGTTATCAGACAATAGTAAAGTAAAACACATCCATGTAGGAAATGGTCTCATCCTAGAGATGGAAGCAACTGGACCAAAGATACAGGGAGGTGGCATGTTGCCTGAACAAGAGGGCATTGAAATTACATGATAGCCAGCATTTCAGTGGACATGCCAGGTAAAATCTGGGGTGATTGCCAGGGTTCAGTTCCCATAGCAACCATAGACTATCCAGTGGAGGCTTCCCTTATTTAAGTCCCCAAGACCTAGTGAGTTCTCATTTCCACCCAGAGTGGAGCAGGCATTTGTGGCCACTCTGATTCCTACTCTAACTCTAGAAGTAAAATTGAATAGGTGATGCCTGTGCTCCTCTGGAATGAAGCCCATCTGATAATATACTCCTAATGACCTCCATTCACTATAGAACTCTATTGATCTGGGAAAATTTTGAAAGTCACTTGTAAACATTAACATAAAATGTTCCTCTGTCTAAAGAAATCAGCACAGTGGCTAAGTGTATGCCTGGGTGTCTGCCTTAAAGAACGACAATTCATACAGATGTGCTATTAATGGTAGCCCACTCCTCTAAAACCCTCAATTTGAACCCATCTGATAAAAGCTATTTGTTAAAGAGTAAATCACAATTAAGAACACTCACTGAATTTCTAGAGAAACATAAGGAAATACCTTCTTACTGTTACACCGCCCCACCCTCTGGCTTGTTCAGTTCTCCTAAGAGTCTAGATGGGCATGGCCACTATTTATTGGCCTCTCAATTTCCAAAAGTTCAGATGACTGATGTTCTACACAATTTATTTCATTTTTAAAATAATCTTTAAGCATGTGTATCTGTGAGCATGAACATATAAGTGTGGATGCCTGAGATGGCTAGAAGTGGGTATTGGATCTGCTGGTGCCATAGTAACAGGTAGTTATGAGCTGTCCAACATGGATGCTGGGAGCCAAACTCAGGTCTCCTACAAGATCAGCAAGTGTTCTTAACCACTGAGTATCTCTCCAACCCCAGAGCTGATTATTCTGTATGTATGTCTACTTTATGTCTCCCCTTTTAAGAATTCATATTCTTTCTTCGTGTAGTTGAAGGTCTGTTTCAATTTCCATATGCTTTCCTTAGAGACCTAAAAACAAAACATTTCAATAGTCTTCAAAAGGCAAGCTGATTAATGTAAGCTGTTTAATGATGCTCATACATTAAAATCACCTAGGTTGCCTTCCTTTGTCTGTTCCCTTTAATTAGCAGCCAACTGCATTGATCTTGTTTTGGTCAGATAGCTTTTTCAAAAGGCTTTTGAAACCCATTTCTGTGCCTCTCCAGTCTACCAATTATCATAATCCCATTTTACCCCCACGGATGGGTCTTCATTATAATTGAAATGTGTTGTAATTACAGCAGATGCAGACATTAAGGAATTAAGTGAATAAAAAGAGAACTTGTCAGAAGTCAGTCTCCTAAATTTTCCAGGGTCTAGCTCACAGCAGAGTCCCATGGTAGATTGTTGATGGGGGAATCCTCAGATAATGGGCATGCCCTGGTGGTCAAAGGCGCCTGCAAGTTCATCAGTGATGCTAGAACAGCACTTGGGATGAGAGTGCTGGGCCTCAAGGGAAGGACTTGGATGAAGGCAAGATGTGTTTCCTTCAGTGGAAGCTGATAATCACTGTGCTGCATCCCCCTCCCACTGAATCCTTAAAGTTGATAATCTTACACTGTCCAGGACATTTTCAAGGCCACTTCTTCAAAGCAGAGAGCATTCAGGATCAGCCTAATTTTTGACAGTATTCAAGATAGGATGTCTTTTTAAGATAGGATAGAAAGTCAGGGCAGTTCTTGTGGATGTGGCAGGAAAAGGGGCTCCACACCTGAGGGTCTGAATGAAGTCTCCGCTAGCTGAGGACCAAACATTTCAACCCAATTAACAACATTTGGTTGAGGAATTTCTTCTTCCCCAGCTGCAAACCACAATTTCTAGGAATCTCAGCATAAACAAAACTATATTTAGATACAAGTCAGGTCCTAATCTCCTTGTACAACTCTAGTGACTCAGCATTCTCAGGTTGAATTCCCAGAATATCCAGGGCCACCTCTGAGACTGAAAATGGAAACAAAGAGAAGAGGTAGATGTCCCTCAAAAAATATGTTAAACATCAAAATTACAAAAGTTTCTGAAGATTTATTTTTCATTCGTGTGTGTGTGTGTGTGTGTGTGTGTGTGTGTGTGTGTGTGTGCACGAACACATGCATGCATACGTATAAGTGAGCATGTGTGTGCTGGAGGGGGGTGATGTTTTGGATCCACTGAAGCTGAAGTTAAGAACATTTGTGAATCCTCTGAAGTGGATGTGGAAATGGAACTCAAGTCCCCTGGAAGACTAGCAACTGTTGATGCTTCTAGTTTCTAGCAAAAACTTCCAAATTCCTATATTGTCACTTACTATGGGTGGCATTCTCTGTGGACTTGGGTCCTAGACTGAATAAAAATGAGAAAGTGAGCTGAGCACCAGCATTCTTCACTCTCTGCTTCTTGAGTGGACACAATGCCATCAGCGGCTTCACTGTCCTGATACCACACCTTCCTAGTCAGCAGAGAGTCATCCAATCAGGAGCCTGAGCAAACCCTCTCTACCTTACATTGCTTTTTCAGGTGTTTTGCACAGCAATGAGACACCAAACTAAAAGAGGTTTCATGGGGAATGCAGGGACAATAGAATTCTTCAAATTACCAGAATGACTTCCTTTATGAGCTTCAGAGTATCAACAAACATTAATAGCAAAATTTTAATTTTGAGTCAATGTTTATGTTTACAAAATGTGCTTACAATGAAAAGCCTGATCATGGACGGTCAGTCAGTTTTAGTTAGTTGTCCATACAACCTACCATCACTAGAGATGAGTCTCAATGGAAAACTGTCTTTTTCAGGATGGTCTGTGCAGAATCACCTTTGTTATGTTAATGGATGTAAAAAAGCCTAGGCTAAAACCAGCTGACACCATTCCTTTGCTTTAGTCCCTAAGTCACCTAAGAGTAGAGAAAGGTAGCTGAACTGTGTCAATGTGTTCCTCTCTGCTCTTGACTAGAGGTGTGGTACACCTGGCTGTTTTAACCTCCTGCTGCCTGGACCACAGTTCCACAATGCACTGGAATCTGGAGCTGTGAGTTAGAGTTAAAATAACCTTTTCTCCTTTCATTTACTTCTGTCAGGGTGTCTTATCACAGTAACAAGGGAACAAAACTAAGACTGTAGCTCCAGCATGTAAGCCAAGCTAAGGTGCTTTCTGCACTTACATTTCTGTCTGACAGCAGAGCTGGTCAGTTCCAGATTCAGGGAAGATATAAATTGTCATTATTTTTTTATTCTCTTAAACTAAAATGTTGTATTTTTACATGTGTGATGTATCAGTTTTATACAATACGCTCATTTTGTGTTTGGGGAAACTCTGGAGGCCTTGCAAGTAATCTTCTATTCACTCGAGATTGCTGGGACCTGCTGGCACATATGTTTTGAATGTGGAACAATTTCACATTCACAAATTATGAGTCACAAGTTCTGCTTGGGACTCCAGAGGAAAATTAGACAAGGTAAACACATAACTATTCCCCACTCTCATCCCTGTAAACCTAGCCATGGAACATTCTCCTGCCACATGCCCTTTGCATGGCATAGGAATAAAGCAAAAACAAGGGAAGGGATGAACATGAAATCAGAGCAATGCCATGTTATTCAGAATGGAAAGGCTAATAATCTAAGTCATATATGCACAAGGAACACTCACCATTCTCAGTCTAAATTGAAGAAGTAATCAGATCTGCCTCTGATGCTTCCAAGTCAGTCCTATGGAAAGTGAATGCTGGAAAGCAGATGGTACTCCTAGCAGGAGAAAGCTATGTAACTGTGGAAACCACAATGGACTTAGTAATCAGCAAGTGAAACAGGACAGTCAATCACAATGCAAGTGAATGATCTGTGTCTCACCCCACCCACAGAGATCTTGATTTTATAAACCAAGTTTAGAAATGTTTAATTCAATCTCCAGGTATTGCTCATATCTGTTATACATAGTCCTAGACAGGATAACGTAGTTTTAGTTAATGAAAACTGTTTAGATCTGAGTGACTCATTGATATAGGCCTGTATTTCAGTTACTCGGAAGGCTGAGGTAATGATGACTGCACATTCAAGGACTGCACAGGGAATGTAGAAAGACATGGTCTCAGAATAAAAATAGAGAAACAAGATAGCTCCATGGTAGAGCTCTTAGCTCATGTGTGGGGCTTTAGGTTCAACCCCTAATACTTCAAAAGTAGTAATAATAAAAAATATATATCAAAGACCATTCAAGCAAGAAACTTAGAAGATTCAGGGTACATGCAGACTCATCAGGTGCCCTGTCGATTTTATTATGTAGATATTTTTAATTTTTTATTTATTTATATGTAAGTTTAAAAGTTTTTATTTTTTATTGGTGTCTACTACTGTCCTGGCTGACTTTTCTGGCTATGTGGAAGGAGAGGAGAAAGTAAAAAAGGCATTAATATCAGCATATCAGGAGCTAGAGAGAAAGCTACATTATTAACAGCATGTACTGCTCTTTCAGAGGACAGAGTTCAGATTCCAGCACCCACACCAGGCTTTCAATCACCTGTAGCTCTAGCTGCAGTGGACACACACACACACACACACACACACACACACACACACATACCCATACACAATGAACAAAAAAATACTTTTAAATATTAGCATGTTAATAAACAATGATAAAGGTTGGAAATCTACCACCATCAAGGACTGCCTAGAAGGAAAGGATCATGAACAAGAAATACATCAGCAAATGAACACAGGAAGAGGTAGGAAGGATCTACAGAATAAGTCAGAAATAGTCCAAGTATTCCTTATTTAGGCCATTGAGCTTCAAATATCCTTTCTTTCCCAACATTCTGGCCCAATTCCTTATTTGAAATAGTCCTCTTTTTGAAGAAACTGTCTCTATTTCTACAATGACACACAAATACCTTGCTCTGATTCTTTTTTCTAGAACTCAAAAACTTGGAATCTAAGTTGCGTGTGTTCTGGACGCATCCTCATGGTTACAACGGCTGTGGTCACTGCCATAATCTCTAGAATGGTGGACAGATTGAACACCAGAGGCAAATTCATTTTTGGGGATTTTAAACAACTTTAGGTGTTTTTGTTAATTTAATGTCAAAGGTCATGTGAGATGATAAAAAAATTAAGCTGGTGCTTGAAAGTCTGAGGATAAGGGGCTACACCACAGGGTGCAGTGGTGGAGCATGGGAACCGTGTGGCTGCTGTGGATTCTAAGTGCAATGTTCTCCATGGGTAAATGTGTTTGAACACAATACCCTCTAGCTGATGGGAATGTTCAGAAAGGTGGTGGAGCCCCTAGGAGGTAGAGTCTCGTGGAGGCAGTGGGTCCCGGGGGATGGGGAGGGGGGAGCCTGGATGCTTCTAGCCCAGCCTCCCTGCATTTTCACTTTCTGCTTCCTGGCTGTTGACAAGGTGAGCAGTTGCCACCTGATCTTGCCAACATTCTGTCTCCCACCAGGATGGACTGTACACCTTTAAACTGTGAGCCAAATCACAGGCTTCCTCTCTAAGCTGGATTTGTTATGTATCTTCTCACAACGATGAGAAAAGTGTGTGATACAGTGGTGATGTGGCAGGCTCTGGCTGGGGACTTCCTGGGGTATTCCCTAGAGGGACAGCTTGGAATCATTTACAGTGGTGACACAGGGCATTCCTGGAACCCAGATCTCAGAGAAGCAACCCAGTTCAAGTCCCAATGCCATGACTACCTGAAATCATCTGTGCCTTTCTGAATGTCAGTGTCATCATTTGTAAAATTCAGAGAAAAGTGGCATCCAAATCCTTGTGAGAATTACATAGTCTTGTGAAATGTGAAAATGTGTGAATTCATTGCTAGTTACTGCATCCATAATTCTAAGTATCTCCTAATATAGGCATGGACTATAATTATTTTCTTTCCTTTAAAATATTTTTTTAGCAACTTATGGAGAAAAGAAAGAGATCTACTTCACACATGGCTAACCTAGTTAGCTCCTTGACATATTTCTATTCTCTGTTGCTAATCATATAGACTGCTAAGAGAGACCCCACTTCATTTTTGCTCATTTACATTCTAGCCACTTCTTGCCTACCTGAACAGAGAACCCAGTTCCCTGTCCTGAGCAGCCCCTCCCCTCTGCTTTAGTGCAGATCTGCCTCGGGGTTTGAGAAAGAAAGGCAGAGAACTGAACCACACAGACAGACCATGGTGCTGGCAGGAACGAAACTATTCTACAGGTACTGTGATTCTTTGTATGGCTATCCGAAAACAATGAACCTAAAGAAATTGGAGTTTCCATAGGAATTGCCTGCTGGCAGAAGGAGAGGCTGAGGTGGTGAGTAGAGGAGGAATTTGTCTATTGTAGAAAGATTTGCAACTCAGTGAACCACCTTAGACACACAGGGGGCTATGAACATGTCTTGCTTTCGATTTAAACCTGAACCTCACGTGAGGATTCTGAAGATAGTATTGGGCAATGGAAGGTCACTCTTCTTCCTCCCAATGTGGGCAAATTGAGTACATTTTCTTTTTCTGCTTTTATTATTAATTGTTGGTTTAATTGGCCTACTGAGGATGGGTGGCTAAACCTAGTTTGCTAGTTAGTCATCAGGGTTTGGGCTCTGACTCAAGTAACTCCAGTAACAGTTGCTGTTAATGGTTCTAGAGAGAGACAGCTAACAGCACTACAAGCTCCTGATTTGCTATCTGCCCTTAAAATGGACTCTGAATATTGTTTGAACTAAAATCTGTATATGTTATCCATGTAGATTATAGCAAACACAAGGAGTTGACAGACCAAAGATTCTACCCATGGCCTTGTGCATGCTAGGCAGGCATTGTATAAATATGACACACACACAGGAAAGATAACATGAGGTCCTCCTTAACATGTTTTTGTTTGGTTGTTTGATTGGTTGGTTGGTTTTTTGCTTTTAGACTTGCTTAGACACCTCAGTGTTTAAAAGTCTGAATAAGACACTTCAGTGTATTAAAGTCTGAATATTTTGGCCTAATGGGTTTCATGTTAATAAGAAGCTTGGCAGGAAATTCTCAAAACTCCAATTTAAACCATTTTAGGAAAAGTAAGAGATGGGCTTACAGAACTCAAACATG